>NC_056745.1:1029913273-1030260773 GCF_019279795.1 Protopterus annectens | reverse complement strand
TGGCACCAGACATTTGTCTGCATTAAACCTTCCTGTTAGATGTTAGTAACTTGGAGAGTTTCTATGATCGATGCTAGCTTGCAAACATCTGTAAACTTGGCAAGTAAGAAGCACTCATCATTGGCCTTCACTTCCAAATAATAGATGACAAATAGGAGCAGATCAAGCACAGAGCCCTCAGGTACTCCGCTGGAGACTCATCTATATATGGAGGTAGTCTCTCCAGTCCTAACTATCTGAGTCCTGTCTGTGAGCCAGCTGGCTATCAAGTCAGTTTCACAGAGGTTTATGCTAATTCCATGAGTTTGTTTACACTGCCTGAGAGGCAGTTTTTACCAAATGCCTTAGCTAGGTCAAGATAGGCAGTATGTAACATTTTGCCCTCATCCATTGCCTTGGTGACCTTCTCAGAGAAGTCCGCCATGTTCAGTAGGCATGACCTGCCTTTCGCAAAACCAAACTGGGTTGGTTCCAGTATCTGAAGGTTTCCTATGCCATTGTTAATCATTTCCTTAATAATTCTATCCATGGCTTTGCATTTGAGACTAGCCACAGTAACTGGTCTCTAGTTGTGGGACCCACTGATGGTCCACCATTGTGCAGAGGGATGACTATTGCAGTCCTCCATTTGCATGCCATGAAGCCTGTGTGGAGACCATGGTTGAATAGTGATGTCAGTGGTACTGACAAGTCATTTTTCATGATATTTAGGAGGCCCATTAAAGTTGTATTCTTGATCTTAGAGACTGCATCTAAGACCTGCTCCCTACTGATAGTTGGATAGGATTATGTTGGGTGGTATTTCCTGGGGGTGGCTGGTGGTGAGAGAAGGGTAAAGTTAGAGATGAGTTTGTCAGCCAGAAGATTTGCTATATCTAGTGGTTTATTGAACATGGCTCCAATTACCAGTAGTTTCACACAGTTGTGCGCTTCCTTTGAGGTTTCATAGATAGCTAAAGAAGATCTTATAGTTGTCCTTGGCCTGAGATGTTATCTTTATGTAAAAATTGGCTTTCTTGGACTTAATTAGTCCTCTTAGTTGTCTATTTAGTTTGACGACATAGTTTATTTTTTGGTGTTACACTTCTTAACTTCAGCTATGACTTTTTTCTTTTGTTGTACAACCTGTTTAATTCTGGATCCCACCAGGGTGGTTTGTTTTTCAAGTTAGTTTTGGACCTACATTTGGTAGGCACAACAGCCTCTGTACAATCAGTGGCATGGTTGTACAGAACTTCTGTGAATAATTCCACATAGTTCTCCTGTGTTGTCTTGGTTTAGAGGGGCTTGAAATATTGACATCTTGTCACTTAATAAATGATTTAGGGAAAGACAAACAGCAAAGGTAGCAAGGAATTGCCATGGAATATTCTTCACTGTATATTTACAATTGGGATAGTAATGTCTTTGTTCATAGCCCTATTGCTAACTGGTATTCCCTTTTTCATTGTAGCTGTAATATAATTTACCACTGAATGATGACTCCTGTGTGTCTGTAAGCATTATACAATCAATGAGTACTGAATGTTGTGAAATGATGCTTGATCCAGGGAAACCATGATATTGGTGTTTCTGGTGCTCCCCATTGCAGCTTTTTAAAGTTGATGATCAATAGTCCTTTATGATTATCTTTAATTACCTTTCTGTTCTACTGCCATGACTGAATTTTATCTAAGTGACTGTAAATTATATCTGGAGCAATGTCTGTCTACAGCTTATTATGTTACCTTCATTGTGCAAATGTTTTGTCTTTTTTTTAATCTATCCAACATGTTTTGGGTTTCTAGTACTATAACAGGAATGACCCCATTCCTGAGTCAAGATGTGAATACAATTAATGAAATAAGTACTGCTTCAGTTGTTGATGTTTTCCAAGTGTACTCCTCTCAGCACATGGAATGTACCCAAAATTGCTTCCTTCTGCAAATTATACAGGGTTATACTATTGGCAATACATTTAAGTATGTTTAAAAATTATTTTTTTTTATTAGTCCTATTGCTTCTACTGCCATTGGGTCTCTTTATTCAAAATTTTTCTAGTTTCTGTTTGCAAATCCTGGTATTTTATGACTTTTGTTTCTCTCAGTATGAAGGTTTGGATTACTCTTGCAAGCAAACAACTATTTGTCTCCCTGCTGGAGTTTTAAAACAGAAATTAAGTGTCTGTTCTGTTTTTGCATTTTAGTTACTACTTTTGATTTCCTGATTTGAGAAATCTGTAGAATTTTGTTTTAGGGAAGCCTGAGACTGTGGGAGCATCTAGGTTAGAGCCTGATGTACTCCTGATCTAGGGAAAAAAAAAAACTTTTAACACTATGGCTTCAGATTTTACTTGAATTTTTATTAGTTATTTTGCTCCCTTGAGTGACAATGTAGCCTGACCTGGTTTTAATAACGCTTAAGCTACATTTGCAAACAAACACATATTTGGCTTCTGCTGGAGTATTGCAAACCTAAAATAAGTAAGGAAAGTAATTTTATTTCTTTTCTTGTTGTCTGCACTTACTTTTTTAGCCATTTGGATCTGTCTTCTGCAGTTTTGTTCTGCTTTGCAATTTATTTGCTGCTTTGAGTTCCTGCTTTGAGAAATCTGTAGATCTTTTTTGGGGGCAGGGCAGTCTGAGACTGTGTGTGTGTATCTAGGTGAGAGTTTGATATGCTCCTGACCCAGAGAAAACCTTTTTAACACTTGGACTTCATATTTAATTTGTTTTTCATTTGTTATTTTGCTTGCTCTTGCTTGCCTGATATTTAATATGCAACATTGTAGCTTGGCCTGGTCTTTCAATAAGGCTTGGGTTGCATTTGCAAGCAAACAACTATTTGGTCCCCTGCTGGAGTCTAATAAACCAAAAATAAGCAAGGGGAGTAATTTTCTTTTCTTTCTTTCTTTGTGTCTGTACTTACCTTTTTAGTCATTTGGATCTGTCTTCTGCAGTGTCTCTTCTGCTTTTGCATTTTATGTATTGCTTTGATTTCTTGTTTAGAGAAATCTGTATTTAGGGCGTGCTGAAATTGTGTGTGTGTCTTGGTGAGAGCTTGATCCAGGGAAACCTTTAAACACTTGGGCTTCAGAGTTCATTTGGTTTTCATTGGTTATTTTGCTTCCTTGACTGATGTTTAAAACACACACTAGTGTAGCCTGGCCTAGTATTTCCATAGGCTTGGGTTACATTGCAAGCAAACAATTATTTGGCTCCCTGCTGATGTTTTAAAAACAGAAAATAAACAGGAGAAGTACTTTTGTTTTCTTTCTTTGTGCTTGCAATTACTTTCACAGTCATTTGCTTCTGCATTCTGTAGTGTCTGTTCAGCTTTTGCATTGTATTTACTGCTTTAATTGCCTGTTTTGAGAAATCTGTAGGCCTGAAGTTTGTCCACCAACCCACTCATTTCCTGTTATGCTTTTTAAGCTTGGTTGCTTTTGAGTTGCTACTTCTGTTGTAAATTTAGCTTTAGAAGCCCCTCACCATTTTATCTCATCTACTTGTTCTACATGGGCTCTGAAAGATCAAACTGGGAAGGCCTTCCCCTTATACTCTTAAAGCCTGTGTTATCCTCTTTTTCCATGTTACCCCACTCAGTGCACACTGTAGTATTCAGAGTGTTACTCCCTTTTTTCCAACTTACTTTTGAAATCTGTAATTAGACTAGCAATCACCTGAGAACTCGGGAACTGCATTTTTGGAATCAGCTTGGTTCATAGGTGTGTACTAGGCCAACAGTCCTGGAGCCTTTTCAAGCCTAGCTCATAAAAGTGCCCTTATATCATGCCACCATTATTTCCTGGTGCATCTATCAAGTAGAGCCACAGGAGTGATCCCCGGGGTGAAACTTTCTATTTCCCATCCACTCATCAAGCTTTGGGATTCACTCTTTTATTTTGCTCCTGGTAAGAGAAGGAACACAGGCACATTATATTGTTTTTGAGGATGGCTGCTCTAGTTTTAACAAACAACCATACGCTCCGCAAGGATAGCATGCAGGGTCAAGCCAACAATGTAAACCACCAACAACCAGCAAAAAACGATAGTGAACACGCAGTAATGAAGAAATAATGATTATTTATTTATAATTCCTTCAAATCCAGACCGGTTTCAGCTATTCAGCCTTTATCAATGAATACAATAAAGTTTTTTTGAATGAAATGAAGCATCCTACATTTATACTAGTCTCTGATTACCTGGAAGCAATATTACACACCATCCAGTGGCTGGAGTAACAAAGTGCAGGTTCCATTTTTGATTAAAGCATATGACCAGTGACATAAAAATGCCAGAGGTGTAGATATTAAGTCATATTTTTAAAGATAAAAATCAAAGCTCTGGAAGTAAACCATTATATGACATACATATTACAAGGTAATAGACCAATACCATAGTCACTATTTGTAAATGCATATCATAGTGTATTATCTACAAGCATATTATTTCAATTTATTATAATCTATAATATAGCTGAGAATGAGGCCACTATACTCTTTTTGCCTTATTTTGTAATATATTATATGATCAGTACTTGGTTCATTATTATTCAGTTCTTTTGAACTTGTGGTTATCACCCTTCAAAATATATATATACTAGTGGTATATATTTTCTGCTTTTTTACACTATGATATGCATTCACAAATAGTGACTATGGTATTGGTCTATTACCTTGTAATATGTATGTCATATAATGGCTTACTTCCAGAGCTTTAATTTAAATGCTGGCTGCTTCATTTCATTCAAAAAAAACTTTATTGTATTCATTGATAAAGGCTGAATAGCCGAAACCGGTCTGGATTTGAAGGAATTATAAATAAATAATCATTATTTCTTCATTACTGCGTGTTCACTATCATTTTTTGCTGGTCGTTGGTGGTTTACATTGCTCTAGTTTTAAACTATTGATTGCATTTTTCTGTGTTATATCAATATTGAGTGTATTTGCTTTTCTATGGTCTAGCTGCTGCTAGTGTGCTTTAAACCACCTTAAAGTGTGTGCTACTCATTGCTGGATTGTCTGCCTTACAATCTCCCTGTAATTCATTCCTGTAGCTAGTTGCTTGATTTGTTTCTGCTACTTTTCCTCTTTTGGCTAACTAAAGTGTGTTTTTACATTAAGAAGACTGGGACTGCAGTTCTAGTGGCAGTAAAAAGATAGCCTGGTCTGTCTGAGTTAGGAAACACAGAAGGAAGTTTAAAGTGAGATAGGTTCATTGAATGGAGAGCTTTTTAATTGGTTTAAACACTTTTCTTTGAGTCTATAAATTCTATTGTTCTTCACGTATTGGCATTTAGTGGTGCCTTGTTTAGACACAGGCACTTAGAAACTAAATTTTCCTTATAAACCTTCACCTACAACTTTACGCAGTACTCAGTAGCACAAAAAAAAAAAACAATTCTTGCACTGAAGAGCACTGTCACACAAATTCAGGCAAGAATAGGTTCCCTGCTATAAACCCCTTCAGTATCACCCTGTTGTAGTTCACATAAAAAAGAACAGACACCATAGAGTGGCACTTTCCCAATTTTTCCAGCACCAGCTTAGTAGATATAGGAGTGGCACTTTCCCAATTTTTCCAGCACCAGCTTGGTAGATATAGGCATCTTCAGCCAATGTAGAAATTATCTCATGTTCACTGACAATCAACCAGTACTTAGAGAAACAGCTATGTTATGTGAGAGATGTAATTACTCAATGGCACTAGAGGCAATACTCTCACACAAAGCATTCAAGTTTTCAGTTGTGTAAGCATTAGTCTCACATCACATAGTAGTGACTCAACACACAGAACAACATTTGCGCTGAGGCACTTAAAAGCAACATTCCTAACTCCCAAAGATCTCATAAACATTCATCCTACAAAACGAATCCTCACCTACCCCAAAAGCACTCCACTAAAACAACACCCAGTATGACACATGCAGCCCAAACCATTTGAAGCCTCAATTACAAAGACCATAAGGCAAGCAAACATACCACTTAGCATTTTAGTCATAATAGATTCCATTGTGAGACAAACAGATGTCCTGCTCACCAGGGTGAATAAGGAGAAAATCAGGGTCAGCTGTCTATCTGTCTGCCTGGGATGACATGATTGGCAGACCACGATGCTTTGCCAGAGATGGCCTGCACCTGTCGCCCTTGGGATTCCGGATACTGGCTAAGGCTCTTGCCACCCCTATAGTGCCTTTTTTAGGCAAGGTTCAAATAACAAATTCACCACAGTAACAGGTACAAGCAAGCAAAATCTGAGGGTACTGCTACTCAATGCTAGAAGTCTAAACCTCAAAATGCATTCACTTGAGGCATTACTTAAAATGGAGAACATAGACATCTGTGCAGTGACAGAGACCTGGTTCAAGGCTCCAGAGAGCACCCCTACATTACCAGGCTATAATTCATACCACACCTTTTGGCCACCTAACCTGGACCGAAACCCTAAAGGTGGAGGCATGTCCATATTCATTAAGGATATCCACACCTCCAGGCTAGTTGCTCAGCATAATGCATCCGAGATTATCCAAGTGCAACTAACTCTGGGCAAGACCGCAATCCAAATTGTAACTTGCTACAGATCCCCCACCATGCCCCAGGATTCCCACTCCTCATTTCTTGATACACTGGAAAATATTAGGGTACAACCCAACACCCTAATAATGGGTGATTTCAACTACCCCACCATTAACTGGGAAAACTACTCATGTACCAACTCTTTTGCTCAACGTTTATTGGAATTCATATATTCCAACCCCTTGGATCAACTTATCCACACTCCCACCAGGGGCAGCAATATCCTAGACCTAGTCATTACCAACATGGGCAACCAGTGTTCCACACCAGAGGTCAATTCCTCGTTGGTCAGATCCAAACACAAGCTAATCAGCCTAGACATCCACATCCTGCCCCCACCCCCCATTAGGGAAACCACCGTAAAAAACTTCTCCAAAGCCAACTTCACACTTCTTAAGACAGAAGTGGCAAACATTACGACACCCATGCAGACGGACAATAGAGGTACGACTGCTGAATCCTACACAAATGCACTTTAGAAGCACTTAAACGAGTGCATGGATTGTGCTATCCCTAACCGAACCAAGATGCTATCCTCCAAGAAAAGGAAGCCAATCTGGTGGTCCCCTGCCATAAACGAACTCTACAACAGAATAAAGAAACTGTTGCTAAAAAGAGTAAAATCCCATGACTGGAAGAACTCCCTGGTCAGCCACCGTAAGAAGCTGAGATCCCTCATAAAATCCTCCAAAGCTAGTTATGAAAACAAAATTGCCACTGATTCTACAGACAACCACAAAGCATTCTATAGCTATGTCAAGCATCTCAATGGCAACACTCAAATCTGCTCTGAGTTACAGCACAATGGCACTAAATATGCAGAACCAGCTGGTATTGCCAACATCCTGGCAGACAGGTTCCATGCTAACTTTACCCCCCCTCACCCACTAAAGGGCCCATCTCTATACCAGAAGAATACAAAGTTCCTGTAATCACGGCTGCATAGGTAAAAAACACACTCTGCAAAGTCAAGAACACAGCATCCATGGGACCTGACAACATCTCAGGCTGTGTTCTACTTGAACTACAGAATGAATTGGCACCCCACCTAAGCACCATGTTCAATCATAGCCTCACCTCAGGCTTTGTGCCCACTGAATGGCACACAGCGATGGTTATCCCACACCACAAAGAGAGAGCCACCACGGACCCCAGGAACTACCACCCCATTAGCCTAATGAGCCTGGTCTGCAAGGCCATGGAATGCATCATCATGAAATTACCAATGTCTTTGTTTATAATCTCCAAACTCTGGACCCCACCCAGTTCGGGTTTGTAAAAGGCAGATCATGTCTCCTAAACCTGATTGACTTCTTTGAAGCAGTCACCAAAACCGTAGATGAGGGTAAGGTGGTTCACACAGCCTATCTAGATCTCGCCAAGGCTTTTGACACCACCCCCCACTCAGGAATTATAGATAAACTCACTAAGCTAGGTATAAATCCCTATGTCACAAGATGGGTTGCCAACTGGCTCACTGACAGAACCCACACTGTGAAAGTAGCAGACTCCAAATCCGAATTCAGACCAGTGACAAGTGGAGTACTACAGGGTTCAGTCCTGGGTCCTCTCCTGTTTGGTATCTACTTTTCTGAAGTACAGGCTAACACAGAAGGTCTTTGGCTAACGAAGTTCATAGATGACTGCAAACTAGGATCCATAATTGAAACTCCTAATGATATGGACATCCTACAAAAGGGCCTCAATGAGACCGAGTCCTGGTGTCAAAGCCATGGCCTCAAGCTCAATGGCAAAAAGTGCATTGTCATCCCCTTTGGTAAAAACTGTACCCATGAGCTACCACATAGGTGGTAGTCTACTTAACACTGAAAGTGTGATAAGAGACCTTGGGACACAGGTGAACAGTAGTCTCTCCTTTGATAATCACATTGCCACAGTAGTCAGGAAATCCTTCTACCTGGCACACCTCATCACAAAAGGTTTCTCATCCAGGAAAAAAGAGGTCATTGTTCCCCTCTACTCGTCACTCATTAGACTCATTATAGAGTACAATGCCCCTTTTGGTATGTACCTCACAAGACATCGGCAACAACTGGAAAGGCCGCAGAAATACCTCACAAAGAGGATTACTGGCCTCAAACAGATGCCCTATGCAGACCGTCTCAAAAAACTCCAGCTTTACTCCATCGCATATCGCCTACTCAGAGATGATCTCTGCCTAACATACAAAACTATGTCAAACCCAGAGCTGTTGGACATGCTCCACTTAAAGAAATTCCAATCCCTCTGAGCTACATGCTCTAGGGACCTAAACCTTGTCACCACAATAAAAAGAACATGCTGGATGAATAGATTTCTGTCCCAGAGACTTCCCATACTCTGGAACGAACTACCTATCTATATCAAACTAAGCTCCTCATTAGCACTCTTCAAGAAAAATCTTGATGATTTGATGGGAAATAGGAAATTCACCCTGGGGATCACCTCTGTGGCTCTGCTCGACAGGGGCACAAGAAAAAAAAATTCTTGGGGTGGCTAAAGCTAGGTTCCTTTTTGGCAAGGCTTGTATAGGCCCTAGGGCCGATAGCCTAGTACCTACCTATGAACCTATGAACCTATCAGGGGCCAGAATCCACCAAATCACCAAGGCTCTAGTCTTTAGACCACACGTACCATTATGATTAAGTGCTAGTCCATATGAAGAGAGAGACATTATGGAACTCTTGGACTATGTGATCTAGGCTGGTATGTGTCTAACACAGAGCAGCATTCTACCTTCTCCAAGAATGATGCCACACTATGAACAATAGATGATTGGCTTCAATAATTTGCTTAGTTTCTGGTGTCATTTCAAGACAATACTATATTTGCCAGCATGGGAGGATATGGTCAACAGACTACGTTGCTTTGCCAAGCATGGTCTGCAACATTCCCCTCTAGGCTTTTGAATACTGGCTAAACATTGTCCTCCCCTTACTATCTTTATAGGCACTGCCAAACTGACAAAGATTCCAACATAGCAAAACTAACCCAAGGGAATCAAAAGGTGATACTGCTCAATACCAGGAGCTTAAACAAGAATTTCCACTGCTTCCAGGCTCTGCTCACCCTGGGGAATGTGGACATCTGTGCAGTTACTGAGACATGGTCTGAAACCACAAACAGCATGCTACCAGTGCATGGCTATGATGCCTTCAACACATTTAGGCCAGCTACTGAAAGGCTGGGACCAAAGGTGGAGGTGTCCCAGTCTATATCAACAACCAACTTACCTCAAGACTTGTCAAACAGGATGATGCGCTTGACCTTCTCCATGTCCAGGTTTCCATAGGCAGTCCCATATCATATCCTTGCAAGCTATAGGCCACCTTCTATACCCCAAGAAACCCATAGCCCGTACTTCGAGTTATTAAAGTTTCTCATCATTCAACTCAATGCCATATTCACCGGTGACTTCAAGTATCCCATAATAAACTGGAACATTTACATAACCCCAAACTTAAAGTCCAAGAGATTCTTGGACTCTGTAAACACAAACACTTTGGACGACATAGCCCTGACCTGGTACTCACAGACATGGAAAAACTCTCTACCCCCACCCCCGAGGATTATCATCTCTGAGAAGATCAGACCTCAAAGCTGCATCTTTCTTAATAAATGCAAGTTTGTGACCCTGCCTAACCCCACTATCATTTAGGAACTATTCTAAGGCAAACTCCCTACTACTAACTGATAGCCTGTAAAAAATTCAAGCCCCATCAATCCCTGCAAGACAGCTGTGCCCAGTAGAAATAAGCCCACAACTAACTCAAAAAAAAAAAAAAAAAAAACACCTGATGAAAAGGTAAAATTAAACAGGTTGTACAACCAAAAGAAAAAAAGTCAGATTAGAAAGTGCTATGCCTAGCATGATAGACACTAATCATTCTAAACAAACAACTAAGATGGCAAATTAAGTGTACTAAAGCTAGATTTGAGGTAAAGATAACTTCCCAGGCAAAGTATGACCACAAGGCTTTCTTTAACTATGTCTAAAACTTGAAAGGCAACACACAGCCATGTGCATAACTGATTGTAAATAGAACTACCTACATGGAGCCAGAGGATATAGCAAATCTGTTAGCTGACAAATTCAGCTCCATTTTTATCCTCCTCTCTCCTCTGGCCATCCCCCAGGAAATGCCATCAAACATAATCCCCCTCCAACTACTAGAGAGAATGTCCTAGATCTGGTGTCTAAGGCCAAAAACACCACATTGCTGGGCCCCAATAATATCACAGGATGCCTCCTAAATAACCTGAAACATAACATCTCAGGACCACTGGAGTCACTGTTTAAACAGAGTCTCCAGACAGACTTTGTGCCATATGAATGGAGAACTTCAACAGTCATCTCTCTGCACTAGGTTGGGCCAGCAATGGACTCGGGGGGGGGGGGGGACTATAGACCAATAAGACTGACTAGTCTCATATGCAAGGTCATGGAAAGAATTATCATAGAAATGATTCGAACCTATGAACCTATTAATAATGACATAAAAAAACCTTCAGACACTAGATCAAACACGATATGGTAACATCAAGGGCAAATCATGCCTACTCAACCTGGTGGACTTCAATGGATTAGATGAGGGCAAAATGGTGCCTACTACCTACCTTGACCTGTTTAAGGCATTTGATGCAATAACCCACTCAGCCATTGTAAACAAACTTATGGATACAGGCATAAATCCCTATCTTGCTTACTGTATAGCACTAAATAATAAGTTAATTTGTGCTAACCCTAAGGCTGCCCCTTACCCCAGTCATACACCCTACCCTAGAAAAAATCTGTAATACTGCAACTAAACAAAACAGCTCAGACATCTACAAATACCTATAGACTCCCCACTAAATCTATCCCCTTACCAAACCCTTACTCTTAACATAGCCCATGCACACCCTAACTCATAAAATTTATCCCCTTACCTATCTATTATTCTAGCCTTAACTCAGAAGCACAACTCATACCCTCCTACCACTAATACAAACCCACTTACATCTTTCAGCAAAACAACATTTGGCAAAAAAATGGATCCATATTTCACTTTACAAACAAATGCATGTTCGATAAAGTGAATAGGACCCATTTAGGTATCTATCTATCTATCTATCTATCTATCTATCTATCTATCTATCTATCTATCTATCTGTGATTGTCTCATTATTTACCAAACAGTCACAACAGCAAGTTGGTGGGGGCATGCCTCCTGCATTCCCATACCACCCCTGCATATTTTATATACCAGTTCAGAGTCTTCACAGCAGGGGGTGAAGGGGTAAGGGCAAATTCTCAGAAACAAGATTTCACACAGAAATCTTAAAAACAAGCCTATGCAACTGTTTGATCTTACAGCCTGCAACTATATACATATGCATGTGTGTGCCATATGTGTGTGTGTGTGTGTGTGTTTGTATATACTTGTGCCATTGATTTTATTGGCAAATATTCTTTATGAGGTGCTGTTAGTTGAATTATGCAAGAGGTGAACCTTAGGAGGTCAGCTAGAGGTCAACTGTAGCATTATTCAAAATGTTTCCCCCCTTTTTCATAGTTATTTGACCCTGCATGTTGGGGTGAGGGGTGCAAAGCCTACATTGTAAAAGCAATTAATTTTAGGTTTGTTGGTGATTACAAATGTAACACTTTTGTTTATGTTTGCGATCATTTTCTTTATTTGATTTTTTTATATATATATTTGTCATCTATGATAATTCATTTTTATACCGACACACACACACACGCACACACACATAGATAATAGATAGACAGATAGATAGATACATAGATAGATAGATAGATAGATAGATAGATAGATAGATAGATAGGTAGATAGAGATGGTTCTAGTGCTAAAGTTCAAAATGTCACAGAGCCAAACACATAAGCTTGATAAAACTATTTTGAACATTCACTCAAATCCTCAATCCTACAGAACATTATAAAAGGAAGTTGTGATTTCTAAACCAAACCCCTTCCATAACATTCAGACCTAATTTGCTGGAACATTGGTAATGTTACACGGTAAGATAAAGGGTTAGGGTTAGCACACATTAAGGTAATCTCCATAAATATAATACTTCCAAAATTTCCAAAACCATGAAACTAAACTTTTACCACCAGACAAATATAATATGATGGAGAATCAATTTCATTCACACACTTCCTCTGCCACCTCTAGTAAGTCTGTTCCTATTGTTAAGCAGTGTGATTCACTACTGATCCTTCAAATTGACCTAGATGATTGGGTGGGCATTGACCAATCTTGCTCAGTTACAGAAAGACAATAAAGCCCAAGTGTGGGTGCTGTCAATGCATAAATGACCACAAGGCTTGGTTGCCTTGAAATTGTTATGGATCTTGACTCTGCATGTTGGGGTGAGTGGTGCAAAGCCTACATTGTAAAAAGCAATTTCTTTTAGGTTTGTTGGTGATTACAAATGTAACACTTTCTTTAACAATAAATTCCTGAGCATCCTTGACTCCCATGCTCCTGCACGTACTATAAAGACTAAATCTAATACTGCTCCATGGCTCACAAAGGAAACAAAGATAAAAATCAAACTTAGAAATATAGCCTGGACCAAATGGCGAACAACTAAAGCCCCATCGACCAAGTGAGATATTGTCAACTTAGAAATTATACAAAAAACTCATTTTGCTAGACAAAACTAATTTTGCTAGACAAAAAAAAAAAAAAAAAACTACTACCAGAGCTTCCATTTTAAACACCAAAACAATCCCCAAAAAGTTTTGGGCAGGTATTAACCGAGTTCTTCATCCAGGACAATCTACTACCCCAACCCCATCAAGCTACACCCATAAATCCCCAGAAACTGTTGCCAATGCCTTTAATAATGTTTTCACTGAAACTATTCAGTCCTTAGCTAACCAGTTTACTCCCACCCACTCTAACTCTACCATTAATACAACCACTTCTTATCCCCCATTTAACTTCCAACCTGTCTCTACCACTTTTATATAATCCCTTATCAAAAAAAATTAAAACCAACCACCTTTTCTGCTGACCTCCTTCCTGCAGAGTACCTACAAAAGCTGCCAATGCCATAGCATTCCCTATCTCTATCCAAATCAATAGAACACTAACTGATGGAATTATCCCCTCAATCTGGAAAATATCCCATGTTATCCCACACCACAAATGTGGAAGTTCAACAGAACTGACCAACTACAGACCCATTCCCATTCTCTCACCACTAGCCAAATTAATGGAGAAGTGCGTTCATAAGCAGCTTATGGACTATCTCATTCAGAATGGTCTGCTTGCCAACTCTCAGCATGGCTTTAGGCCACATCACAGCACCACCTCTGCCCTCCTTTCTTTTACAAATACCATATTCCAAAATAGGAACAACAACAGGCTATCACCAGCCGTATTTCTAGACCTGTCAAAGGCCTTTGATATGGTCAACCACAAATTACCCATCCATTCCTTAAATTCCATCTCCCTAGATAACCATGTTATTCAGTGGCTCCTATCCTATCTGAATGGCAGACAACAGGCTGTATTATGGCAGGGCAAACTGTCCACCATGCTACCTCTCACTCGTGGTGTCCCTCAGGGCTCTATTCTATCTTTATCAACAATCTTCATACTTCCATCCCTGATGCAACCTGCATTCAATATGCAGACGATTCTACCCTGATCTGTATGACCTCCTCCCCTTTAGACCTGCAAACCTTAACACAAAACACATTTAACACAGTTGAAAATTGGTTCTCTAATCACTGTCTCTTGTTAAATCCCAACAAAACTAAACTGCTCCTCTTTACCACCACCAATAGATCCAGCCAATTTTCCTTCTCCATAACACCCAACAATGGTACCTCTATCTCTCCAGATGACCATACTAAGCTTTTAGGAGTAATAGTGAACAATAATCTCAAATTTGATCTGCATAGCAATAAAACTATAAAAAACATTAATAAGAAGCTTGGATCATTATATAGAAGCAAACTCTTTCTAACTCCATTAGCTAGGACTGCAATCGCCCGCTCACACCTACTCTCTACCCTTCTATATGCCTCCCCCATACTCTCCAATTTGAGCAAAACAGAACTTAATAAGTTATTTTACTGTTACAACCATATTGACAGATTTGCCATAGGCTCAACATATAGGACACATCACTGTCAAAACCTCAGTCTTCTCGGGTGGCTAGAACTGCCTAGCCTACTTCTGCTCAATCAGTAGCACTCAGAATTCTGTACCACCCTGAAAATACTGCAGCACTCAGAAATATTATAAAGCCATACAGTAATTCAAGGCAACTATGATCATCCGATAAACTGTTGGCCCAAACCCACAAAGCCATTAACTCAGCCGGTGACTCCCTGTTTGCCAATGCCATTGGTAAAACTGGGAATTCACTTCCATCTAACCTTACCCTCGAACCTTCTTTAAGTCTCTTCAAAAAAGGCCTCTAACAGTATTTTAAAAAGCAATGGCTTTGTCCCTGTACTAACCCTGATTAATCACTATTTATTCCATGCTTTATTTAAATTAATATTATACATATCTCTTGCTCATAATAGCTTGCTGCAACCTGTTGTTTTTGTATACTATTACACACCGCATATATTGTGAGTACTTACTAGATGGCTTTGTAAATATGTTTGACTTATATCTGTTATGTTCTATCTGTGTTATCTGGAGCTTTTCTCCCCAGGCCTCTACTGAAAATTGACATATATCCAGTCGGACTATCCCGATCAGCAAATGTAAAATAAATAATAAATAAATCTTATGAATTTTATAGACAGACAGAAAGTGAGCTAGAGAGTTGCTGTAGCACTCCTCCCAAAACTCTTGATACCAAAAGTTCCTTTGGCTAACCTACTTTGAATTTATCAGTTATAAATTCCCACAGAAAGTCAGTTCCTCATTTAAGAAATGGCTCAATTATAACCTTAATACTTGTGTGAATATATGTCACAGTTGCACATGAGTGAACCAAAACAATGTGGCAGTCAAAAAACAAACTTCAGGTGGAATTAAAATCAGGAACTTTAATAGTAGGTGAGTGCTTTCACAGTGATAAAAACTATTGCTTCTTCAGACATTAAAATCAAACCAAACACACCTATGGTTAAACAGAAAAAAACAATCATGTTCTAACCAATCACATAAAGGAGTATATCAATATCCTAGCAACAAGGTAACCTGGAGAGAAACTGTGAAAAGGCAAACCTGCTGGTTTTAAAGCACAACTTAGGTAAGAAATCATGAAGTGAAATATGCATAATAGTGATACATATATAAACTTCTTTTAAAAGCACATACATAGATACATGCACATAAAAAGAGTTCCAGAAAAACAACAAGATGACCTGAGATAAAATGTAAAAAGACAAACCTGCTAATTTAAAAATACAACTTACCTAAAAAACGAGGGCAAAATGTCTAGAGATGAAATATGCATGAATAGTGAAACGTTCTTATATAACCTTAGTTTAAAAATAAATAAATAAATACATTTTATATATATATATATATATATATATATATATATATATATATATATGTGTGTGTGTGTGTGTGTATAGAAAACTATGCATAAAGGCATGTATATAAAAACATATGTGAGACACAACTATTTATGTAAGGATCTAGCTTTAAGGAGGGGTTTCAGCAGAGTCTTATCATTCAAGCCCCTACCTGTGTCTACCCTTAGTCTAATAACCCATCTTGTTTCTGACACTTTTGTTAAATTCCTAATGTCACCCCCACATTCATTCACTACAATCTTCTCCACCACCAAAAACCTGAAAGTATGTGTTGAGCCATTACCAGCTAGATGCTTGTCAGAGCATTAGTAGCTTTCCCGATCCTGATGTCATATAAATGTTCCCTTATCCTACCTCTCACCCATCTATTAGTCTTTCCTACATAGAAAGATAAAACATTGGGTGCAAGAGGCTACGTAAACCACATTAAATGAGTTGCAGTTAGCTTTGACCCTAAAAGTAAACATTTTCCCGGTATCAGGGTGCCTGAACAATCCCAAAGAATCAATGTATGCACAAAAATTACAATTAAAGTATGGGACTGTCAAAAAGATGTTTTCTGCTAGTAAACCATGTGTTCTGCTGCTTGGATAGCAAAGTAAATTTTTAAGGGATTTCTTATTTTTAAAGGAAAAATATGGTCTATCCCCTTCTAAATCCTTTATTTCTGGACTACTGGCTAAGACCGGCCAGTATTTCTTTATCACTTCTGTCAATGAGTTAACATTACTAGTGAAGAAAAATGGAATACAAACCATATCCTTTTTGCAGCCTTTAGACATGGCAGGTTGATCATTTGATTTGGAAAAGTAGGGCTTAGCCAAAGTAGTTCTGTGAGGAATTGCTTCACTTAGTGACATTTCAGCTTCATGGCCATTATACCCTCTCTCCTCAAATCTTTTCCTTAGTTCATTGAGCTCACCAATAAATCTGTCATCTTCAACATTTAGCTTTGACATTCTCATGCCTTCCTCTTTACTATAAATCTTAAAAATATGTTTCAGGTGCATGCTTGTTCTATGTAGTAAGGTATTCCTATGGCATTCCTTCCAATATATCATAGTACAAGACCCATCTGGTTTACAATAAATTTTAAAATCTAGAAAGTCTATTTCATCATGAGATCCTTTCATGCTAAACCCAAGAAAGGAAGTATTATTTTTCAGAAAGTCAAGGAATGATGTTAATTCATCTTCACCATCCTCGTAGATGAGAAAGAGGTCATTGACAAAGCATCTGTAAAAGACCACATGTTGCCATCCAGAGGACTAAAAAAGTTTATTCTTCCCATACAGCCATCACCATGTTTGCATAGCTGTTTGCACTAGATGGACCCATGTCTACCCCATCCTTCTGCAAGAACACTTCATTGTCAAATAGAAAAACATTATTCTCAAGAACAAGCTCCATCAAAAGGCAAATCAGATCTACAAATTTAGGTTCATAAGAGTTATAACTCAGTAAATATTTTTTAAGCATTTCAATTCCAGTCATGTTGGGTATAACAGTAAACAGGGAATGAACATCTACGGTAATCAGTAGTAAATTATTTGTATGCCTGTTCCAGCCTTTCATAAACTTGTACAAATCAATAAAAAATTGTTTGGAGTCCTTCAAAATGTATTGGTTTATATCCAACACAGGTCTAAGATGCATGTCTACATATAGAGAGAGTGGTTCTGTACACCAGTTACACCCCAAAATAATTGATCTATAAGGGCGGATGTAATGGATCCTTATGGATATTTGGGATACCTTATATAATAGGAATCATAGGGGAATCTATAACAAAGTAGTTATAGAAGTTTAAATTGATAATTCTACTTAAACAACCATAAAGTGTATTACACACCCTTAAGACCATTCAATCAGCATCAATCAGGCCAACTCTCTTATATGTATTCTCATCATTTAACAAGTGACTCAGAATTAAAATAATAATCTCGGTCCATTACAACCATAGGGCCCCCTTTATCTGCTGGTTTGATAAAAATAGCATTGTCAGATTGTAAATATTTCAGGGCCTTCCTCTCATCTAAACCTCCTGGAACGTACACTAGAAATTTGATGCCGATCATTCTCACATAACTTACAAAAAGTCTCCAACACAGGGTGGTTAATAGGTAGGAACATACTGGGTTTCTTGAAAACTTTATCACCATCGTGCAACCTAGAATTCTTGAAAGTCATTTTTAGCATAACATTCCTAATAAGCAGTTTTAAATCAGTGATGGAGTCTGTTACCTCTGTATTCTGTGCAGGTGTAAATGAGAGACCCCTCAATAGGAATGAAAGTTCACTAGTGGAAAGTGACCTGGATGAAATATTCCAGACTATTGATTTTCCGTATTTTGCCACATATTTTTCAGAGTGTGAGTGTTTAGGGACTTCTGCTGCATCTTCCTTTTCATATGCCCCTGACTTCTTGAGTGATTTCTGATTGTGTACAACTCTTGATAGGCAGTCTTGTTTAACAAAATGGGGAACAGTTGAAAAACCTGCTTGGCATTCAATCTGGTTGTGTTATCATGTTTACTTCCATCTAATCTATGAGAGGGAAAAATAGATCATTGTGGAGTCTCTTTCGGCTTGGTAAGAGAGGAAATAGTGACATCTCTTGTTGGCAATGCTGATGTCTTCCTCCTAGTACAGGCTTCCTTAAAGAAACAAGCACCAGTTTCAGAATTGCCATCCATGTTGTTGGAATCTGTCGGAGGGTCAGGATTACAATTCATGCTGTGGATATCTTCAGTGGAAGGACCCATCAAAATCTCTGCTGGGTGCTTGGTTGTTACTACTGCCAAGGCCCATGTTAGTATTACGATTAATATTCTTTGGCCATACATATGCATGACCCTCTGCAAAATCCTTCCTGCCTCTCTCCAATTTCTTATATTTAATATGAGCATCCTTCTTTCAAAGAGAGTCACTGCATCCAACAAAAGATTTAATTTCTCATCCATAATATCATGCTGAAAGGTATTGTATAACTGCTGTTGCTCAGTCAAAATCCTTTCCATGAGTAATTATTCTTCCAAATTTGAAAAATCAATTAATAAATGTAGGAAGCTGAAGCTTAGATCAAAATTGAGCTGTTGCCGCTTTGATAGCAATTGGGGATGCCGATCACCGTAAGTCAGCATTTAAGTATTTTCAAACCATGGGGCACTACATGATATTCAATACATGCCTTTAAGTGGTACTTCTGGCTGAGTATGTAGCTGGTAATGGCTTGACACATGCTTTCAAGTTTTTGGTGATGGAGAAGATTATAGTGAATGAATGTAAGGGTGACATTAGGAATTTAACAGAAGTGTCAGAAAAAAGATGGCTTATTAGACTAAGGGCAGACACAGGTAGGGGCTTGAATGATAAGATTCCACTGAGACCCCTCCTTAAAGCTAGATCCTTACATAAATAATTGTGTTGCACATATGTTTTTAATATACATGTCTTTATGCATGATTTTATATGTGTATTTTTAAATGAAGTTTATATAAGAATGTTTCACTATTCATGCATATTTAATCTCTAGATATTTTGGCCTTATTTTTTAGCCAAGTTGTATTTTTAAATTAGCAGTTTTGCCTTTTCACATTTTCTGCTCAGGTCATCTTGCTGTTTTGCTGGAACTCTTTTTTTATATGCATGTACTTTTAAATGAAGTATATATATGTATCACTATTACGCATATTTGACTTCAGGATTTCTTAGCTAAGTTTTGCTTTTAAACCAGCAGGTTTGACTTTTCACAGTTTCTCCCCAGGTTACCTAGGTGACCAAGAAATCCTCTTTCTGTGGTGAAGATGCTAGTATTGTAAGGCTTTGAAGTTGCCCTGCCTGGAAAGAATGTAAAGATAAGAGATGTCTTTGCAATACCACACATCACATAAACTCTGCTTATAAGCTGCTGCTTGCTGTCAATATATTTCTACCAAGCAAACAAAGGTAAGCTGAATGATCCCTTATAGAAGTTATAGGAGTGCTTTTTTTGAATGTTTATGAAACTGAAATAGCGAAGTATATCAATTCTAAGCACTCATATGACTTCTATAATTTACCATCAGGAGACCGGAATGCCTTAAATGAGCTGATGAACAGCAAACATTTGATTGTTAGACCAGCAGATAAAGAAGGTGTGGTTGTTGCTCTGGATCATAAATGGTGCATTGTAAAAAATGAAGGTGATGATGCAAACAGCTTCCACTTATAAAGTCATTAAGAATAGTGAAGTCAAAGAGATTATACTTCATATGAAGAACACCTTGGATGACTTATTAGAAAGTGGGATAATAACACATGAAATGTACCATTTTTAAGGTGGATTTCCCATTTGTTCTTATCATAAATTGTTTACCCAAAATCCACAGAGACAGGACAAATCTGCCTCTGAGACCCATAATTTTGGGTAATGGTGGGTCCACAGACCCACTCTCCATACAAACAGTGAGGAAACTGAAACCTGTGCTAATGAAGGGTGCAGCTGTTCTTAAATATACAGCTTATTTTCTTGATTCCCTCTTGGAGTTTATGAACAATCATATGATTGACAGTACATTTCTATTTCTAACTTTAGACACCATTACCTTATTTACTGCAATTCCAAATGCATATGGGGTTAGTGCTATCAATGATTTTTTGGTGAAACATACTATTTCTGATGTCACTACCATTCAATGAATATGTATTCTTCTATGTTTGGCGTTGGGGAATAACTTTCTTTTTTGTGAGGACTTTTATTAGGAACATTGGGAGGTTGCTATGGGAACATCCTGCACCAACTCCTATGCTAATCCTGTTCTTGCTGATTTGGAAGAACAGCTTGTTTTTAATGAAGAAAACATTTGGAGAGACACAATTTTATTTTACAGGAGGTTTGTGGATGATGTTTTCCTTCTTTGGAAAGGCACTTTTAAGGAGTTGGAACAATTTGTTTTGTATTTAGAAAGCACTACATCTTTCTTGAGGTTTACCCATAATAGCTCTGACATAGGGATTGATTTTTTAGAAGTCAGAGTATTTAAGAAAGACAATGACCAGTTGGAAACTAATGTGTATAGGAAAGATTGTTGGAGGAATACACTTTTAAGGTATGATTGTATGCATCGCAGACATATTTTTCCAAACATAGTGAAAGGGCAGAGTCTCAGAATTTCCAGGCACTGATGAGAGGAGTTTTATTGAAGAGACCAATGATTTGATATAATAAGCAGAATGTTATGAATATTGTGAATGACAGTTGAACTTTTAGAAGAACCAAAGGAAGACCTTGGTTCCAAAGGAATCGTGACATGGTATCATCAACTATCTTTGGTGAACAGCCTGATATGAGAAGAAGGGTGACACTCAGATATAGTGGTGATATACAAGAGATTTGTGGAATTATTAGAATGAATTGGAAAATTCTTATCTCTGGTGATCAAATCAGGAAAGTGGTTGGTGATTGTCCACTGTTTTCTTTTAAGAATAATATGAACCTCAAAAGTCTTTTATGTAAGAATGTTTGTCCATCAACTTTTGAGTTTGTCTATTCTATTTGGGTTGGCACATTCCTGTGCCAATGCTGCAAAGCCTGTAAATAGCTTTGCTTAGTCCAGAAATTTATACATCCCTCAACTGGTAGAATATATCAGCCGAAACTGTATGCTGATTGTTGTACTCAGAATATCGTGTACCTTGCTAGATGTAATATTTGTACTAATTTTTCTGTGGTGAAAATGAATCAATGGCTAAAAGACTGCATCCTGCAACATCTAAGTGATATCAGACTGAGGAATAAAGATAATGTACTTTATCAACATATTGAAAAATATCCAATGCATAGCTGTTCATTCTCTGTACTATAAATTTGCAAGCCCAATAGAAAAGGAAGTGACAGATGTAATTTAACTGAAATAGCTGAGGTTCAATGGATAGACAATTTACAAGCAGACAAGGCACCTGGTCTGAATGGTATCCTCCCATTGAGGCCAATGCTGAGAGGTCAGAGGTTCAAACTTTGATTCTGATTGGTCAAGATTTATTTTAAGTATGTAAAGTTTTTTATCAATGGCGATCTAAAGAGGGATTTTTCCAAAAGTGCTAATCCGTTTTCTTTTATGGTTTATTTTCTATTTTAGCTTCTACATGTTTCTTGATTAAATTTATGCATACTGCCATCCGAGTCTTTGTGGTGCTCATTTTATTTTTTAAAATTTCTGATCCTTTGAAACAACTAAAAAAAAAAACTTTAATTTACACATTACTTTGTTCTTCTTCAGATAGGCAGAACTTCGTAATACCCAAGACATCATTGCCCATCAATGAGCAAAAAATAACTTTGCAATAGTAAGTTACTGGCATATAAACCACTGTGTTGCAACCTTGTTGGAGTGAGGTTCATATGTAAGAATTTCATACCTGAAACAAATAAAACTTAAATACTTAAAAAAAAAGGAATTATCTTGCCAAACCCTGTAATACAGGCAACAGAGAGGTGTTGGTGGGTGACAATGAAGTCATTAGGGAGAAGGGAGGAGGGAATTTGCTAGAGAAAAAGAGAAATGTGGTAATCTGTTGCAAGTAGCACTTTTGACAAAAAAAAACACCATTGCAGTTAAGTTCTTGCTCTTACATAGATAGGTTCCATTAAGCAGAATAAAAGGTTACTTCCTAACACTTGAGATTGACTAAGATAAAGCTGGTAAGGAATAATTAGTTAATGAATTATTTACATCATAGGGACCATGAATAGTTGTGGGTGAAGTATTGCAAGGGAGCAATGGTGAAGATCTTTTATTGTTCAGAAGAGAAAGAAAACACACACAATGGTGAGTTCAAGGATTTAATTCATTCATTTACTGTGAGTTCCTGTATACAATGTAAAATGATAAAACTCTGAGCATCAAAAATGCCATAAACTAATCTGTTGACTATAGAAAGGTGAAAACGTTAACTGCAAGTGATTTTTTGCAAGCCTCGCATGTACTCCCTGAAACTTTTATGTATCAACTCCACAGAGGCACCAACTCAGAAAAGGAAAACAATCATCTTAAAACAGGAATCCATGCAAGGATACATGCAGAAATTATATCAGCAGTGTTTTGCTTGTGTTGTTCAACATATTATGTTTCAGGTAATTGATACTTGGGGAATTTCACTTCAGCTAGCTGTAGAGATTCTTTCACTGTGATATTTACTTCATTGCATTAAACTTCAAGTGATATAAAATACAAGTAAACTAGGTAGAAACATTCTGGCAGCAAAATTGCTTGAACACATAAATCTTTAAAATACTGATCATAGGATAATGGTGTCATAAAAGCTTTAACAGACTGATCATAGGATAATGGTATCATAGGAGATTACTAGGCTATCAACCTGGAGGTCATTTTAAGCCTAGCCATTTCATCCAAATGTAATACCATAGAAATGCTAGTCAGTACCCAAGATTGCGTTTAGCTGATGACTGCCCATGTTCAGGAGGGTTGTGGGCACTATACCCAGGAAGAATTTATGGTGCCCCATCCACCTGTCCAGGTTCCTCATGAACAGTGTCATAGAGGTGCTCTGTTTCACATATATTAGTAGCCTGTTCAAGACATGGAGGTCGCTGGGAGATAAATATGTCCCTCCATCATATCCTACTTAAGTCACAGGCCATATTTAGGTCCCTTAAATGGGTAACTCTAGTCCATTTGATTTACAGATATTTAGCAAATTCAGTAGGTTTGGGTCTTGGATTGCTCTGTAGGCCAGGCATAAGCTTCGTCTAAGAAGTCTATACAATACAGAGTATAGTGACAGGGACTTTAGTCGGTTTGTGTAAGGCACATCCTGGAGCCCCTCGAGCTTCTTTGTTAGAAACCTCTGAGGTATTGAGCAGATTGTCAATCATAACATCACCTTGTTATAAGTTTTTAAAATGGATTTTTTAATATCCTGGGTATGTTTGCGTGGTGCGTCACAGTGCACAAACATGCCATTATGGCAAAAAAATTAAAAAAATTGTAAAAAACAGAATTTGTGAGTATGTAATAGTAATGCATTAGAGGACCCTGTGTGGAGTATGTATAATGTAGGACTGCTGTGGTTGCTAACAAGGCAGGGTCTGAAACCATGTAGTTACCAGGTCCTGTGCACAGATCTGTATGCAAATGAGCTGGGGTTACTGAATAGCACAAATGGGTATTTGTGTCCACATCCGTGTAGGCACAGAACCTTGTTGGTGTCCACAGAAGAGGCACCTCACATCAAAAGGGGGTGTGTCCACAAACGTTTAAGCTCATTGGAGCTCAGAGGCACCTGTTTGTGTGGTGTGCCACCCTGCTCAGCAGGGGAGGTGTCTGGTGACTGCTAAGCTTTGTTTACCTTAGGGGTGCATGTTTCATTGGGTATGAGCATATTTGAGCATGTTTGCATGGCGCACAGTCATGCTGACTGTGATCTGCCATAGGGGTGTGTCTACAGACTGCTGAGCTTTGTTTATCTTTGCGGTGCAGGTTTGCACAGCACACCACAGTGATCAGCAAGGAAGGCTGTCAAAAAAAATTGTCTGAGAAAGCCAATGAGATATTAATGACTGGTGAGCACAGCTTCAATTAAACTAGGGTCATTAAACCCCTTAATGATGTACTTGGCAGGTGCAATGCATCACAGCTAGCCAATCACACAGAGCACACCTACAGCAGGGTATTATAAAGTATGCATTACACCCTACAATCTGATTTTCCCCCATACTCTGCACCATTCGAGTACAGAATTGGGAAGTTTAACCTACAGAATGCTGGGGGCTGCTGCAGGTCTGCTACATATGTATGTGCTAGATGCTGAGATCAATGCAGCTGCTGCTGATGCAGACTATAGGCCTAGACTGGGAAGGAGAAGAGTGTTCAGGCCTGGGCTAACCTACCAGGAACTACATGAGCTGGAGATTGTAGAGCACTACAGGGTGGACAGGGACATGCTACAACAACTCAGTGAGCTCTGCCACCCTCAACTCAGACCCATAGCCAACAGAGATGAATCCATCCCAGTGAAAACAAAGGTATGTGTAGCCCTTAGGATACTAGCTACAGGTACTTTCCAAAGACCAACTGGGGACATGATGGGGGTCTCACAGGCATCTGCTTCCAGGGTACTCCACCAGTTCCTGGATGCCATGCTACCACATGCCAGTGAGCACATTTATCTTCCCCACACCTGTGAGCAGAGGGCCAGAAGTATGCAACTCTTCTACCATATAGTGCACTAGCCTAAGGTACTGTGTGCCATAGATTGCACTCATGTACACATCAAGGCATCACCCAGTGAAGAGGGTAGACTCTATGTCAACCGCAAAGGGTATCACTCCATCAACTGCCAAGTCAAGTGCAATGCCCAGGGCATTATCATGAATGTGTATGCTGGCAGACATGGAAATTATCCCATATCTGGCACCCATCATAGCTGTACCAGATGTTTGCTAGAGAGGACATCCCACAC
Source organism: Protopterus annectens (assembly GCF_019279795.1). Classification (NCBI taxonomy): domain Eukaryota; kingdom Metazoa; phylum Chordata; order Ceratodontiformes; family Protopteridae; genus Protopterus; species Protopterus annectens. Next base: position 1,030,235,225 of record NC_056745.1, on the reverse strand, counting down.
GGCCATTTACTTGGGGATGCTGGCTATGCACTGGAACCGTGGATGATGACACCCATCAGAAATGCACACCCACCCACCAAAGAATGCCATAATGAGGCACACAAACAAACCAGGAACATCATAGAGCATGTGTTTGAGCTGTTAAAATCATGGTTCCAGTGCCTCAATATATTTGGTGCAGCCTTGCAGTACTATCCGGCCACATGTGCACAGATGCTCACAGTATGTGCCATGCTACACAATATGATCCTGTAGAAACAGCTGCAGTGGTATCAGCAAAGGGAAGTGATACACAGTCCCTCACCAGTGCCTAGGTCACCACAGCCACACCCTCATGGGGACTTGGAGGAGGAATCCCCTGATGCTGTCTTTGTAGGCAGATGTATGCATGCCCAATATCCTCTGGCCTTGGCCAAGAGACAATGCATAGCACATGCACTGACAACCTAGGGTCCTAGGGACTGACACTGTACTCTGACATACATATCAGTAAAAAGTGATGCCAGCCAGGCCACACAACCTGTATCTCACCATATATTGGCTGTGGACTGCCTGCATCAGACAGAGTCAGCTCCGAACTACAGGTCTGTCAACTGCTGCATTCGCAAGGTAAGTCACTCGCCTGTACACCACTTGTAAGGGGTACTATAATATGGTAGCATAATGTATGGACCTTCTGCATGTATGCAAGGGAATATAATGGGCTATATATAGTGTGCTCCTGGATTACTTGCAGAGTAAGATACTGGGCTACTTGTACAGATCTAACAAACACTTGGGACAACAGATGGTCTGTTCTCTAGTATGTGCCTCATAATAGCCACTAGGCTACATGGCTGGAAACTCCATGAAAGTAGTCCAGGGAGATGCCAAACCATGGGGTCACAAAACAGTCACATGACTGTCTATGCCAGCAGAGCATAGGCTGGTTGTCCCCACCCCAAACACATCAGTGTTGCCATACAACTGTTGTAACAGTAAGACTGCAGCAATATACCAGCAAACCAGAAAATTCTCCTATTTGTTGATAGTATGAAGGAGGAATCCTCTCTGTCTGGCAGTTAGTGTGGCTCAGTGGGCCAGGGATAACAGCATGTGTGATGGTGTTACTGGTTGAAATCTGGCAGCATCCAACATCTTTTGCATGTGAGGTAGACATATGCTGGTAGTCCCACAGACTGTCAGAACCCCTCAGTCCATTACTGCAAGACAGCTGGACAAAGCCACAGTGAATAGGGGCACAAAGGGCCATACCTACAGGCAGACATTATACATGCCCTGAGTAACCTAGCAGGTGGCTAGTTTAACAGCAGGCTCCAACAGGTCAGATTAGCTGCAGGTTGTAAAGGCCAATAGTTAAATATGTCAGTAGGTACAATGAGTCAGCAACCATTGTACAGTATAGCACCAGGAAACCACAAATTTATGAGGAACACAGCAGAGATATGGGGCAAAATTTTGGACATTCTGGACATTCTGCAAAAACATGTACAAGGAGAGGTATGCAGACTGTCAACCTGTGTGTGCTGTTTCACTATATACCTCAGTCACATCATACCTGTCAACCTCTGACAGCAGGAAATCTGTTGAAATAAGGTGAATAAAAGTGGGGCCAAGGCCCACAACTTGGGACAGATTTTAAATAATTGCTCCTACAAGTGTAGAATATGGATAGAAGAACAGGTCCTGCATTCACATGACTCAACTGCTGTGCATGGAGTCTGAAACTCAAATATCTGTCAGTATTAATTTACTTCAGCCTTGACTGATTTGCCACTGATTTGCCAGAAAACAACAATGTTATGTGAAATGGGCCAAAACTATGCGGCAAGACTCTGCACAGTCTGCGAACCTCTTTACAGTTCTGAAGTTTGAGCCACATATTAACAGGTATCCCACCCCTAGGACACTAGATACAATAGCAATAACAAACAGTATCACTCTTCAGGCCACACATGCTGTCTAACACAAGGCCACTTTGCATACTCCACAACTATTTTGCCTGCATCAGCATACACCACAGCCATAACCTGTGGCACGTGTGATAGGTACTGTGAGTTGTAGTGTGTAATACTTGTTGGGTAGGAGTTCTAATTTCACATTCTCCAACTCTGTGTGCATCAATATATCCCCTCACAGCACTTTGGACATATTCATATGGGCATTCCCCATGTAATGGTATGCATTTTATGGCCCTGTGCCTGACTAGTGGCCTCTGAAGTCTCACCTCTACAAGGTTTGTGAATGTCATCCACCTTAAGAGCACTGGCTGACTGTCTAATAACAGATAAAGTCCGTGGCACATGCGATAAGTGCTGAAAGCTATAGTGTATAATACTAAGTATGTGGGAGTTCTAATCTCACATCATCCAACTCTGTGAGTGTGGGTGTAAATATATCCACATGCAGTATGTCAGACAAGCCCCTGTAGGCTATCTCTGTAGAATAGTTATACATTTTATCCCACTGACTAGCTGCTGGCCTCAACATTGGCCACTGTTACAAGGCCTGCTGATATTATCCACCTTTAGAGCACTGGCTGACAGTATATTACCAGATAAGGAGCATGGTGGATGTGATAAGTACTACAAGCTATAGTGTGTAATAGTAAATAGATAGGGGCTCTAATCTCACAGTATCCAACATGTGTTTGCGTGAATATGTCCCCTGATAGCACTCAAAACCTGCCCATGTGGCCTACCTATTGTGCATTGGTTATGCATTTTATGGGCCTGTAACTAGCCACTGGCCCTAAATTGCCCTCCTGTACATTAACATAATTGATGTCCACCACCATCTACAGTTGTATGTGCAGACTACCCAGGTGACATGTATCAAGGGTAGTAGAGTGTGTCACAGGGTATGAAAGCATAATGATGCTGACTGTCTCCATTGTCCCTGACATACTGTTCTACAAATATGCTCCTGGGGAGCCATGCAAATATACTGGAATTCCTTGTTGACATCATATCTCTGCTGTGCTGCCTTGCCATCCTGTGCCACTGTATTGCCACCATGTGTCCATAGTTGCACAACTCAAAATCCTGGGACAAAAACATACACAACTCCATGACACACCTGTCATTCTATAACACTACTGCCAGTACACCATCGGGCAGAAAAGATATAAGTGTGATGTGTAGTTCTTATACATACCAGCATACAGGACTTGTTGTGGCCCACAACAACTGCCATGGCATAACTCTACTGCACTACAGAGACACATGTAAAGGTATATAGTCACCCTGTGCATCAGACACATATATATGCAGGTCCCCTCATTGATGGCATAGATATCAGGGATGTAGCACAGGTATCATCACATGCACATGGTGTGGTGTAGGGTTGCCAGAGGCCCTGGGTGTGCCAAACAGTTTACAGCATGTGTGTGAGTCAGGAAGGTGTGCTGCTGCCATGGACCATAGAGAGGAGCCATGTGTGTCTGTAGGTGACCTGCCTGTGACAGTGGTATTGGAGTGTGCACATACACAGTCAAGCTCAGTGCTAGGCCTACATGTGCATATGCTGGACAGCTGTGGACCATACCTGGGAGAGTGGGCACTTCACTTTCTCCAGTCCTGAGCATGGGAACTGGCTTCTCCATGAGTAGCATGGGCAGTACCATGCCCAAGGTCAGATACGGTGCTAGTACCTGACAGTGACTACTGTCTGCTGGGCCTGTGTCCCCCACAGGACCATGCAGAACCATGTGCACATGGTCTGCCATGTTGTGGTGTGGACAGCACACCTCCCTCTGTAGACCTGGAGGTACTGCCACTATGGGAACATGAGTGTGCACGTCCATGTGGACTCCCAGCAGATGGTGCTGCTGGCCTACGTTCATATGTCCGACACCCACCCCCAACCACATGTTCCAGCACAGACAATGTTCACTCAATGACACTGTCTGAGCCCACAGTGTGTCCACTACATCAGAGAAACATTCCATGGCATCACCAATGTAGTGGAGGCAGTCACAGATGTCAGACTGTGCTGCATCCATAACCCTAAGTATCCATCTGGTGTTACATTCAGCTCGCACCTGTGCATCCATGACAGCCTGAAACATGCGGTGGGTGCCTGCGATGTGACACTTTCAACAGGAAGTGTATGGGAAGTAGTTCTCCTTTGAGCACTCCTGTCAATCTGCCTCTGCTGGACCTCGCCAGATCTCTGGCTATGGCCAGTGTCTACACTAACTGATGCCATAGTTCTCACACTGCCCTGTGCTATGTTGCCACCCTCTGACTGTCCAATATCTGTGGCATCTGGTGACTGGGTATGTGTGGGCATACCGACTGTGTGTGGGGACAAAGGGGGCAGAAGATTGATGTGAACCTTGGAGACAGATTCAGCCACCAACAACCCCATATCTGCCTCACTATAGCCACCATCATTATCCGAGTCCGATGAGACACTGACATCAGGTTGTGAGGGGGACAGACTTCAATCCCCCTGCTAATCTGTGAGAAGCAAGACAAAAGCAGTACATTACCACCTGCACTATTATGTATGGTAATCCACACAGACTCATACAAATGTGGATTCACAACTGCATTACATGTCCCACATCTTCTCATCTCTGATCCCATGCACAACACACACACTCACAGCAATATGCATAGACAATCCAGGCCCTGTATAACTTGCATGTCACCTACATTTGGGTAACATTGGCAGTTCAATACACCTGTGAAGTATGCAATATGACAGTGTATGTGACAGAACTACACATAAAACCCAGTACACTTATCTTGACAATGATATGCCAGTTGTAGTAGCACTGCCTCAAGTATGTACCTTCCCCCTATTGTGTTCCAATGGGCATCTTGGAGTAATTAACTCATGTATAGCAGGCTGTGTAGTTGCTCATAACTATAAGTGCAAACGTGTTAATGTTTGTACAAATAAACACCTGTCATTCCCTAGGCTATGCACTCTAGTTAACTGCTCCAAAATGGAACATACAATTATTCTACTCTAGTTAAGCAGAAGAGATGTGCAAAAGGCAAAATAGCAGCCCTTAACATTCATAGGGTATAGCTGATCTGGCAAAACAACAGTATCACACAGGTACAGGACAGCGAACTCTGGCCACACGTGACATACCTGTGAAAAGGAGAGGGACAGGTATTGTCAGCAACACCAAATGTTGCAGTGTTACAAGGTGATATGTATGTATATATGGGTCTACGTCATTTGACCTAAAACTCATTTGACTGACACCCATTTGATCAACACCCAGTTGACCTAAATTTCATTTGACTGACTCCCATTTTACCAACATTTAAGACATAGACTTGTTGTGGGTTTCCCTTCACCTGTGACTTCCTTATGATAAAAGGAATTACTGTAACTTACAGTGCTGACTGTTAAAATTCTGATTGACATGTAGAAAGTAGTGTTGTAGTGTTTCTAAATGTAGGTTTGTCTCTTTACATTTTTATAGGAAGTATCTAAAGTAATTTGGCGAATGTTTTGTACATTCCCAGCAGTAGTGGCAGCGCGTAGAGTACTGTAAGGCAAGTAAACGGTATATGCTCTTTTCCCCACTGTAGTGCAATCCTGGAGTTAGTATATATAATTGGGGGGGCATAGCACCCCACCTAGTTTGGTTGTACATTGTCCTGTTTCTGTTGAGAGTAAGTAAGTAGGTTTTAAGTTCTGGAAAGGGTTAGTTATTGGTGTTTTAAGTCTGCTTGTCTATGGTTTAAGATTTAGTATGTTGAAATTCAGTATTGTAAGCTGTCGGTGAAATGGGAGTCAGTCAAATGAGTTGTCTGTCAAATGAAGTTTAGGTCAATTGGGTGTCAGTCAAATAAGTTTTAGGTCAAGTGAAGTAGACCCGTATATCCACATGTACAGTAGCTAATGTGATACTGGCTATAGTTGATATTCTGAGTATGTCTGCATAACTGTGGGTAAAAGCCAGCCCCCCACCCCTCCAATGCAGACAGATCTGACACACATGTTCTGGTCTGTAGAGCCTGCCACAATGACTGCTAATGTATTATACTGATGAACACAGCTTACCTGGACGCTCCTCTGATGTGGATGCTGTGACAACTACCTCCAGGATGTATGGTGTGATTCTTGGCTGGGAGCTGTATGGGCTGATCCCAGGTTCATCAGGTATTCCTCTGGGGTTGAGAGTGGTTGTTCTATTGCAGGCCCTCCACCACTGGCAGCACTATCCCTGGCAACAGCAGCTGCCCTTTGACGTGTGGCATTGACCATGTCTGTGGCCTGGTGTAGAACCTGCTCGCAGGTCCTAACCTGTTGGCCAATATCATTAACAGCCCTCACAATGTCAGCCTGCTGTTCATGATTGTGGTGACCCCTTGACAGCAGGATGTGATGGTTGAGTCTGAGGGTATCCAGTACAGTGTCATTTTCTGCAGATGAAAATGAAGGATGTCTCTGTTGGTACATCATTCCTGCAAGACAACAAAAGGGGAACACACTACAGGACCAGAAACATGGATGTCCACTATGTACAGACCCTACACACCCGTAATGGCCTGCACTATCCACTGCTCCCTCACATGTCATACCCCACAGTTTGGCGACACACTACATGTGGCTATCACCAAGATAGTAGCACTTCTTGGTAATGTCCCTGTGTGCTGTGACAAACTCTGCTGTATGTCTCTAGATCCACCACTGCAGTGTACTGTGGTGTGTCCCCTACAGGCAAATCCCCACTAATATGTGACACAGCCACTGTTGAACAACTAGCAGTCTGCTATTCTAACAGCTATATGGAGACAGTCCAGCCACACCAGTGTGCCACAATGACAGACAGCAATGCAAACCCGCTGTTGTGTATGTTTTATGTATGCATCATACTGTCATCTATGCAGATATTTGCAGAATGTTACCATGTTTGCCTTATAGATGTGGTCCTTCTTGCACAAACTTGTGCATGTCTGACAAATGATTGCCCATTGATTGTTGGTTGTTGTCAGAAAAATGGCACAGAATCTGTCACCTGTCAGACCCCTCAGATAACATATGGCACAGTAATATCTGTTACTCTAATCACATTCTTACTTTGCATGGCCAATATGTATACTCTGTCACTGAGTTTGGGTCTTTATCCCCCCATTGCATATGGCTTTGTCCTGATTTCTTACTGTAGGATATTGAGAGGTATGTTAGGCATAGCTCTCTGGCAGACAGGGACAAATGTCCATGAAACAGGGACATAGCCAGAGTACATCAGAGACGTTCAGGGACACTTTTACAATGTTAGTACTATTTATGTGTACCACTGACAGACTGAGAGGAGGTGAATTACAGTACATTTGATGTTATGGAGTGTACACCCTTAGTTATTATCATTATATGTCTTATGTGTAATCCACTATCTGTACTACAACTGCCAACCATTGTATGAGGGAGTGACAGGGACAATGCAGAGATGTGATAAAAAGCAGGGGCAATTGAGAAGCATGTCTGTTGGGTTGGACAGCAGAGTATCACTGATATGTCATTATCACAGATCTAATACAATCATACTGTTGTAATCCCTATTCCCTATACCTCCATCATCCCAACTGCTTCCTTTATTTGGGGAAATTAGTACATACCTGGTAGGGTGATGTATTCCTTTTATTGAAACATTCATCTGCAAATGCTTTGCACATATTCTGTCTGTGTGAGTAAAACCACATCCAGACCTGTTCCCCATAAGCAGTTGCTTTCCTTTTGTAGGTAATGACCATTAACATGTAATTGCCTGTGCACCAATCTGTGGCTCAGAATTGCTAATTGCATCTGAAACAGCTAAATTGCACTATTATTAGCCATTGACATGGCACCACAGTGCAATATATAAGGCCTTCATGTAGGTCCTGACCCCTTTCTTAGTTGCTGAGATGGACATAACTGAGGTGTGGAGAGTACAGCATTGCAGAGGGTAAGTACAAATACTGTCCACTGCAAAGATGTATGAAGTATGTCCACAGTTTTGCCTCATATGTTTGGTCAGTGTCCCATGACAGTGTGGTCATCTGGCAGGTCACTGGCAAATATTGTGGGATGAGATCAGAAGGGGGAGAGAGACATGTGAGTGTCACACTTCATAACATTCAGAATATGCATGGTAATACATTAGCTGCTATTCTGTCAGCTTACTGTCTTTGTAGGGGCAAACTGTGAAACATGTACCTATCTCTGGGCCTTTGCCCCCCCCTTTATGCAAGGTTGTGTCCAGATCTCTTGTTATAGGGAGTTGGGAGGTATGGTTGGTCTGTAGGTAGCAGCTACCTTAACATACAGTCATGTATGCTGCAAGCTGCAGCTCCTGCTGCAGCCTAGGACACAATGGAGGGTGGGGTGAACACTTTGGAGGCATGCTAGCTGTACATGTTACTGTGGCAGCTGTGGCAGCCCTGTTGTTACAGCAGAGCCAGGGTAAGGGTACCCATTACTGTACAATTGAGGCATAAGGTACATCTGTTATGCAACAGTGCCAATAGTAGAGTAGCAGTCGACATATAGTTAGGCTATACAAATATGTGCAGTATGTCCCTACCTGCAGGCCTGTGACTTGTAAAACTGGGTAGCTGATAATTCAGGAACAGTAATCTATGGGGATTAAAAGTGCATGAGTCAGTTATTACTTGCTGTGTTCACAACAATGTATTTGAAGTGCAGCACTCTGGATTTGAACCCAGGACCGTGTGTAGCAAAATGCTCTGTATGCAAGGTATTTAACAAACTGAGCTACTGAGTCAGTATTACAGCAGATTTATTTGCCAGATATATGTGCTGGCATACAGGCTGTGACACACATCTGTATCCATGAGTATGTGCATGGCTTTCAAAGGCAGCTGTTCTGCAGCAGGGTCCCATTTGAACATATGTACTCTGCCAGTGATGTCTTAACAGATGTATTTGAAGATGTTGCAGGTAAAAGGGAACATTTACTTGCTATTGCAGACCTCACATACTGCCATTATTATTTATTTGGCTGTCTACTGGTGTATTTCTGCATTAGAGTCCTAGGTCCACACCCATTTGTTACATTACATTTGATTTCACTCTGTCAGTAGCAATCAGTTTGCATTGCTGGAAACACCCACTTTGACATCTTTGTGGCCTAGAGGCTTAGTACAGTAGGCTGTAGTTCACAGGATCCTGGGTTTGAGACTTGGAAGGGGTGATTATTTTGTACATATGCCTAACACTGTGAAAGACACCTAAGATCATTAAAGCCTGTTTGAGGGGGGTTGTGCAACAAGGCATGCTGCTTAACTCCATGCAAATTTGCACTACAAATCTGAAAAGAAAAAGGGGGTGATAAGATAATGGTGAAATGGGGGCAAGCAGGGGAAAAACATAATGAAAGGTAAGTAGGCATGTACATGATGGGTGCAGGGAAGGACCATAGCTTTCCATTTCTTGTACAGCAACAGCTCTGCAGTTTGACAGATTTTCTGGATAAATTTGGACTCTCAAACCCCAGAGAGAGGGGTGAGGACAACATAAATGTGTTGTCAAGCCAATTGGATCAGATTAGTTGTATCCAGTGGAAATGTGTCTGAAATGGAGAGCTATGTATGGGGCATTATTTTTTTGGGAACAGGTGCCCACTTTTTTCTTTTTTTTATAAAGAGAGAGTAGAATGTAAGGAAGGGATATAGGTACATGTGAGGAGGTAAGTTGGGTTGGAGAGGATGCAATTGCAGACAGATAAGACAGCAGACAGGGGCGGTGTGATGCACCTTGGATGGAGAGGTATTGTGGAATCCAAAGTGCATGCGTCTCCAGACAGCAGCAGCATGACTGAGGTCCCCACCCATGGGCAGTCTACACTGCTTCTTCACTGCCCTGGAGGTGGCTGTGCTGGAGGCTGGGCACCATGGCCAGTGGGCCCCAGCAGGTTATCAATTCTGCCCTCAATCTGGTGCAGGCAATGTTCATAGCTGCTATGAATAATCCTGAACACCATGGCCGGTAGTTGATTGTGGTTGACTACTGCAACTCTGCCACCGCTCCTGGGGGGATGGGCCCTGTCCCTGAGGTGGTTCCACCTTAAGGTGTTACAGCACCAGCAGGGGGATCATCACCGGCTTGTGTTCCAGACATGCTGGCACCTGGTGCCATGGTTGGTTGAGGTAGGGTAGGCGGATCAGCAGGAACCGGCCTACCCTGACATGCTGTGGCTATGGAGGTGCAGCAATACATTTAGGTTAGTTATGAACAAAACCATTGTTACTAAAAACAGCACGCCAGAACATTGGACATAACCCCATTACATTTCAATGCATATTATGTGAAACACAACAATGAGTAACAGAACAGTCAGTATATTAATAGCATGCCAGTAACAATTGTGGCATATGGTCAACAGGACAGGTAATTCAACCAGATATGTTAATATGCAGCCATTGTAATACATAAGATAATAAAATGCATGCCCCAAAATAAAGTTTGTGGAGCAATGTATGTTAATAGTAAACCATAGCCAATGCATAACAGTAATAAATACTTGAAGATAAGGGGTGGGGAGAGAGAGAAATGCAATCCATTAATACCGTTATAGGCTATATAGTTGACAACAGTACTGCTATCTACTCTATAGGTATGTCTTTTATTTATGTGTAAAAGTGCCCTATAGTTGCTGTAGCATGTACATACCTCTCAAGCTGTGCACATGGGACAGTGTGGGCCAAGCAGTAACAACTGCAGGTACACAACTACACAGAACACTTGCATATCAGGTGGACCTATATAACTACCAAGGTGTAGTGTGGGCTGATGTACTGTCACTTTACAATTTACATATATATGTGGATAATACATCTGTGACAGAGGGATTAAACAATGGTAATTACATTCTGTGACAGCATGACACTTGAGCGACATGTATGTGTACAGTACAGACAGTAAACAACTATTATGCCTTGCTTGGCAGGCATGGGGATAGAATCCAATAGCAGTGACTGCAGTGGACATCTGCATCAAATGTATTAATTGACTGCAGCAACCTCACACTTCAGGCATGCAGTCATACCAGAGCTTACACACTGTATTTCTTTTATTTTATTTTATTATTATTACACTTAGTTCCTATTTTGTATGCTGCAGTTTCACATTCCTGGTAATGATTCTAACAGTCTCTGACATGTAAATACAATAATGTACTCATAATATGGGCTACTGCACCCATTTACCTGTAGTTCCTGTGGAGAGAATATATGTAAACATTAAGTGATTGATAGTGTAATATTTAGATCTACTTAGCATTGGATTTGAACCCTGGTCTGCGTGTGGCAAAAATGTAGTTCATACACAGCATTTAGAAAATTGAGCTACTGAGTCACTGCTGATTAGTGACTGATATTTCCCATGCATGACATTCAAGCATGACATACTAGATAAAATATATATTACCACTTTGAATTCAGGTGTACACATTACATTGTTAGTGTGTTGAAATATCTGTGAAATCAACAACCAATATCAGATTATGGGTTATGATTTGCAGTCTAAAACTAGTACATTGTTATACCTGACTGCAGCACCATACCTCACAGCCAAAATGCTTGTAGCTGACATGCAATGGTAAAAACAAGACAATCCTGCTGTACACGATTTACCTTGGTGTTATTGCTATTGCTCCATGTGTCATTGCAGACCAGTTGTCACGTGATTTTTTACAAAACAGCTCTGAACCTAAACCTACAGCACAACAGACTTTATTAGATATACCTTCATGCAGGTACTGATACTATTTCATGTTTTTATTGCAGAGCAGTTTTAATAATTGATCCCTTGCAAAACAGCCCTACGTCCACAAGCATTGCACAACAGACTTTATTAGCAAAACCTTCAATCAGTTATTACTATAATTTCATGTTTTTCTTGCACAACAGTTGCCATTATGCAGGTGCTGCAACACAGCTATAATTCCATAGTTATTGCATTACAAACTTTTATTGCATATACTTTGTTACTGTTAATGCTTTAGTCTTCCCTGCTTATGGCACTACAGTTAGTAGTATGCAGTATAGGTGTAAGTCCACATTCATTGCAATACAATCTTTACTATATAGACCTAATCACAGTTACTGCTTTACTCTTTCTTGCTTATTTGACTATAGATAGCAAAATACATCTGTACTCACCACATTCACTGTGCAACCTGGCCAAGTACCTGGCATGTGCCTCGATGTTGCGAGCTCTCTCTTCTGTAGCTTTTGGGAAAGAAGCACACCATTATGCATACCAGTTTACCAGACATTCAAGATTAGATATTGGTGAAAGACAGGTAATGGTACTTATATACATGTGGGGCATTCCCATCCCAGAATTCGTGGACCCAGGTGTCCAAGAGAGCCCCCTTCCATCTTTTCAGATCATAATGGTGGTGATGACACTGCTCACCTGTGTGGGAGATACCAGTTGCACTGGTGAGGTCCCTTGCCAGCTGGTCCCAGGCCTCCACCTTGCACTCTGAGCCCTGGTAACCTCCCTGCATCAGCAGGCCCTCATGGTTTTTGACAAGATGTCCGACCATGATCCTGGACTCCTGAATGCCCCACCACTGTTCCCAAGAGTGTGAACCCTCTCCAACACCTGCCATTGTATCCTTCAGAGACAGAACTCTAATGGATTATGCTGTATTCCCATCTATTGGGTTTAATATAGCCTGTTTTCCCACCCTTATATGCCATTGGGCAATATTTAAAAATGCAGCACATTGCTTACCAGTGTGCAAACCAGCACAGCTGAGATGAGCTGTGCTAAAATCTATATGTTTATCAGTGCTTAGCAGTGGGCAAAATAGCCAAGAGATGCCAAGCAGTGCATAAACAATTTCAGATGTTATTGTGTTTATGAGGTGCTTAGCAGGTCTTAGCAAAGCTTAGCTGAGCACAATAGACCAGTATTTAAAAATAATTTGCATAAGTTCTATTTTGAACAAAAATGTTAACTTCCCTCCCATGTATTCAAACCCTGCACCTACAGCTGTGACTCTACCCAGTTAACTACATGAATATCTGGAATTGTGCTATACCTATACCTCTGAGCTACCTTTAACCAGTGCTAAGCACCGCGGCATGCCAGCAAACCTGGTCAGCTATGCTTAAACTTGACCTTTAGATAAATAATTAAAAACATCCATTTTCTATTTTTAAATGTCTGGTGTCTCAGCGCTGCTTAGCACTGCTGCACTCCTCGCTATGACGCACTAACATGATTTGTAAAAAAAATTTAAAATATTTAAATGACATTGCTGTACTCCAATTGGACAGTGCAGGGACTGTGTTACTCATCTGGGGACACAGCACCACACTCCCTACACTGATTCAATAACTGTGTCCCACGGCTCTCCCTCAGCAATGCACCATGATTAATATGCATGGCATGCTAACAAGGGAGAACTGTGTACACAGAAATGGTAACATTCCATGTAGGCTCTACACTATGCATACATGGAATTTATTAATCTAGGGAGTAATTAAGACAACGTGATTCATTTTCAACAATTCAATGATATTCAGCATCATTCATTCATGTATATATGTATGTTTGGGTGCTGCTGCTGTGTGATGTGGAGTAAAGTTCTCTGAATGTACGCTATCTTTAATTTATTAACATGTACAATATATTTATTATCAAAAGCCTCTTTACAGCTGTCTTCAGTATCACACTTTTTAGCATTCCTTAGGAGTTGCCTGTTTGCTTGTACTGTTTGTAATTTTGATAATTTTAGCATTTCATTCCCAGCATTTTGTTCTATTTCACTCCACACAGTGTTCCTATCTTTTTGTCATCCTCTGAAAAGGTTGTAGTAGATGCAAGTGTAAAGTATTTTTGTAGTCAGGGCATTTCATTAACTGAGGTTGACGTCTTTTTTTTTTTTAACACCTTTATTGAATTAGCACTTCTGACATAGGCAAATTTGCATTTCTATAAAGTAATCAAGCTATATTATCAAGTTCACATTTACAAATGTTATATATGACATATATTGTTCAAAACAATATAACCAAAGCAACATTACATAAATTATTCAATTCCTATCCTCTCTTAAACCCCATTCCTACTCCAAAATATTTTTCTGCATCTATTGTTCCCACAGTTTCCATTTTTTTCTATGTCATTTACTCCTACCCTTTTATAGACTCTACTTCCTGTTCTTTTATTCCTGTTGCAATATTCACAGCTTCAGGTATAGTTGGTTTATACTTTGATTTCCATTTTCTAGTAATTGCTTTTTGGCAGTGAGCAGAATTAAAAATAAACAAAATTGCCAGGTAAATCTACAACTAGCCAAGGAGATACGAAGTAAAATAGTAGCAGTATTCTGAACGCAGGTTTATTACTTTTTTAAAACAACAACATACGTTTTTGCTACTGTCCAACAGTAGCTTCATCGGAGAAACTGACAAACAAAAGACGTCAAACATTTAAACCTAAAGGTGACGTAAGTACGTTACAACACGTCACTGCAAGTCACACAGGACCATTCTCATTCAGTAACTTTGTTGTATTGTTACAACTATAAAATGTATATAAAATCAAAATTGTGCCAACAGTATTATATTTAAAAATAAGAGCAGTTCGTTCTTCAAATCTATGCTTATAAAAAACATTCATTGCTGGTATAATATGATATGTTATAATTCGCCAGCTCTACTACTACACATTTTCAGGCAGGATTTGAAGAATTGATATACGAGTTCATACAAACTGTCAATCACTTTACCAAAAATTATACCTTCCATATTAAAAAAAATTTATATAAAAGATGAATAGTAAATAGTAAATAAATAATAATACAATCATATTATGTCAAAAAGTAAATATGTGTAATCAAGTATAAATGTTTAAAATTCTTATGTCAATTATAATTATAAACATGATCCACATTTAAAACATTATGTTATTAAGTTAATTTTATAACCTGTGTATTCATTAGTAAGGAAATTTTACCTCAAAGTACTCCTTAATTTTAATATGTAAGTAATATTGCAGTTTTCATTCAGCCCAAGTGTACTAAATGCGTCTAATGTTAGTTGCCATTCTAATTCACAAACTTCTAAGAGTAGTGAAAAAGGACCACCTCTAATAGTATAGGGGACATGATCTATAGCTGTAAAGTGGAAGCTGTGGCCAGGATTGTTAAGAATGTGTTTCGCCAGAGCATTATCACTTTTATTTTTCTTAATAGCATAAATATGTTCGTACAGCCTTTCACGTAACTTACGATCTGTTTTCCCTACGTAAAAGGCTGGGCAACAATCACATGTAGCTAAGTAAATAATAGATTTAGTCTCACAATTAAGTTTATAGTTAATATAATATTTTTTATTTCTAATAGTAAAGGAATTTGATGTTTTCAAATATTTACAATATTTACAAGAACCGCACATAAATGTCCCCTTTTGTCTTGAGGTGATATCAATTTCTTTATTTCTTTCCAGCAACATTTTAAGGTTATTACCTTACTTCTATACTATGATAGGATTGACTCCTAATTTTTCTGATAATTGTAAGTTACTCCTAATGAAGCACCAATTTTTAAAAACTATTGACCTAATCTGATTAGAGTTAGTGTTAAAAGTAGTAATAAAACTAGTGGTAAATTGTTTAGCCAACGTAATATTTAAACAACTCTGATTGTCTATAGTGTTTGTAGTAGAATTGTCAAAGGTGGGACTAATGGGGTCCCTTGTGATGTTATACATATCTTTAGCAAGCAATGGGATGTAAGTTCCATTTGATCATTTTAGTTCAACTTCTTGAATAATCTCGTCAATAAGTGCTGAAGGGTAACTTTGGTTAATAAACATGTCCCTCAATAGTTGACATTCTGTGTGAAAAGTTATGTCAAGGGTACACATCCTTGCTACTCTAATGAGTTGCCCTTTAATTATTGACTGTTTATGTTTGAATGGATGAGAACTTGTAAAATGAAGAAAAGAATTGCAATAAGTTGGTTTTCTAAAAATAGATGAAAAATACAGTCCTTTTATAGTGTCCTTATTAAGTTTAACATCTAAATAATCAATTTCTGTAGTAGAAAAATGGTAAGTAAATTTAAGGAAGTTGGTTGTAGAATTGAAAAAATCTATCAAGGCAGATGCCTCACTTGCATTCCCATGAAAGAGAATGAAAACATCATCAAGGAATCTGGTATATTATTTAATAAGTGGCATGAAAACTGGGTTATTAAAAATATAATGTTTCTCCCAGTATGCTACAAATAAGTTTGCCACACTAGCACCACATGGTGAACCCATTGCTATCCCTTGTTTCTGTAAGTAATACTCTTTGTTAAAAATAAAAAAAATTAGATGTTAAGATGATGTCTAACAACTCTGAAACTACGTCAATTTCTCTTTGGGTTGCGTTAAGCTCTTTCAAAATCAATGTTATCCATTCTACCGCCTCATTATGTGGTATAGATGTATATAAGTCGACAACATCAACTGTAAGGACGTTGTAAGAGGTGTTGAAGTCCAAATTATTAATGTTACTAAGAAATGACCAAGAGTCCTTACAGATTTCTGGGATATATTTGTTGTATTTGGAAAGGATATTGTCAACCAATTGTGCACAGGGCTATGTCATCGACCCACAGCCATCAATAAGGGCTCGCATGGGTGGGTTATTGAGATCTTTATGTATCTTAGGGATCCCGAAGATGGTCTTAGGAAAAGGAATGTCAATGTAATTGTAAGTATCAAGGCCAATCTTAGCTCCTATAAAAAGGTCTCTAAAATAACCTCTAATTCTAGAATAAGATACATTCATTTCGTTTAGTGAGGATAAAGTGTACGCTGGACTTTGTAACAGTGACATCATTTTCGTGATGTAGTCAGAAATATCAAAGATGACTAAGCCACCACCTTTATCTGGCTTTATCACCCTCACTGGTGAGAGGCAAAGGTTGTTAAAAGCAGCCATCTGATCTCTAGATGTATTTGGTTTCCCATATTTATTAATAGGGTTTGAATTTGGCTAAGGTGTCTGATGTCCAGCTCACAAATATTTTCAAATAAAAGTAATACAAGATGTAGGGGAGGATTAAATATGCTAGTAGGTCTAAGAGTATCTGAAGCTGTAAACACAGAATTATTGAACAATAAATGCAAATTGAGTTTCCTCACATAACATTTTAAATCAATAATAGTTTTTGCCAGATTAAAATGTTGGGTACACTTATGTACCACTCCACTTTGTGGAGTGGGATAACCGTCACTGTGTGCCATTCAGTGGGCACAAAGCCTGAAGAGAGGCTGTGATTGAACATGGTACTTAGGTGGGGTGCCAGTTCATTCTGTAGTTCATGTAGAACGCAGCCTGGGATGTTGTCAGGTCCCATGGATGCTGTGTTCTTGGCTTTGGAGAGTGTGTTTTTTACCTGTGTACCTGTGATTACAGGAGCTTTGCATTCCTCCAGTATAGAGATGGGTCCCTTAGGGGGTGAGAGGGGGGTTAAGTTAGCACTGATCCTATCTTACAGGATGTTGGCAATATCAGTTGGTTCTGTATATTTAGTGCCATTGTGCTGTAACTCAGAGCAGATTTGAGTGTTGCCATTGAGATGCTTGACATAGCTATAGAATGCTTTGTTGTTGTCTTTAGAATCAGTGGCGATGTTGTTTTCATAACTAGCTTTGGAGGATTTTATGAAGGATCTCAGATTCTTACTGAGGCTGACCAGGGAGTTCCTCCAATCATGGGATTTTACTCTTTTTTGCAACAGTTTCTTTCTTTCTGTTGTAGAGTTTGTTTATGGCAGGGGACCACCAAATTGGCTTTATTTTTTTTGCAGAATAGCATCTTGGTTCTGTTAGGGATAGCATGATCCATGCACTCGTGTAAGTGCTTATAAAGTGCATTTGTGTAGGATTCAGCAGTTATACCTCTATTGTCTGTCTGCATCGGTGTCGCAAAGTTTGCCACTTCTGTCTTAAGATGCGTGAAGTTGGCTTTGGAGAATTTTTTTACAATATTTTCCCTAGTGGGGGTAGGGGCAGGATGTGGATGTCTAGGGTGATTAGATTGTGGTCGGATCTGACCAACGAGGAATTGACCTTTGGTGTGGAACACCAGTCACTTATGTTGGTAATGACCAGGTCTAGGATATTGCTGCCCCTGGTGGGTGTGTGAATAAGTTGATCCAAGGCATTGGCATTTATGAATTTCAGAAAATGTTGAGCAAAAGAGTTGGAACATGAATAGTTTTCCCAGTTAATTGTGGGGTAGTTGAAATCGCCCATTTATAGGGTGTTGGGTTGTACCCTAATATTTTCCAGTGCATCAAGAAATGAGGAGTGGGAATCCTGGGGCATATTGGAGGATCTGTAGCAAGCTACAATTTGGATTGTGGTCTTGCCCAGAGTTAGTTGCACTTGGATAATCTCGGATGCATTATGCTGAGCAACTAGCCTGGAGGTGTGGATATCCTTAATGAATATGGACACACCTCTTCCTTTATAGGTGGCTGAAAGATTTGGTATGAATTATAGCCTGGTAATGCAGGGGTGCTCTCTGGAGCCTTGAACCAGGTCTCTGACACTGCACAGATGTCGATGTTCTCCATTTTAAGGAGTGCCTCGATATCTGACATGCTTTTGGTGGATAACCCAAGATCTTGATTAACAAGTGATTAACACTTATTTATTTATATATTTATTCATTTGTTAACTAAGTAAATTGGTCCCTTTTCAGCCAAAGCTTGGGAAAGATGAAAGAAGTGGTAGGATGTAAATGTAAATGTTATAAAAAATAATAATACAGTAAAGATACAGTACACAGAACTGCTATACAGTAGAGGAATGCACATTAATTAGGCATGCATGACGAATAGTTAAGAAGTAAGATAACCAAAGGAATAACGTAACTGCTAACAAGTTTCTTCTTGTAATATAGCTATTTTTATGTCTTCATTGACATACTCTAAACAACTCACTTAACTAGACAGAACTGATCTACAGCTGAAAAGAAGGACTCATGCTTAGCGAATTTACCAGATTAATACATGAATAAAAAAACATATTATGCTTGCTTTGGATTTGTAAACAACTCAGCTAGCACACATTTGGATTGTGTGAAATATGCTGAATTGACTTGAAGAAGATATGTGTTTAAATTTTAATCAGCTTAGACAAAGACATATGTAGTGTCTGTAAAGTTTCCAAGGTTTTCTGCTAAACAAAGTAGTGATCTGTAATAATAAAGCTATGCATTACAAGCCCAGGAATTGACTTATAATAAAATATATAGTTCCACGTGATTTATCAGTAATGCATTGTTCTGGTTGGAAACAAATAGATGAGTAGTAGGATGGTAAGGTGTGGATTAAGGAAAGTATAGTAAACATATGAAATATGACATCACTGAGGATTTCAACGGTTTCTAGCATGAAAGGTCAAACCAGTTATGGATGTGGAATACCAAATAGTTTAAAAACTTGCTATGTTAATCTAGTGCTTCCATCCTTCAGTCAGCAGACTACCGCATACTCTGCACACCCACTCTTATGTCAGTAGATTTCCACTGACTGAGTCAATACCATGTACAAAATCTCTCACATTGTGGTCAGTTGAATCCAGCCACTGGCTGTTTATGGAGATGAAACCTGGGCAGTGCTTGTCAATTTCACAATTCAAAAGCAGGACATCTCTTCTTCTTTGCTTGGAAGTCATTGGCTGAGGTACAGTAAACCATGAGAAAATATATATAGTCAAAAATTTATGGAATCAGAGAAAACAAATTGTAATGTGGAAAAAATTATACATTTTCAAGGAAAGTTTGTCTTCAGTGAGAATCATTTAGCCTTGAAGTTGACTGTAATTAGTTTGAATGTCAGTGGAAAAAAAACTGCACAGTTTTGGAGTGCTATGTGTTTGTGTGTGACTGTCTATGCATGAGTGTGTGTATGTGTGTGTGTGTGTGTGTGTGTGTGTGTGTGTGTGTGTGTGTGTGTGTGTGTGTATGTGGGTGGGTGGGTGGGTGGGTGTGAGTGCATGCGTGCATGTGTGTGTGTATTATATTTTGATTTTTAGTATTCTGGTGTTCATTCCTTAGTGGTTTGGTTGTCTTTTATTTTTTATTTTTTTGAGAGGACTGGGTGGCAGATTCAGACTTTTCTTCAGCAGCCATTGAAAACTGAACATATTATAATGGCACTTTATACATGAATCAGTATATTCAGCTAATATTTTTAGAATACTTTAAGCAATATTCTTCTTGCATTGGGAATATATTTAAGTGCACAAATAAGCCAATTCAAAACCAGGGTAATGGGAATGGCTGTGCTGCACCAAATAACTTTTGAAAATGATTATATTACAGTGCACACATTCAAAAAGGCAACATTTTTTTATTCTAGGGCTGGTCCAACTGAACTACATTTGATTTGTCTGTTTATCTGCCCAAGGTACACTTAGCTTCACCATGATGACCACCCCATTTGGTGACAGTGTCACAGAAGACCACTGGCCATCATTGTAGGTGAATTCAGGGAAATGTTTGGTCTCATGCAAAACAGATAAACACGCTGACTTTGTGGCCTGAAGATTCCACCTTGCTCCTCTTGTGATTATATTACTTTTCTCGATCAGTATTCTAACACAGGGGTGTGAGGATGGAATCTTTGCCTGAGTGGATTCCTTTGTGTACATGTACAAGGTTTGCTATGCCCACTCACCACAAACAGGTACTTGTCTTCCTTAGCCTCCAGTATGAGTATTGTCTTTCCCAGAGAAATACAGCTGTCTCTAAGGTACTCGGGTCCTTTTCATTAGAAGCAGACAGCAAATTACTTGGATCTAATCTTGAACACTGATTTATTTATTTTTTTTGCCAAGAATGTGTACCTTGCTTCAAATGACTAATTGTTTTATTACTGATAATTACATTATATTACATGCATTTTCAGAAGATCATGAGTCTTTCTTGTCTGCCAAAATGCAGAAAGTGTAATAAGGCAACTGCGCCCATCCCCAAATCATAATCCTAGACTTTTTTTAAGGCCTTAACTGTTTTAGCCTGTAGTACTAATATTTTATTCATCTGCCTAGCCCTATTAATTGTGATCCCTTCTTCCGGTTGCATTCTCCCTTTTCTGTCATGTTCTGCTTTGTCAGTGTAATTCCAACACATTTTCCATTTTCTGCCTTATATGTCAATACAATCTCCCCATGCCTCTCCTATATTTTAGTGAAAAGATATCTAAATGTCCTTCTATTCATCTGTTGCAGTATTCTTTACATGAAGGAGTTCTCTGCCGTGGGCGACCCAACTTCAGCCAGTATACAAAAGTCTTTCACTACTGCAGGGTGCGTGGTACATCTCACATAGGCTACTGTTGTATGTTACCCATAAAAGTGGTGTATGCATGCACCAACCTCAGAACTTCTCTGCCACCAGTCCAAACCCCATCTCGAATGTCAGTCTGCTCACTGAGTCATTAGCTGTGTTCCCGTGATTTTCTCAGATAAGTGTCCCATTGGGGAATTCTTGTTTCTTTTGATACTGTTTTGTGGCAGGGTTCATGTCATCCAAAAAGGGGCAAATGCTAGTGTGGAAGACAAATTCCATATAAAGATATCCATCTCCATTGTTTGTTCTGCCTAGGGCCTACCCATAACCACAAATCTTGTCCCATTTGTCAGGCCTTTGTGCCCAAGACTCTAAGGAGTAGACTTTCCTCCTTAGCCATTTACTTGGAAAAGCAGTGCTTAAAGTTGTTAGCTAAAAGCACGATAGAGAAATCCTCAGGGTCTGAGGCTGAGTCAGTTACAAAGTGGAAGGCCAAAAAGCCAAGGCCAGAACTTTCTACTGTGTTTTTTACCATGGACATATCTCCTGAGGTGAATGAGAGCCCATAGATATGTATGGTTGCTGGTTCTGGTTCACAGACCAAGCCCAATGTTGAGGCCACCTTGGATCCTACCACAGGCACATCCTCAGAGTCTGAGCAGGCATCCATCTTGGATGTACAACAGGAGCCTAAGCTTGTGATCACTAAAGGCCCTAAGTGGATACCTCATATCCTTATGCAGGAGGAAATTCACTCTGATATTAGTGAATGTAGGCCTATGTCCAGGCCTTCTATACTACATAGGGCAGACCTGCATCAAAAGAAGAAGCAGAAGAGTAAACACTCGACCTCTCCTAAAGACCCCCAAAGCAATTGGCAACAATTCACCCAAGGCATTTTCAAGGCCCTTATGGTCATTAAGCCCCCTTTGGGTGTTTCAGCACCTGCCCCCCATGCACTGCATCCCCACATAAAAGGTTTAGGGAAGAGGTTTCATCAGAGGAAAAAGCTCCCTCAGAAGATTAATCTCTGGCCTATTCCTCACAGATTCCCTCCTCATTAGATTATGCATCCCCAGAGAAGGACTCCAATGTGGCTGACACCCATAGAATAACTCTCTTTTGGAGAGGTTCTGGTCAAAATGAGGGATAATTTTAAATGGGATAGCACTCAGGTATCTAAAGTGCAAAAGAGATACTACAGTCTTCTGCAGGTGGAATCCCATAGCCCTTCAGTTATTCCTCTTGTGTTGCCTGCATTTCTAGATGCCTTTGTGTCCATCTCCCAGACCTCAGATTCCCAGCCTCCTTCTCCTAAGAAGCCTGACCCATTTTACATGGTACCTGAGGACTGCAAGTTCCTGTTCAGATATCCTTCATCAAGATATCCTTCATCAGATCCATCATTTTTTCTGTGGCTTCAGACAAACCATCAAGTTTATTACCTTCAACATGTCTCCATCCATCAGATAAGGACAGCAGTATCCTGGAAAGGCTGGGCAAGAAAGTGTACACTTCTGCCACCTTGGCATTTAGAGCCATTAATTATCAAACACACCTGACCAAATTTGCCCTAGAGATTCTATCTCAGCTCTCTCAGGTCATTTCTGATTTGCCTGATTCAGAGAATAAGACTTTGGCTACATCTCTGCTTGGAGCCTCCTCTCAAGTAGCCCACCACTCCATCAAATACAGCTGTGATGCTGCAGAGGCTTCTGCCAGGGCAGCTGCTTCTGGCTCTGTTTTAAGGAGATTCTCCTGGATAAGACTCCAGCCATTACCAGAGGACATTAAATCTAAACGTTTGGATGAACCTTTGGACATCTCTGCATTGTTTGGTCCTGCAGCTGCTAACTTAAGTTGCTTCAATAAACGGGTAAGGAATTGTAGGAACTGAAACATATTTTTGTTTCCCCAGTGCCTAAATTTCAATAAAATCATTTGCATCCTCTGGAGTTTCCAACTCTTCTCATTCTGTGTCTGAAGAAAGAACTCCAGTGGTGGATCCTACAAGTGTCATTCAACCCAGGACTCCCTTTGCACCCTCTACCACCAGTCCAAGAGCTGATCACAGATGCTTCGGGTGTGGGCAGGGGACAGCTTTCAGGAATTTGAAAGAACAAGGGGTATGGCACCCCTGTCAACAAAGGGAACAACATCAATGTAAGGGAGATGAGGGTGCTGCTGATAGCCATTCAGACCTTTCATCCCCTCTTCCTCCCAGGACCTTTAAAGCTGTTCACAGACAACTTGACAGTACTCTGGTATGCAAACAAGCAGGAAAACCAAATCCTACCAACTATGCAGGCTGGCACTCCAATATCAGGTGACTCTTCAGTTATTGTATATTCCATCCAGCCAAAATTGCACGGCAGACATCTTGATCAGGTCTCTAACATAGTCCCATGAATGGTTGCTTCAGAGGGATGTGTTTATGAACATTGTCCACCAGTAGAGCATACCTCAAGTAGGTCTCTTTGTCTCCCCCAAGAACAGACAGCTTCCATCATTTTGGGCAAGAGTTCCACGTCCTCTGGTTTGGAAGGTGGATGCCCTCTCATTCTCCTGGAAGGGGATGTTTCTGTATGCATTCCCTCCCCTACTACTCATTCTGAAAGTCCTGTTCAGAATTCAGCAGAACAACCCAAAAATCTTGCTGGTGACTCCCTTTTGGCCAAGACAACATTGGTTCCTTCTTCTCCTGCATTTAGCCAAGGGCAATCACCACAAGTTACATCACAGGGTGGACCTTCTCACACAAGACAAAGAAACTCTCATCCATTCCCACTTGTCTACCCTTCAGTTGACTCTATGGGTGATAGGATTTTAATTCCTTTTAGACACCTGTTCTCTGAGGATGTGCTAAGGGTCCTGCAGGAGGCCAGGAAACCCATTACCAGAAAATCTTACTTATCTATGTGGAAGAGATTTTCAATTTGGTGTCTCTCACGAAACAAAGATCCACTATCAGTGGAAATCCCCTTGGTTCTTTCTTATTTTTGTGAATTGCTCAATGCTGATTTGGCTTACTCTTCAGTGAAAGCCCATATCTGCCTGTCTGCCTTTATCCCCCTATAGCTAGCAGATTTGAGGTTAAACAATTTCTTAAAAGTGTCCTTCACATTAGTCCTCCCAGGAAACATATCCCTCCTCCCTGGAATCTTAATGTTTTACTCGAAAAGCTGACTCTCCCCCTTTCCAGCCAGCTTCATCAGCTTTCCTGCAACACTGTTTCTGGAAAACTGTACTTCTACATGCTTTAACTTCAGGCAGACGTGTCTGAGCTCATAAAGACAGGGGCCCCTTGCATACCAACCTTTCTTATATGGCCAAGGTAATTAATGAGTTGTCACTCAACCAGTCCATTAATTTACCTGTCATCTTTTCTTCTTCCCAGAATTCTAGTGAGAATGTACTATACACCCAGGATGTGCATAGACAACTTAGATTTTATTTAGTCAAGACTAAACCTATCAGGAAATCAAACCGGCTTTTTGTTTCCTATCATCCCATGTCGATACAATTTCCCCATGCCACTTCTACATTTTCACGGAAAGATATCTAGTTCTCTTAGCTTCTCTCCATAGGTTATTCTTTCTATTCCCTTTATAATCCTACTTGCCTTTCTCTGTCACTTCTCCACTAGTGTGTCTGTCCTTACCCTATACATGCCTTTATAACTGTCTTGAAAACTCAGCTCCACTCTTACAATTACTGGCAGATGATTATTTTCACACAGCCTTGTACTCCTGACTGCACCTTCCTATTCTTTTGCTGCAGTCTCACTCCCCATATTGCATTACCCCATGCTATCTGTAATCAGGTGTATTGTGTAACTCAATGTGAAGCAGAAACATAGCTGGTTGAACCACAACCCAGGGCTGGTACTATGAACTAGTGCCCCACCCCCTCAGCTCTTCAAGAAACATTTCACTGTAATAAGCTGATCTGCACATTGTCAGTGATTGGCTTATTACAGTTAGATACACACCCCAAACTCTTCTACTGAGGCACAAAAAAGGGTGTTCCTTCTACTGGCACACAAATCAGGTGGCCATGTGCATGACATATCCCACACCCCCTGCTCCAGCCATTAAAATTCTGTATGTCTTCAAGAAATCTGCTATTAAACATATACTAGCACATAAAATAGTATTGGATAAAAGAAACAAAAATATGAAAGCCCGAGCAATCTGGGTACAGTCCTATAATATCTTATTAGCATAAAGCACCAGGTACACCATATATTATGAATTGGGAGTATTCCCTCGAGTACACAGCTTAACTATGGATGAAGTATCATTTTTGTATGTGCTATTTTTAGACTAATGACATTAATTGGGAAAGCATCTTTGTATACATTGTAATTAGGTATGCTGTATGACCTACATGTTTCTACTTTATCCACAATGTATAACATGCAAATATGGTCATTTTGTAAAAATGGAATGGTTATGGTTTTTGCAAATGTAAAACAAAAATAAAAAATATTGAAAAAAAAAATTCTGTATGTCTTCCAAGTTCCCATCTACATATTTTATTTAAAAAAACATTTCTTCTTTTAAACTGTAGCAAACTGTTTACTACAAGTGTAATAAAATGTTGCTACAGTTTATAACCTGCCAGCATGGAGTGCCAAGGCACTCATGTTTTAGTTTAACAAAATGTCCCCTTTGTAAACTGTAATCTGCTTGTTACAACATAATAAGCAGTTGGTACAGTTTAGACCACACATGGAGGACTACAGCACTCAGGTTTGACCACAAATGCAATTTTAAAGAGAGATCAAGATTGGCTGATCGCCATCCCAATACTTTCCACCCTCTCGCCCCACCCTAGCTATGCTACTACTGTGAAGGGCTGAAGGGAAGATTAGACTTCTTGCACATGCCTGTGTTTTTCCTACATCTCTGTTCAGGTTTGCCTCATCACATTGCACCATCTTTGATATCATTGGTATTATCAGCAAAGAGAATGATCCAGATTTCCATGTGTTGTGTGCAGTCAAAGGTGAACACATTAATAGGCTAGACTGAAATCAACCACTGTAAGATCTGTCCATCAACTCTTTTTAATTCCACAGATTGCAGAACTGGATTTAGTTAGTTTAGCTGGCTACACTTCTTGTGGGCCATTGCTTAAATGTGATGACCTGGACACCGTGATACAGAATTCCAATATGTTTTATTTTAGCTTCAAGGCTGCCTAAGTCATTCAACAGGTCATTGAAAGCAGGCACAGAGGTCTGTAATTTCCTGTAGTGGTTTTGATCTGTCATTATAAATAAGCACCACCACTCACTGCTTCCAATCACCTAGGATTAACCTTTCCCTAAAGGACTTACATGAATTATTCCATCAAAGGATTAGTTAAAACCCCATCAACCCTTTTAAATATCCTAGCCAGGACTCGGCACCACATCTTTCTTGTGTTGCTTTATTTTTCTGGCATTGAAATTTACTATGATTAATTTGTCAGTGTTTGTTTGCATGCACTTTCTTTCCTTTCTGAAAGAAACTTCTTATTAAAACTGCAATTTTAAATGCCCATCAAATTGGTTTTATTGATAGTTTTCAGTTCATATCAGACTGCACTCATTTTCCATAACAAGTTACATCCACTATAATAAACACGTAATGCATGTACATCACTATTTGACCAAAATTCTCAGCGGTTTACTGACACATGAAGCTTTATTACATTCTATACTAAGCAGTCCTTTTACTTGTTAGGGTCATGCCACTCTACATCCATGCCACAAAGCCACTGACATCCAGTGAAACAGTTCTATCCAGGGCATGTTCCACGTGTGTATAAGTCAATTTCCTGAGGTAGAATTCAACAAATGTTATTTTGAATGACAGTAAATAATTAAAATGACATTAACAAGTCAAAGACCTTATTTACTGGTGGAAATGTTGTTTACAGATCTATGGAGGGAGCTGTGCCCTCTGAAATTCCATATTTATAATAATCAACTCTCATGTTATTGCACCTTGGAAAAAAGATTTCAATACTGCAATGATTTGATTTCCTTTGACAAGTGAGCAAGACCAAAAAGCAAGATTTACACATATGGCTGTAGCACAGTTCTCCAAATGTCTAAGGCATCTGCAATGGTTACTCCCGCTGACCTACGTTTTATTTATGTAATACTAACATCATCCTACTTCCCTAGCACCTTATCCGATGAAAAGCGTCAGCACTGTAGCCATCCATAGATAACCCTCATTTATACTCTGATATTTGCTATTTACTTTAGGACAGTAGTTACAAACGTTTTAGTTTCTTTCACTCAAGATGTGACTGAAGAGTTTTGCAGGACCACTTTACCTAACCAGCTAACAGATACATATGTTATAGTTGCACATACACATACGAATATGAAAAAGGAAATATATTTGTTGCATTATAAGTACATGGTATGTCTGAGGCAATGATCTTCAGCATTAACATATAATTTCCTTGTTGATCATTTACTGAGATCCTGCTTCTGTAGCATCATGTGCATGATTTCTTGGGTTCATTTTCTGCCCTGTGCCTGCTGCCTCTCAAGCCTTACCATGACTCTGGCCATTCATTCTGTATCACTGAGTTGGGAGCCTTTAGCAGCATAGCCTCCATCCAGGAAATTATAAAAAAAATTAAATTATTCTGGTTTAACACTTCCCAGGACAGCTGAAGTACACTGTTGCAAATGCAAGGGCCACACAACCCCCCCCCCCCGTATCTATCTTCTTCAGTAGGTGCCAGTATTGGAGTAGACCAGACTGCCTCCCTTTTGCTAGACTGGATAAGTTGGCATCAGCTGCCTACTCCCAACATCCCTTGCTGGCTCATCCACAGTCCAGGTTGTTGGTCAATCATTGCTCATCTGGGTCATATTCAGAGCTTTCTGTGTCTGCACTGTGGAGTCAGTGGCATAATGTAAAGCTTGTGGCCTATAAGGCAGATGCAACGGTTCTAATAACACTTAGTATTAGCTTACAAAGTTCAGGCATGACACTTGGGAATAACATAACACTATGACTACAATGCTACCTGCATTCCTTTTATCTTTTTAAATTCAGCTTCTCATAAGCAGTATCACTGTGTCAGTTGTACTGTTGGTGTAAGCTGGTGTCCATCCCCCCTCTTGAACACCAGTTTGTTCAAAGATTAAAGATCAGTCCTAGTTAGAGGTGTACTTCAGTTAAGAAACTTATTTTCTTCTATACCCATTCACAGCCTCATGATCTACTCTCTTTTTCATCCACCACTCTCCTTCCTGCAGTAACTTATTACATCTTTTAATGATCATATATTTATATAATCAAAAGAGAAGTAAAAGTATTACTGAACTTCTAAAGCCTTCTTGAAACAGATAAATGATGAACTTTAAGTCTTATCTTTTAAATGCAGCATAAATGGAAACCCATTGTTAGACAAAGTGGGAGTGACAGACCTTTCTTTCTGTACAATGGTATCGAACTGAACTTTTGAACAGTATGAGTGGGTGGAATAAAAGCTAGTGTCAGTTACTTTTGCTAATAATGAACCAAGGAAAGCCATTTTTTTGAGGTTAGCTGAATGTCAGGGGAGTGGAGACAACATCTTTCTTCAAACATGGATTTAGTGAAGTTTTGATTAAACATTGCAAACTGGATTACTTGGTTTAATTGTCTACTTAAATATGATGCAGCCTTAACTAGTATACTAGAAAATCCAATCAAAACTCTAAAATAACATTTTTTTAAGCAAACTATTGTCTGTGCCTAAATCACAGCTAAAATGAAATCATATAAAGGTAGTTAGCAAGTGTAACATTATCAAGTACAAAGTTATACTTGGCAGTGTTACTAAAAATAACTTCTTTGCCACACGCAATGAAAATGGTAGATCTATGCAATAATTAATACACAAACTGAACATTTCCAACAGGAAAGAAGGATTAGCTCACTTACCAAGTAAACATATAACTGTATACTATACTTCATTACACATTCAGACAGTGTAATTATCTAGCCTGTCTTTATGGATGTGTGTCATGTAGTTGCACCCATATAATGTTGTCACTATCTCCTATTATCTAATGAAAGCAGGTTCAACATTTTTAGATGCCATTCATACCCCCCCACCATTTCACTGAAGACACTCACAGCCTTCCTCTGGATGCTGTCTGGTTACTTTACAATCTTTTCCTTGTATGATCTCTAGAATGGTACCCAGTTGAGATGGACTCCACAGTTATCATGCATATAAGAAAGCTGTACATGTGGCTTTGTGTAGTGTCCGAGGGGCGTGACATTCACAAAGCCCTTGCTGTAGTCCACCAATGCCTTATAGAGCAGTCAGCAATTTTAGCATCATAGAGAAATGCAGTTGTTTGTGGGCACAGTCAATGCAGATTTGGCCCACATGAATTGTTCTGCATGGATTATTGTGTATTATGACATTTTGAAGATATCCATACCACACAAGACCCATGTAGAGCAGTACAGGAAATGCATAAATATATGCAGGCAATAGTTGTATTGGACCTGTGCTTTCTAATTGGAGCTCTGATAGCTGTATCAGGTAAGTATATTTATATCTATGTGTAAATACGTGTATATAAGTGTATGCATATGCATGTCTGTGCATATGTGCGTGTGTGTGTGTGTGTGTGTGTGTGTGTGTGTGTGTGTATGTGTGTGTGTGTGTGTGTGTGTGTGTGAATGTATATGTGTTTTGTGTGTGTGAGTGCACGTCTCAGTATTTATGTGTGCATTGTGTTATGTATATATGCCTGCATATGTATGTGTGTGTGTGTGTGTGTGTGTGTGTGTGTGTGTGTGTGTGTGTGTGTGTGTGTTTCTGTGTTTGTATGTATGGTACTTTACTTTCATTATAAAATGCACCTCAAAAATATCACTTCTCCTACTGGAACCCCTATCTCAAAGTAACAATTCTGTCACAGAAGCACAGCATAGACACAACATGTAAAGCACAATATCATAACTCTAGTAAGACAGCTGACAAACTAGATGTCATATACTGTGGTTTCACAGCTATTTGGATAGCAGTAATACAGTGATTATTTTAAAAAAGGTCAGCAGGAAGTTTCTGCATTGTTAAGCAATGCATAGATATAACCATTTTTTTGTGTGTGCATGTGTTTTTTCTGTGTGCATTTGTGTTTGCATGCACACACACATGCGTGTGTGTGTGTGTGTGTGTGTGTGTGTGTGTGTGTGTGTGTGTGTGTGTGTGTGTGTGTGTGTGTGTGTGTGTGTGTGTGTGTGTGTTGGTTGATGTGCATGTTACACTTTTATTGGATTTTAAAAATCTAATTTTAATGAAATTGATTTTAGCATGCTTTTACTGTTAAGCCCTCTATTTCCTGAGAAAGATGAAAAACTTAGGAACAGTAAATTGTAATCAAGTGGGAAAGCTATTGAAATTGATCACTTTAAGTCATGTGATTTTATTAGCTTTTAATAGCACGTATTGGTTCTTAAACTGGAATTTGTTCTGAAGAAGTTTGGATTTGTTAGTGAGATGACAATGCTAAACATAGTCAAAATTTATTTTATTTGTTTATTTATTTTATTTTACATTTGTTGACTGATCTAGCTAGCTATATGTCCATTTCCATTTTGTAGAGGGAGAAAAGCTCCATAGAAACAGATATAACACATTAAGCATTAACGTTAATTATAAGAATATTATGATTACATGTTACATAAGGTAACAAAGGTAAAAAAACAAGAATATTGTGTACATGTTACACATGTTCTCAACACAACAAAAACAAAAAACAAAAACAATTTTTTTTTTTTTTTTGTTTGAAGAAGAGAAGGAAATAGAAAGAAGTAAGGAGACAACACACAGAGTAAAGAATAAGAGAGATGACAAAACAAAGTTGTTAAAGAAAAATTAGGTTGAAAAGGTGTAGGGGTAGTAGGGAAGATAGATATGGCAAAAGCCAGATTACATGCAGTAGATCAGCAAGCATGGCAGTGGTAAATTAAAGTAAATTAAGTTAAGGAACATAAATAGAGAGAGATAAAGAAATAGAGAGATAGAGGAGATGATTGTAAAGGACTGACAGGACAAGAGGGAGTGTAGTTGGACCTGTGATGAGTTGTAAGATATATTAAAGTTTCTTTTAAAATTTGAAGAGATGAAGAGAAGAGATGCTTCAGTTCAACCAAGAGGGTTTCAGCTTTTTTTGCCTCCGTTGGTGAAGAGGATTCTCCTGCTCTATTGTTTGTTATGAGTAGAGATAGATAATTTGTTTGCAGGTAGAGTTTTGTTTTGTTTTATATTTTTGTATTAGATTTTTGAGGATTGATGTGTGCTTGGATTGGTACAGGTTTGTGATGATACAGGGTTTTGTGGGTAATAGTTAGCTGGTGAAGCAGTAGTTGGCAGATGTTTCAGAGCAGATTTGGCAGTGGTGGGATGAGAGGAGGCCTGGTGGTAGCAAGTGATATTTGTTTGTTTGCCTTTGACAGCTTGTTGATGTACTTTTTTGATAGGATTAGTAGTATAGGAGCATAGGAAGGTGTTGAGATGAGATAAAGTAAAGAATAGAGATTCTTGCTATGGGAGTAGGGAAAGGTTTAATATGGTTATAGAGAACCTAGTTTTCTGTTAGTATTTTTTTGTTATTGTTAATATAGTGTCAAATAAGTTAAGGCTTTCAATCAATTGTCACTCCCAAGTAGTGGAAGTGGAAGTGGGAGGTGATATAATGTGATTAGATAAGTTCTGTTGAGTTACCACCCTTTGTGTAGGGGAATTATATGATTTTTTGGATGGATGGGATGGGGGCCTGGTGTGATGGTTCTATTAATTAGATTAGAGATAAGTTGTTTAAATTTTAGGTGATCTGCAGAGGTTTTTTAGTAGAATCTTTGCTTTGGTTCCTTTGTAAGCCAAGGTGCAGTTTTTGTAGTGCTCCTTCTCTTGAGTTAAAGTGTGCCACTGCTTCATCTAGTGCAGGTGTTTTAAGGATGACCAGTTACATACACTCAGTTCATTCTGGAAGTGTTCTATGGATTCAAGTAGGTGAAGTGATATGGTTTGGGAGAAGCCAAAAGTTATATGTTATAGGGTTATTGGAATAGGTTACAGGTATTCTCCATATTATTAAAAGTCAGGAGAATGGTTTCTTGTTTGTTAGGGTGATCCATTCGTCATATACATCTAGTATGGCATGAAGGTGAGTCACTTTGTTATTCACAGGATGGGCCAGGATTGGGATGAATGTCACCATCAAGTAGGAGGTGAAGGTGTAGTCTTGGTTTGTGAATTAGAGCAAGAGTCAATATGTTATGGGGTTTTTTAACTTGGTGTTGTTTATAATTAATGTGGATAACTCTATGATACTTTGGGATGTGGTAATTAGTTACAGAAGTAATGTTGATGTGTTTAAGAGCAGGTGATGAGGATACTGGGTTAGTATCCTTTGTGTATAGCTGGAAATTAGAGAAGTTAAGATGTTCGTTGATATTGAATAAGAAGGCATAGTGGTGAAGAAGTAAAAGGAGAAGAAGAAGTAGGCGAGAGTATGAAGGCAGTTAGGAGGAGTGATATAAGATAGTAGATAATTAACAAGATGTGTGATGGGATTGGTTAGTGAGGTATATGTCTAGATGCACTGGGGTGGGTGAGATTTAGGATGAAAACAGAGAATGCAGTGAAAACAATCAGTGAAATACTGACTACTGAGGGTAAGTTAAGATAGAGGTGATGAATTATGGTGGTGAGTTAGAAGGTGAATGTTCAAGGAAAGTAACCAGAGAGAGGTACCATCTAGTAGGTAAAAACTATACTGCTACAGTAGCTCAGGAGTAATGGAGGGAAATAGTGCTGTCAAAGGAGGCTACCAGAGGGAGGGATGGAGCATATACTCCTAATTATGTACAACAGATAAATTAGCATACAGTAAATAACATACTTTCTTGTATCCTTGAGGGGAAGAGTTCATTCTTAGGAAGAGACAGCAGGAGTTTTAATATAAACTACTGTTTTGAGGTCTTCAGGTAGGGCAGGTTCCCAAACCCTAGTTCAGGACAGGTAGGTTGACTTAGCTGAATACACAAAGGGAGAGAGAAAAGAAAGTAGTAAGGATAACAGATTAAACAGCTAAGGTAAAAATGAAAGGTCATGTCAGATAAAACATATGAGACAATTTTACATAAAAACTTCTAAGTATGTAATAGTTGAATGTTATAAAATGCTCCTTTGGTTTAAGTGTGACAGAGCAGTAATGAAATGATACACAACCTCAGTTCACTGAAACAAATATGTACATAGAAATGATTTCTATCAACTGTTCACATAGTAATGCTACAAAACATTCCTGTATCAACTGTTAAAACTATAAGGGGTTAACCCATACAGTGTAAAATAGTACCAGATATTAGGTAAATATAGACTCTACCCAGGTCAATTAATTGGGAAGTCAATAGCTATGAAGATTCAGCATATCCTATTAGGAGGCACAGGGGGATACTTTATACTTCCTAAGCTAGGAATATATGGTATATTAGTTTCTTCCAGAGGTTTAAATATATCAGTACACACACAGGAACAGTAAATCTTATCAATATTCTAAGCTAGGGATATGTAGTGTGGTAAGGTTAGTCCAGAAAGTTTAAAATATAGCGGTGAGCACTCACAAAAATATTTAATTTGCTAGGGATAGAGAGTATATATCAGATTGGGAAGGTAGAGCTATTCCTATGCAAGGCTATAAGCACACATGTAACATAAGGAAGCTATAAACTCACAAATATCAATCTAGTGTTGTGTAAATAAACAGCACAGTACATATAATATAAGTAAAAGGCAACAAGTGTAACAATTATGCCTATACCTATTTATTACTTGACTAGCTAAAATACAAATAAACAGTGCAGTAGCTTTAGTAGCATATAAGCTTGAATAAATACAGTAACAAAATATACATATACCTGTTTAGCGACTAGTAACTAAAACAAGATAAATAGTACAATAGCTTCAGCTAAGTAGCGTGTGAGCAGCATGAATTTCGAAATATCATCATAAAAGCCACCATAACTAAATAATAAAAGGCAGTTTCAATTAACATGGATGCAAAGTGTTCATGAGTTTCCATTGGAGTGTTATTTTGTTTTTTCTTTCAGTTCAGTTTATTCACTTTTATTTATGCTTTACACCACAACTCTTCCTTCCCTTTTCCCTTATTGTCACTCTGGACGATATAGTTGGCGATAAGTAATGTATGCCCAAATCGGTGCTCATGCTTTTTCTGGTTTCTTCACACTGGTCAACCTTACTTTCCAACCCCATTTTACTACGTCCACTTCACTCCCTTCACTTTAACATTCCATGGGTTCTTTAACTTTGGTTTTATTTTTTCATTTTCCTTCATAACCCTGCCCTGTTCTTCTACTTTCTCTCCTTCTGATATTACATTGTTCATGTGCTTCCCCCTTGTCTCACCTCTGTTTAACCACAAGCATCTGTTTCATTCTGTCAAAGCCAATTAATATAAAGCTCTTTTCCAGCCCATTCTTCTGTCAGTTGTCCACATTGCTCTGTCCACTGTGCATTGCCTCTCATTTCCATGGTGTGCTGGTTACAGGTATTAATGGAGCCTCTCAGAAAGTCATCATGCACCCAGAATCCTCACATCACTGAAATACTCCTTTAACCATCCTGGCTATTTCTTCCATTGTTTAAGGCAGCAAATCATTGGATCCAACTTGGATCACACTATGGGGTGTAGTCCACTTCCACACTATAGTTCTGACTCTGTCTATTGTCCCCTCCAAGCTCAGTCCTGGTGCTACTTTTAATGTGGCCAGACCTGTTCTATTTCCCATTACAATGGTTAAATGGTTAAGATCAGTATAGCTATAGCCATAGATTCTGCCTATACCCTCCAATTAGTCTGTAGTCCTGTCCAATCCCTACTATACAGTGCTAGAATTTCTAGCCATATAAGTTCCTGCTTCCCATCCTGACCCTTTCTGGTTACCTACTGGTCTGCATTGCTCCTTTCCCATCTTTCACCCTCCACTCCTTGTCTTCTTCTTTTTTTTTTGTCCCACCCTCCCACTCTATTTCTGGGTGATTTTAAATTCCAGACTCAAACAAGTCCACCCTTGGATTTCATCCAACCATGGCCACCAATCATGTACCATATCTGCTTGACCCTGCTAACTGCTTGGTGTATGCCCATCTTTCGTGATGACCCACTTCCTTTCTTCATTTCCAATACCAGCTTCCTGAGTGCCTGCATTTTATATTCTAATATTCTAATGTTGTTACATGTAGCAAGGTCTGAATGGTTTCACAAGGGGATGAGCCAGTCAGCAAAGTCACATCCTGAATACCTCCAATCTCTGCTGAATAGTCTATGTTACTACTAAGTCTAAATAACACTAAATATGCTTAGAGAAAGCATATATTGTAGTGCATAGGGAAGTTGTCTCTTAGGCTATGATATCTGGAGGTGCTATGTTGCTTTTATGCAAGGAAGTAAGCTTGCTTCCTGATTTTTATAACACATCAGTGACATGTCTATTGCCAGTTAATTAACTTTCTGTCGTTTTCCTGTACTCACCCTCATTCATGTTTGGTTCAGACCTTGTTTTACACTATACTTAGAAATTATCCAGCTATAACTAGAAAAGTAACTAAATTGCAGGCCTTTGTTCAGGGGTTTCTTTATAGTCCACACTAACAGTGTAACAGTGACTCACACAAATCACATTATATGTCAATGGCATGCAAATTCATAGTTACTTCTTATGTCTGGCATAAGTCATACAAAGCATTATAGGAAAGAGAAAGGGTTGAGGGAAAACAAGATCATGTTGATACATCAAGCCCCATCAGTAGCCATGTTGTGGAAAACAGGCTAAAATTACAAATAAAGCACTTAGAGTGACTTTGAGGTGGTAAAAATAGGCCAGGAAACAAAGATAGAGTGAAAAAATACATGTTTCTTTTTCTAGGGTGGAGTGAAAAAATACATGTTTCTTTTTCTAGGGTGGAGTTTTCCTTTAACATAAACATTATACTTCAGATATATTGCTATATATCATATAATCTAAGCAACATTACATAAACTATTAAATTCCTGCCTTTTCTTTTAAACAAGAAACATCTTTAGTAAACCATCACTTACTACACAAGCAACCATACATTTATATAAATAAAAGCAAACCACACCATCACAATTCTCCCTTGCATGCATTGTTCCCACAATTCTCATTTTTTTCCTATGTAGTTTGCTCCTACCCTTTTCTAAAGATCTTGATTCCAGTTGTTTTATCTCTGTTACTATATTCACTACTTCCAGTATAGTTGGCTTACATCTTGATTTCCATTTTCTAGTAATTGCTTTTTTGGCAGCCACTATTATTAGCCACAACAATCTAGGCAATTACTATTCTGTATCATAGCTCAGAAAAATCATCTCCCTTGTCAGACCAATCTGCCCAGCCAGCATCTCTGACAGTGCATCCCACAGGACTCCTTAAAGTGTACCAACTCACCACACTCCCAGAAAATATGTTCCCGATTACCTCTTTCTTCCCCTTCACACCTCCAACATTTGCTCTCTGCCTGAGGAAAAAATTCTCTGGAGTCTACTTAGGGTATAAAAATATTGATGTAAACATTTCCAGGCAAAAATCCTAAATCTTCTAGATTTTTTTTTTGTGTATTTGGGAGACATACATACATCCTCCTATTGTTTCTTTCTGAATTGCTTATCCAATAACTCTTCCCAATCCTTTTTAATCTCCTCTGAAAATGAAGTATTTAGGAGTATAGATTAAAAATTATTCTAGTGTGGCAGCTAAGGATATGTGTGAAGAGATTAAACAAAAGATAATACAAAAACTGAGAAAAATGGAAGCTTTGTTATATGGATATGGATAGTAAGATACAAGCTGTTAAAATGTTTTTAGTCCCTTTAGTCTTATACACAGGTCAGGCATATTTTTATCAACCAGAGAAGACACTGTGGATAGTAATTAAAAAAGAGCTGAAGGACATTATCTGGGAAGGAAGACCGCAAGAGTCAAGTGGGATAAACTGATTCTTCCAATAAAACATGGCAGATTGGGATTACTCAATTTGAATGGGTATTTCAGAGCTACACAGTTAAGACTCCTATACATAATAAAAAATAACTGTAAAAAATGCTGAAAAATGACCACAGGTGGCAAGACAAATCCAAGAAACAGAATATAATCCATAGAGGCAAGTTTTAATTCATAAAAACAAGTAGTGTAAGCGCGTTTGACATGCTTCTATGAAAAAGACTTCATCAGACAAACAGAACTAATGCAAAATGCAGCTATTTAAAGTATCACATGCTAAACATCAATTAGCTACTAAAAGCAAAAGTTACAGATATTTAAAAACATTTCTATATAAATACAAATACTAAATGAATATGCATGAATAAATAAGCAAGCATGAATAAAGCTGACCAAGAATGAACATGCACACTGAGGATGACCTGGTTTTTAAAAAATATTATAAAAAACTTTTTAAAATAAGCAATTCATTTAAAAGAACTACCCACTAGTTGATCATTTCTTCTGTACATTTGTTGTTTGTTTACATCACTGGAACGTAATAGAATTACTTTTGTATTTTTTATACTCTTTGTATTTTTTGTATTATATTACTTAACTGACAGGCTGGGTAATAGTGGATATATGATTTTACTAGTGGGTAGTTCTTTTAAATGAATTACTCATTTTGCACATCAAGTAATTATGTAGCACAGTATTTAAACAAAATTTTTTATAATATTTTTTAAAACCGGGTCATCCTCAGTGTGCATGTCCATTCTTGGCCAGTTTTATTCGTGCTTATTTATTCATGCTTATTCATTTAGTATTTGTATTTATAGACATGTTTTTAAATATCTGAAACTTTTGCTTTTAGAAGCTAATTGATGTTTAGCATGTGACACTTTAAATAGATGCATTTTGCATTAGTTCTGTTTGTCTGATGAAGTCTTGCTCATAGAAGCAAGACAAAAGCTCTTACACTACTTGTTTTTTATGAAATGAAACTTCTCTCTGTGGATTATATTCTGTTCCTTGGATTTGTCTTGCCACCTGTGGTCATTTTTTCAGAATTCTTTGCACTCCTATACATAACACAAGCAGAAAACTGTAATTCAAAGTAGAAAGGGATGATGATGAAACTGGGGGAAGCTCAAGAAACAAGGAGAGACTGGAATTTTAGATGCAGGCCTTTAAGAAGAATAACAATAATCATACAGAATATTATATCCATGAACTAGCAGTAAGTATTCTAAGAACTAAACCAACATGGGAATGAAGAAAGGAGATTCTGCCAATAGTGATGACTATAATTAGGGATACAGACAATAGGCAAGTGGGGGCTGGAATTTATTGTAGAAAACTGGCAAAGGAACCAAGATTTTGGAAGCAAATGACTAGAGAGGGAAAGATGATAGAAGGGGAAGATGCCAAGAATTTATTTGGACTGCAGGTTAGAGATTACCTTCCCTATCAGGGACTGATATCAAAGTATAGGCAAAGAGAAGAACTAAGGGGGTCCTAAATGAAAGATCGGCACTGGTAGAGTTTTTAATAGAATCTAGAACAGAAGCTGTCCTTAAAAAAAGGAATAATTAGTAGAGCATCTAAAATATTGCATGATTGAGGAGATTAGAGCACCTGGTCTTAAGCACTTACAGATATTTATACAGAAACATACTCTCTACTATGTGCTCTGCTGCTCCAAAGCTAACTTACACCCAAATGCATATTATTCTTTCTTAAAAGAACCTTTTGTGGTTTTATGAAAATTTGGCTTTTATGGGCCTTGGTGTCAGTGGTGCTAATTTCACTTCTCCCACCTGTTTCAAGCTTTCTGTTGCTGCCTGCTATGCTTTTTTGCAATCTGGATATGAAAACCAAGATATGCATGTACTGTGAAGGCTATGCAGTGTGGCAAAAGCAAGAGGTGCATGAATCACACCTGAAAAGTCATATTTCTGCAAAACAATATTTTAAGTATATTTGCATCATCTCCTTCGTGCGTCTACCAAGTATTTACATTCATCCTTTATTTCTCCCATCTATAGTGAAATTTTGTATACAAGAAATAGTTCACTTAAAATATAAAAAGGAAAAATACAAAATATTTAAAGGAAAGAGCCAGTTATTTCTTAAGCAGAGACATATATTTCATGTGCTATGCTTAAAATGATCCTACCATTACCTCAATTTATCGGCATAGATTGCAGTAATGGCAGACGGTGTACAAATCAATGGCAGCAGCTTTGGACTGTGCACCACTGGACATAATACACTGTGCACACCAAGGAGTGGACCAATATGTGGTTTTACAGTGCAACACTCGCTGCTTGGGAACAGCTACAGGGTAAGGTGCATCCATATCTGACATGCATTACTCAGTTGCTGTTCTGCAGTTTTCTCTACTGCCCTGTCAGGCCACACTGTGATTTAAAACAGAATTTCTATTTATTAGGCATGGCAGTGAAGACAGGATCATTGCTAGGTTCATTGTCATAATATGTTAATGTGGGGATTTAATGGTCTCTTGGCAAGAGCTAATTCTGCAGGGGAAGGGGACACTACTATTGTGGAGCATATCTTCCAGTACAACAAGGAACTCCATTGATGGATGTGTTTTTTTCTATTGTGAAAAAGAGTTTTTCTTTTTTTTTTTTTTTTAGTTTAGATGCTGATGTTACTGCTCAGCTGTATATGTTAAACAAAATATCAGCAAGAAAGAGGGATCATGCATTCATACATGTTACATCACTTGTAGGTACGTGGATTCAGCCCTATTAAATATGTAGTTGAGAT
Organism: Protopterus annectens; assembly: GCF_019279795.1. Taxonomy (NCBI): domain Eukaryota; kingdom Metazoa; phylum Chordata; order Ceratodontiformes; family Protopteridae; genus Protopterus; species Protopterus annectens. Next base: position 1,030,195,083 of record NC_056745.1, on the reverse strand, counting down.
CAGGTTATATGCAGATAGCATAGTGTCAATGAATTGTTTATGATGGTGGGTGACAACATACCCAGAGCATTGTGGCTACACAAAGGAGTAACACTGCATGTAAAGTCTTACCCCAGTGCATGACTTTGTGAACCACACAAGGTTTCGGTACACAATTCTACAATGTAGCAGTCCTACTCAATAGGGTACAATATCCATAAATCCTGCTTACAGATTTTATATTTGTGCTAGTAAAAATGTATCAGAATGGAAAAATGTATTTCACAAACTGTTTCAAAAATAAAAAATAAACCATTTAAATAGAGATGTTGAACTCAAAATTGAAACAAAATGATAGATAAATAAATAAATCACACCTCTCAAAAATTACTTGAACACTAATCCTTTATCTTAACCACCTACAACTATAGTGGTAGCATTTTATATTAGTATATGTGAGTTATTTGTAAATATAAGCTAAGAAACTTGAAATAAGACCAATTCCCTTGTATAATAATATACTACTACAACTATAGTGGTAGCATTTTATATTAGTATATGTGAGTTATTTGTAAATATAAGCTAAGAAACTTGAAATAAGACCAATTTCCTTATATAATAATATACTACAATCAAGCACTCTTAGGTAGTTATGTACTGGTCATGTTAATTAGATCCTGCTGTTTCTGTTGGGATGACTTAATATATTAGAGTGGTTCTGGAATACTGAATTTATGGTACCTTAAAGAATTCAGTATATTAGCACTAATTATCCAGATGTATTGCTTTTCTAAGGGTGTACTGTATCTCCCCGCCTTAAGGGTATAACTACAGTGCTATCTGACTTATGCAAAGTTCCTACCTAACCAGTTTTATGTACCTCTGTGCATCTGGATGTGTGAAGTTGTACTGTAATATGAAAGTACACTGCTCTTCTGCGGAGAAGGCTATGTGGTTCTGTGTGTAGAGAAACCTTGCAGTCCTCAGAAAATGAGGGCACTCAAGCAGATCAGCTGCTTGTTGATACTCTAGTTACAGGAGGATATGGGAAAGAATTACTAATTTTATGAGAGCTCAGTAACTGTAAATACGTACTAGAAAGAAATTATGTTTTGAAGTGAACATTTCACCATTCCTGGTTCTCATACTTTAGTAGCGCCCCTTTTTTCATACTTTTTATTATATTATACATAGAATAACAACATCAACATTAATAGTAAATGATAAAACAAAAACATGCAGCTTTCGTAAATAAACAATTTCATTTGCAAGTTTCACAAAAGGAGAATGTAGAATAATCAGCAACAATAAAGACTGGTACATTAAAAATACATCTAACGGATGCAGTAAATAATATCTGACTGACTTGAAATGCATGCTGGGAATTCCCTTGCAGTGACTTTGTACATCATCTCAAAAACAGGTGGTGAGTTCTGCCAAAGATCTCTGCTAGAGTTAGTGGAATCCAAGATTAATTTCAGTACATTTTAGTGTTATTTCCTGAATTTTAGATGTCAGTAATTTATAGTCTTAATTAGAAATTTTCAGCTTTTCACTTGATGCTATTTCTTAAACATATTGTTTAAAATAAATAGGAATTGGTACGGCAGAGTATCTCTAAATGCACGGATAAGTCAAGCTGTCCTACTGCACTAACTTGTGATTCATATTCATGTGCTCATGGTAGTGCTATGTGTAATTAAACCTGAATCTCTATGGCTATTGCTCAACAGAGCAGACTAAATATTTGCTAGGCTGAGAACATTACCAGCTTGAACGAGGAAACAGTAATAGTTCTTTGCAGTCTACACAGACACACCACCCAAAAGAGGCAACAATTTATACAAATACACAAATGTATATGCATACATATACAAGTACACAGCAATGCATATATACAATGACACACACATCCAGACACAAACTATGCATATACAACAGCCATCTGATAGAGAAGCTAAGTACAGTATAGCCATCATGCTTTGCAGCTCCATTCTGCGTTGCCTTGCTTGTCAGATAGTGAAGACTGCATAATGCATACATGCAGATATATGCACCTGTATAGCATTTTGGGCCCTCAGAAAAAAAGCACACAGACAGACCCAAACATGCAGACAAACAGACATATACATTGTCAATGCAATGGGGTTACAGATCATGAGTGTATATGATTCCCTGCAGTCCCCCTCCCTATCCATAACAGCTTCAAACAGAGATCATCCAACTCACATTAAGCAGTCATGCACACTGACAACACTCTCTCAGACACTGTCCCTGTATCTCACACACACTCATAAACATACTAACACACTTGCATATACAGACACATACACGTTATGTACTTGGATTAGAAATATGTAGTGTGAAGCAGCTCTGCTTCACCACCACACATTTTCCCATGAAATGCATAGGTGCAGTACTAATTGTACCATGCATTGCCCTACAGGGACCTTCCCTAGTATGGACATCTATGAATAACCATAATACACATTTTTTGTGTGTGTAAGACAATGCACTGGGAAGCACAAGGTTCTGCTTCAAATAAGCCACACACAGAGAGTACTACATTCACATATAGTGTTTTAAACCCACAATGCCTACTAGAGCTGTTGTGTGCTACTCACTAGAGCACTGATTATGAATAGGGAACACCTTGCCTAATACACAAAGACAAGAAAGTGGCTTTATATACTAAGCAACCTGTCAGAATCCTGGTTATTGCGTTAGTTAATGTTTTTGCTAAGGATAACTTAAATCTGTATTTTCCTTATTGCAATGTCTTTTGGCTATTATGAGTTTAGGTATATTAGTTATTTAGTAATACTGTATGTCAGTCCTACAGTTTGTGTACTCCTGAAACTATATATAAGTATTTGAATTCAGCTATATTGTGTTGCTCACCTGTCAAAATAAGCAATTGCTGCTGTTGCATATACATAATTTCCCTGTTACTATTTTTCCTGCATAATTCTGCTCTGTGGTCATTGTACTCTGTTCATATATATTTACTGTTGTACTATCCTGCTATGTTCTTATGGTACATAACAATTACAATTAACTGCTGTACAAAATGTAACTTCTAAATTGGCTTGGGTCATAACTGAAAATGGTCTGTGGACCAGTCCACCAATCTGGTTCATAGGTTCATAGGTAGGTACTAGGCTATCAGCCCAAGGGCCTAAGTAAGCCTAGCCAACAAGGTTCCCTGGCTCACGCCACCCAAGAAAGTTAATTTCCTGTGCTCCTGTCGAGCAGAGCCACAGAAGTGATCCCTGGGGTGTATTTCCTATTTCCCATCCACTCATCAAGATTTTTCTTGAAGAGTGCTAAGGAGGAACTTTGCTTGACATAGATGGGCAGCTTGTTCCAGAGTATAGGAAGTCTCTGGGACAGGAATCAATCCCTCCAGCATGTCCTGTTTATTGTGGTGACAATGTTTAGGTCCCTAGAGCATGTAGCTCAGAGGGATTTGGATTTCTTTAGGTGTAGCATGTCCAACAGCTCTGGGTTTAACATAGCTTTATATGTTAGGCAGAGATCTCCTTGGAGTAGGTGATATGCTGTAGAGTAAAGCTGGAGTCTTTTGAGACGGTCAGTGTAGGGCATCTGTTTGAGGCCAGTAATCCTCTTTGTGAGGTACTTCTGTAGCCTTTCCAGCTGCTGCAGATGTCTTGAAGGTACATTCAAAAAGAGGCGTTGTACTCTATAATGGGTCTAATGAGTGTTGAGTAGAGGGGAGCAATGACCTCTTTTTTCCTGGATAAGAACCCTTTGTGATGAAGTGTGCCACATAGAAGGATTTCCTGACTACTGTGGCGATGTGATTATCAAAGGAGAGACTACTGTCCACCTGGGTCCCAAGGTCTCTTATCACACATTCGGCAATAAGTAGACTGCTGTTTATGTGGTAGCTCATGGGTACAGAGTTTTTACCAAAGGGGATGACAATGCACTTTTTGGCACTGAGCTTGAGGCCATGCCTTTGATACCAGGTATCTGTCTCACTAATGCCCTTCTGTAGGGTGTCCACATCATTTGGGGACTCGACTATGGCTCCTAGTTTACAGTCATCTGCGAACTTCATTAGCCAGAGTCCTTCTGTGTTAGCCTGTACTTCAGAGAAGTACATACCAAACAGGAGAGGTCCCAGGATTGAACCCTGTGGTACTCCACTTGTCACTGGTTTGAAGTCAGATTTGGAGTCTGCAACTTTTACAATGTGGGTTCTGTCAGTGAGCCAGTTGGCAACCCATCTTGTGACGTAGGGATTTATACCTAGTTTTGTGAGTTTAGCTATAATTCCCGAAGAGGTATGGTGTCAAAAGCCTTGGCGAGGTCAAGATAGGCTGTGTGAACCAGCTTATCCTCATCTATGGCTTTAGTGACTGCCTCAAAGAAGTCAATCAGGTTCAGAAGGTGGAGTCCAGAGTTTGGAGGTTGACAATGTCTTTGTTTATGAGTTCCATGATGATATGTTCCATGGCTTTGCAGACCAGGCTTGTCAGGCTAATAGGACGATAGTTCCCAGGATCAGTGGTGGCTCCCCCATTGTGGAGTGGGAAAACTGTTGCTGTGCACCATTCAGTGGGCACAAAGCCTGATATGAGACTATGATTGAACATGGTGCATTGGAGGGGAGCCAGTTCGTTCTGAAGTTCGTGTAAAATGCAACCTGGGATGTTGTCCGGTCCCATGGATGTTGTTTTTGGTTTTAGTGAGTGCAGCTTTTACCTGCATAGGTGTGATTACAGAGACTCTACATTCTTCCTGTATAGATATGGGCCCTTTAGGGGGTGAGAGGGGGGTAAAGTTAGCACTGAGCCTATCTGCCAGGATGTTGGCAATATCAGTTGGCCCTGTAATTTTTGTGCCGTTGCGCTGTAACTCAGAGCAGATTTGGGTGTTGCCATTGAGATTCTTGACATAGCTATAGAATGCTTTGTGGTTGCCCTTAGAATCAGTGGCAATTTTGTTTTCGTAGCTAGCTTTGGAGGACTGTATAAGGGATCTCAGCTTCTTACAGAGGCTGACCAGGGAGCTCCTCCACTCATGGGATTTTACTCTCTTTTGCAACAGTTTCTTCCTTCTTTGGTAGAGTTTGTTTATGGCAGGAGACCACCAGATTGGCTTCCTTTTTTTGGAGGATAGCGTCTTAATTCTGTTTGGGATAACACGATCCATGCTCTTGTGTAAGTGTTTATAGAGTACATTTGTGTAGGATTCAGCAGTCATAACTGTATTGTCCATCTGCATGGGTGTCATGAAGTTCACCACTTCTGTCTTAAGAAAGGAAACCCTAAGAAACAAAATAAATCAATAAATACACTTCAATTTCATTATTTCTGTTATTTCTGTTACTGTTGTTTAGTGTTTATAATTAAACACTGCAATAATGTTAACTTCACAGTGTTGATCAACATAGATTGTAAATATACTACATTCAAACTTAATGCTTTTTGTTGCCTGAAAGGGTAGGCTTCCAGTCTGATATTATGAAATCATTTTTTGATTTGACTTGCTTTAAAGGAACCATACACACTCATTCATTGTAAGCCCATGTAGTCAGCCTTCCCCAAGATGCCAAGTGATATGTGAAGACGATGTTTAACCGAAGAGCATTATGATGGAATTTAAAAAGTCTTTCCATATCTTTTCTGCATTTTTCAAGAGAATATAACAGAGATGAGAGATTTGTAATTGCCAACAATGGATTAATTCACAATCAAATAATTCTGATACGTAATTTGAAACTGTTATTACAGTAAAGTTTTGTCATTTTGTAAATCAGCTATATTCATAATACACAACTGCAGTCAGATTGCACTGACTTGTCCTTTTTGTAGTTATGTTATAGTTTCTGCTCATTTCTTTGTTAAAATGCAGTACCAAAAAGAGAAAGAAGAGGCTCACTGAAGTACTTAGTTGACATCTCCTGCCCTATTCCAATGTCAAGGCAAGTAAAGCTGTCCGACTGTTGCCCATGGTCATAAACACATTGCTGATCCCTTGTCACTTTCAGCTTCAAGTTCAGGATTATTATTATGCTTATTTTATAAGTAATTATTACAAACCTTAAACATAAACTATAAGTTACATAAGTTACTGAAAAATGAGATATTATGACAAAAACAATCAGCTCTCTGAGTAACAATAAATGTACATATAAAACAAATAATAAAAATTCCTATAAATTAATACTGCTTCATGAAAGATCAGCTCATAGCTACATGCATTAAACTATACAGTTTTGAGATCATATTCACATAAAGAATTCTAATGACTTTATAATAAATTCACTAACCTCAAACTGACAATGTATCAGAATAACTCCTAACACCATTTTGATAATAGTATAAACAGGATGCCCTCCTATCCCATGTACAGATTTAATTCAAGAAAATACTTCATGTAATATCTACCATCAGGTAACAGCCTCATTCAAAGTAATGGTCAGAAACACTGAATTCTCCAACAAGAAGGTGTGGAGTCCTGCCAAACCAGTTCCCAAAAAGAACGAAAAAAACAATCTGCATCAAACAACTATCCCAAGCAATAAGACCAAACAAGAATTTCCAATCCTGACAAAAGTCACAGTGAAAACAGTACTGAATTAATTGACTCAAAAGTAAACAAATGCTGCTGTGTTAATCAGAGTGTTTCAACAAAGAAAATACTGACACCACCCATGAGCTTCTTAGACGTCCCTAAAATGTCTGCTATGAATCCCATCCATTAAAAGCAAGCCCAGAGAGCTGAGAGTTTCCAAAATAAACTTTTGAAAATGTCATCAAAATTCACCTTTTAGATCCACTTTGATTCTACAGCCTTTTCCATCACATTGTTACTTATCAAAATATAAAATAGGTCATTGTATTCAGGCACATAGATTTCTCAGTTTAAAGAAAATCATATTTGACTTTTATTGAACCATATGTGTTTCTCAAATTCAAGATAGATAGATAGATATGAGACTGCTTTGTTATTGACACTTGTAAGTAGAATCACAAAAGTGTGAAATTTCTAATAAAAATCAGTACAAATAGTAAACAAATAACCACTAAAAAGCATTCTACTAGGAGTGAGTTGGCACCTCCTGTACCTCTAATATAGGGAATTGTATCCCAGGACCCTGAAACTTATTAAACTTGAGACACCATAATTGAAGTTTTCAAGTACAATACAAATCACAAATTAGTGATTGCAGTTTATGATGCTGATTGCTAATATGTGGCATTTCTGACTGGCAGCCACATCCATCACATAACTGTTAAGGGCAGAAAGGTTAGCAAATGTTAAACGTTACTTTTTACAGGCATGACATAAAACACATTGATCATCTATTCACAAGAGCAGAATTATTGCACAGATACTATATTCAAATAGTCCACAATCAGATGTCCATTCTAAAGCTACTAATTCTGCATTGTATACAGTTTATAAATGTGATGGAATATTGACATAGGACTGACCACTAGATGCAGGACCTTTTCTAAAGAAAGTCCATGTTTAAAAGTAGCAAATGGTGTACCGACCATAATCTCAAACAATGTCAAAAATTTTATTCTGAAAAATTAGACTTTTCTAGCTGATACTTTACTATACTGTACTATGCCATACTATACTATGTTATACTAAAGACAAATCCCTTAAAACAGATGCTGACAAAATTGATATGGGTATCTTCTTTGATGAGACACTGTCCTTAAACCTCCATGTTTAAGTCATATTAAAAAATATCTCTTGCAATTAGTTTACAAAGCCTTTTCCCTCTAGAAATGAAGACGTTATAATTCTTCTCTGAACATCTCTTATCATGCCTGCCATCTAATACAATTCACCCCTGTGTCATGTTCCTGCGCATATATCTAGCCCAAAGAGAAAGACCTATAAGAAACAGAAAATGTTTGTACCATACTTTCTAATCTTACCCAGTAGACTACAAGCCCATTCACCATATTTTACCTCATAAACGTTCCTTCAGAGTGATCTCCACCTAGGCTTCCATGGCATGAAGAAACACACTGTGCTTGATCACCATTATCAACGGAAGATCAGTTTCAATGTGAAAAAAATCACAACACAGACCTTATTCATCATAAGAACATAAACCGGACCTGCTAGCTTGATAGATTTTAAACCGAAAGTATGCTATACTTATGGAGTGGACTTACCATGCATATCAAACGAGTCAAAATATTAATACCAATCTCAGCAACTGGATGGTTATTAATAAACACACCTCTGGGATGTGTGACATGACTCTCCTTATTTGGGTCACCTAATACTTCATAAGTGTATGTTTAGACTTCCCAGTGGTCACTTGGACATATGCCTAGTATATACCTATGAACCTATGAACTTCTGTTTTAAACAATCTGGGTTAAAAAACATTCTACAGTTTCACAAAGCCTATTATACTAAAGGCAGTTTGATGAGCAGAAAGCTCTGACACTGCATATCACACTCGAATAAACAAGAAAGCACACTAAACAGGTAAACAAGGTAAAAAATCAGTCACGGCTGCTTGCCAAAAGTAAAACAAAGCTTTGAAAGCTTTAATTAACTGTAATTTATTTGAAGCGCTTTTCATTTGTACAGTGTGCAAACTTCTTCAGTAACAGTATAAAAATTAAAAAATTTAAAAGTCGTATAAGTAGTCTCAGGTGCAAACATTTAACCAATCATGTTAAGACAAAACTACATTCCTTACTTCCTTAAAGGCACACAAGAATACTGAATGTGTTATTGTGAAAAAAAAAAAAAAAAATATATATATATATATATATATATATATATATATATATATATAAACTCATCCATTGGTGGTGCCGTAGTCTTTTCGGCACCACCTTTCGTGATAAACATTCACGAAAATATGATATTTCCAACTGTAATTTCTTAAGTTTCATCAAATGGCTATCAAAGGATTTCAATTTAGCCACTATGTCAACATTTGAGTTAATGTTACCTCTGTTTTCAAAATGTCCCCCGTCGCTGGTAGTCAAGGAACCAGAAAAAGAAAAACTCTTGGCTATCCAAGTTGACAGTACTGGTAAATCGAAGTTGTTGTTGTCCGCATTCGGTAACGAATGACATGATGAAACAAAGGGTTGAGCTTGTACATTAAGGACATTTGTTTAAGTTTTATCACTACATACACTATACACAGTCATTTTTGCATTGACATTATCCGGAAAAATTGGGTTTATTTAAAACTAATCCCAACATCTGTAGTAAAATGAGTGATATTCCTAGTGTTATTTTTAGGAAGGGTAAAAATTAAAAAAACTACTTGAACAACAAAGACGTAGTTACCCTAGAATAACAGATATGGATAAATGTCAAAGTTGCAATTTTTGTAAATATGTAGATGTAGTGAACTCGTTCATAGTAGGAGGTTTACAATTTGGATTAAAATTGAGGTACAACTGTAACTCGGGAATGGTTGTTTATTTGGCTAGGTGCCAATGCTGTCTTGCTTTTTATGTAGGTAAAACAGAGCATAGGCTTTGTGAAAGAATCTATGAGCATCAATACGCTATAAGTAGAAAGAAGTTGGACAATGCCTTAGCCAAACACATCCAGGGAAACAACGAACATAAACTCAAATATTTGGTCATTGACCAGGTTTATCAGGACATAAGTGGTGGCCTTGCACTTGCAACTTGAGGAACTAGAGTTAGCCTGGCACATTAAATTAAATGCATACAATTTCCCAGGCTTGAATGAAACCTGTTCCTTAAGCAGTATTTTAAAATTAAAGAGCCTAAGGAGATGAATGAGTGATTTTGTCGGTTTAGTATTCATCATGTATTTACTATATGTTTTTATGCATATATAATATGAGTTTAATGTGTGTCATTTGTTATAGGTTTTAAATTTTACTTATGACTACATGCTTAATTTTAGTGATGGATGAGTTTTTATATATATATATATATATATATATATATATATATATATATATATATATATATTTTTCACAATAACACATTCAGTATTCTTGTGTGCCTTTAACGAAGTAAGGAATGAAATTTTGTCTCAACATGATTGGTTAAATGTTTACACCTGAGACTACATATACGACTTTTAAATTTTTAAATTTTTAAATTTTTATACTGTTTTTGAAGAAGTTTGCACACTGTGCAAACGGAAAGCGCTTCAAATAAATTACAGTTAATTAAAGCTTTCAAAGCTTTGTTTTACTTTGGCAAGCAGCCGTGACTGATTTTTACCTTGTTTAACTGCATATCACACTAACAACAGATACATCTGCTAAAGTTGCTCCCTTCTAACCATTGGTAGTTGAGAGTCCCATATAAATGTTATTACTTTAGTATATAGTTTTGTAATATAAGAATATGTGTGAGGCATAACAGGTTGGCCATAAGGTGAAAAATGAAGATACATTCTACTTATGCCTGGAGGCTAAGAGTTAAAAATAACAGTTTGATTTTTAGTCTAGGAAAGTTGTAATAATTCTGCATATAATTCAGAATATCTGAAACAATAGCAATAAAACATAAAACTGCATATTTTTACAGCGGATGTTTTTATTTATTTAGAACAATCCTTATCAAACAATCCACCAAATTAAACGAGCAGCATTTGTGAACATAAAACCAAAAGCATTCAAAAAAAGAATAGAAGGATAAGAATATATATATTGACATTAAACAGCATATCAGCTACATCTGCCCAGTTTAACAAAATATTATGTAATATATATATATATATATATATATATATATATATATATATATATATATATATATATATATATATATATACATTTCAAGACAAATGGCACACTGATTTACAAGGGAAATATGACAGGAATAGAACAATTACTGTCATAAAAAAGGAAAATATGAGCATTGTTACAACACAGATTAATTCCAGAGATTAGCAACATTTACATCATCTTGACAAATTAAAACTTAGTTGAAAGCAACTCCAGATCTCACCAACATAGTCCAAACATAACCCCCACCCAAAATTTCACCCTCATTATCCCACCAATGAATAAAAATACACCAATCAAATATTCTATCAATATGTGTATATATATATATATATATATATATATATATATATATATATATATATACACATATATTATATAATTTATAATATATTATATATATTATCAATTAAATATTCACTCAGTGAAACAGTCAACATGGACTTCTTACAAACTGGAAGAATAGCACTAAAAATCTTTATCAAAATAAGCCAGAAAGGCCTTCAGATGGTCAAAGATCAGTTCAAATAGTACTTGAGACATCTGCATAATCCAGTGATAGATGACCTGATCAAGATGATATTGTGGATCACAAATCCTTAATGACCAAAAGCTAAACTTCTCATGAGGGGAGATAGGTTGCTTAGCCTTAACTGCATTCAGTGTAGATGCATGAATCCATGACAAAACTTTGGGAACATAATCATAACTTGTTAAAAGTAAGCAGGTGATGCTCTGCATCTCCAACAACCACCCCTCCACCCATCAAAGCAGAGGAATGCTGTCACAAAGGCAGTCATTAAAAAAAAAAAAAGAAGATGAATGCCCAACAGTTATCTGGAGTCTTTCTCATAAGTAGAGTAAATGTTTCAAGATGGATTGCAAGGCCAGTTATCTTGTTTTTAAATTGGTCAAAAATATACAACAATCACATGAGAGAATGATGAACTTCTGCTAGGATGACTACACGGCTGTCTGCATGCAGCATGGTCACCAGTATATAAAGTGGCTTGCCCCAGTGGAGATAAGCAGAAACAAACATATAGCTATGGCAGAGAGCAAACCTGTACATACCACAAATGATGTGGAATGGGAAACATTATAGTTCAGAAGAGATTGCCTTGTCCAATTTTTAGCTAAAACAATGACTTCAGTGTATTCCTTTGTACCCCAAAATCAGTCTTCATTAAAAGTATGAAGGGATACAAGAGATACAACAAATGAAAAATGTCAAAGGTGTTTATAAAGTCACTAAAATATCCTTAGTTATTAGAACATGGTAATTTTGCTAGAACATTACAAACATTAATTTCCAGTACTGTTCCTTCGTTTACTGAAATGTACTAAGAGAACCCAACAAATCAATGTGTAGTTTAATGAAGCAGGTCACTAAAACTCAGACCAACATCATTATGTCACTATTCATAAAAAAAATTGGTCTATAGCTAGATCTGGGTTCATATTACGTTATCGAAAGATACTGTAACTGATCACTCAAAACATTGAAACGGCCGCATATCAAAGCTTTTATTGTGGAGGGCTGCACCTCCCCCCCCCGCTAAATATATATTCCATCTCCGAGATCGCACTACAGTGAGGAAAGGGCAAATATCCCAATCTTCACTGTACTGTGATCCCACAATGCGATCTTCAAAATACGGCCGTTTCAAAGTTTTGAGCGTTCAATTACGTTATCTTTCGATAATGTAATAGGAACCTGCTAGAACTATGTAAAGTGTCTTTCTTAAGATTATGTAATAACAAATAGATTTGGAAAGTATTTTTTTCAGAAACTACCAAATACTTAAGTCCTCAATAAACATTAATGATAGACAGAGATCCATTGATTCCCATCCAGTGTCTTCATGATCTGTTCTGTCTAGTTGCCTGTTATTACAAAGGGTAAGAGTCATAAAAATATTGCTGATGGCTTGCTGATGACAATTAATACTATATTCCTACAAAGAACCTGATTTGTTTAATCCTTCTCCAAACAGTATGCTTAAGCATTTGTGAATATTATTGCTTTCCCTTGAGCAGAATGATGCTCGACCACATTTTAACCTCTCTAGTTTTATTATGTAAAATATTTTGAGTTTGTTTATTGTTTGCAACTTTATTTTGAAGATACTACATTTTATCCTGACATGTCAGCCATTCTTGAACTTGCACTTTTTCCTTCAAATAGTCTTCTCTATGTTCATACACAGCAACAGATGAAGTGAAGATATATTTATAATATTAATGCTGCTTGACAAGGAGGCTTTTACTTTATCTATGAGATTTGGTAATTTAAGTAAGGCAGAATCAATTTCCAAAACATCAGACTCCTAATTTCTGAAGACTCTTGAGAAAGCAGGCACATAATTAAAAAGAAGCCTGGATTTCCACTGACTCTGTCATGGGAAATAACTATGTAATGTTTGTGAACATGTCTAATCAGCTTGCAGGCTTTAATGTATCATACTAGATTTATCCATTAGATGACAGAATCAGAATGTGTCTATTAAGTGGAAGGACTGTGTCAGATCAGTTAGACATTTATTTGCTTAACAGTATGTCTTACAGGAAATCCTTGTCTCCATAGATAGATATAAAGTTGTAGTAAAAAATGCAGAGGATGAAGGCTGTGAGGTCTTGTTGTTCATGCCTGATTCTTTTGGCCATCATTTGCCTGACCTGTGACCTTGAGCAATTCACTTAATTAGGCAGTGCTTTGGGATAACTGGAAATGTGAGCTAGGCTCACTGGTGCCCTAGACTGCAAGCCTAATAACTACTTTTGAATGTATGAACTGATGAACCTTCTGAAATCATATTATTGGTGTTATTTACTGAATGTAAGACTGCCTTGCCAATCTCAGTAAGCACACCATTAAGCCTTAATTTGGGGCAAAATGTTGAAAAAGTACTATTCTTAGCTCAAATGTATTCAGATAATAATTCACATGACTTTTCTTCTTACCGTCTCAAATTCTTCTTCATTAAAACTGATATACCCTTTGATGGCTTTAGACCACATACAGTAGGTGTCAATCTCTATCTGTGCTCCTTTGTTTCATTTTCTTGGCATAATGGAGTTTCATTTCTTTTTCTTCTACTAAATCAGCATTATAGTCAATTAAATAGACATGAATCTGACTTTGCTTTATTGGTATTGAAAATCCTCTCAAATTTAATGAGGCAATTTGCTGATTTATCTTTAGACTCTAAAGTTTCTGCACTTCCTTCTCACTCAGCCCAATATAGTGAGGCACTCAACTCCCACCCCAAAACAAAACAAAATAAAACATGCTAGGAATAAGAGCTTGTATTAGTTAAAACAGGAATAGCAACTGGTCAGCTTACCAGATTTAGGAATGTTTTCATGTTAATAATGACAGCAAGACCTTTCCCAAAGCTACCACTGGTGTCAAAACAAAGGGCTAAAACTATACGCCAAGAAAAGTATAATAATATTCTTTAGCAGACCTGACAACCTTAGTAAGTATTAAATTGATAACACACTCTTAAAAGTTTATCCAGTAGTCAGGGATATGTGAACCTGTGTAGACAATGAACTGCCCTTTGATCACTACAAATTCACTATTATAAGGAAGTCCTTTTTCATTGCACACCCAGGTCCAGTGATGTCATCATTCTACTGTATTTAACTCACTTTAGGGTGATCATTAAATATGATGCCCTTTCAATATGTACCTGTCCAAACACATGGCGCAACTGGGATGAGCACAACATGATACAAAATGACACAATAAAAAATCAAGGGCACAAATCATAAAAACTATGCAGACCATCTAAAATCTGTGTCCCTCTTCTCATTATCATATAGGCTACTAAGAGGTGACCTCCACCTCATATACAGAGCCTTGATAGACCCTGTTCTGTCAGACCTATTACACATTAACAAGTCCAGTGGTAGTGTAAACACCAATCAAGGGATCACAATTTCTTTTGCATCATAATCAGGACATGGAGGGATGATAGATATGTATCACAGAGAATGCCACTGTTACAGAACTGTCTTCCACTCTGCATAAAGAAAAATGCTTCTCTTACTTTATTCAAACAAAATTTGCATAACTGGATGGGAAAATTTAATTTGACCACTGGCTTAGTATACATGACCATTATGGAAAGGGGGAACAAGTAATGACCCAACATATCTTTGTCCTGCCCACCACTGGTTAACCATACACACAATATAAAGGCTACAAACTACTAAGGGAATCACAGATAAATAACCTAGTAATTACCTCTAAACCTATGAATGATGGTTGTAAGATTATGTCCTTCTAGGCTTGTTTTGAAGGTATTCTGTTTACTTATTAGCAACTGTGATTGATGAGCTTTGAAACTCTTATAAGTAGTACATATTCAGGCAATGTACTGTATGATGAAGGCAAAGACAAAAACATTAAATGACAGTATAAAGTATGACATAAAACTGGTCAATAACTTCACAACAGAGAAAGAAAAAGAATGTAGCGTCAACGGAACAGTCTTGCATAGTTTATGTTAAACAGTAAAGTTTTAAACAAATTAGTCTAAACCAGCTCGGATATATCCATTACTTGACTAGATACAGTGCCAGACAGTACTGATGTAGGTACAAGATAATAAGATACAGCTGGGATCAGTTGTCTAAGACCAACAAATAGTAATAACCAATTCTGTAATGAATATTGACTGTATTATTCTTGTTTAAAGTAGTCAGTCTGTAGCCACACATGTGAGTGCAAGTAGGATTCATTTTAATCTACTTGTTAATGAGGTTAAGGGAATTGATCATTCCTGGATTTTTGTTTCAATAATAGACTTGTTACCAAGTTATTTTAATTGGTTGAGTAGGAAATGTCAGGCTATACCTTAAGTATAATTAAACAGGTAACTTATATTAGTAATAATATGACAGAACAACACAAACAATGTTAACACTTCAGCAGATGACAATCAGATGCCCACATCATAAAACTGCAATGCATTATGGACTGTACACATTCTTAAAACGGTTATACTTTCCCAATAATCCACAGCTGGGCATGTGTAAATCTTGCATTACTCACTCCCATTTGTGAATTATTGCTATTATACAATGACATTATTTACCTTATCTAAATAATGTCATTATATAAAAGGACTTTAGCACTCTTTTGCTGTCTTTTGGTAGGCTTAGGCATCTAGTATATTTACTCCACATGGTCTGTAACAGCACAGTACATTGTTGTCTCAGCCTGACCACTGAGGTATCTCTGATTTTGGCAGAATGTAGAGGTATTTGTGATATAAATTTGGTCTGTTCCTTGTTATCATTGAGGAATGGAGTTACTAAACAATAAGAAAGATCTCCATTTTTGGGAGGTAAGAGGTTGCAAGATATGCCATAGAGCTGCTTTTGTGGGCACTCCTGGCATCAATTTTTTGATATGTTGTCTTATTCTGCTCTGTAGATCAGTTTAGCATTGAGGGAAAGTTTTTTTCCCTACATTTTAAAATATCTGCTTAGTGGCATGGAGAAAGTGAGTTGTTGGAACTTTTTACTGTGGGGGAATAATCAATTTACAGTGAGCATGCTGACTGGTTTGTCCTGTCAGCATGCATACATTTAAATACAAATGGCCATATGTTAGTCATAAAAGAGAAATAACTATCTTAGATAAACAAAATATTTACATGCAGTTCAGCAGCTTTATTCTATTTGTCATCCCATCTTCTACCTTTCAGAAAAAAATCTCATTTTTTTGGAAATTGCTAAGCATAACACTGCACAACTAGCACACAAATGATGCATCATGAATTCAAAACTGTATGATACTGAAAATGTATTTAAATATCACATACAAATGCTATGATTATGTAGAAAACATTGTGGGATGCTTTATTAGTAATTGCTTAACACTTTACATGACTTTTGCCCCAGTACTGAAAAAAGTTTGAGGTAGAAATTATCATCACAATTTTCATCTCTAAAGAGCCATTTGTTTTGGAGTTAGATTTAAAGTGAGAAGCTACAAATGGAACATTTTGAAACATAATGTTATGATGTGCATTAGAATTTTTACAGTCATTAGGCATAACAGAGTCACAAGTATTACAAATAGGATGGTAGGTTCTTAGGTTGTTAATAGGCTAACGACCACTAGGGCCCTTATAAGCCTAGTTGTGCACCCCAAACCATTTGGATCCCAAATATCATATGGGGGCAGGCATATTATTTCCCACCCAAATGTCAAGGTTTTGTTTAAATAAGGACAGGGATAAATTATGTTTTACATGGATAGGGAGCCTTTTCCATAGTGCAGGAATCCCAGCAATACGTATCTGTTTCTCCAGCATATTCTGTTTATGTCACAAGTAAAGTTCAGATCCTGGTCTAGTATTTCTAGTGCTGCTTGTTTTGTACATCTGCACTAGATCCATCAGGACTGAGTCTAAGGAAGTCTTGTAGAACAGGCAAAGATCCCATCTCAGCAGCCTATAGAAGACTGAATACACAGAGAGAGTTTTTAAGCAATCAGTGTAGGATATGCCCTGAATTCTCCTGGTGAGAAACCTTTGTGGGCATTCCAACTGTTGCAAGTGTCTGGTTAGGTACATGCCAAAGGAGTCATTGTATTCAATGACAGATCTGATAAGGGCCGAGCTGAGTGGTACTTTCACTTCATTTGACCTGGATGCCATGACCTTATCCATAAGTTGATTGAGGTAGCTGAGTTATTGGTAGAGGAACAGATTTGCTTAATATTAATTTGGTTATTCTCAGCTCATATTTATTCAGCTAGATCACTGGAACACTGTTTTCAGATTGACACTTAGGAAAAAAAAGATGTATATGCTCACTGTTTTGTCAAACCATGGTACCATCTTTAGTTTGCAGCAAATAAAAATGTGGTTCAGTAGTTTTCTGCACTGCTACACCTGTTGTGTCTCATTCTTTCTCCATCTCTAACTTCAAGTGGACAAAGTTACCTGATTTTAGGACTGGTGGTAGATGTACCAAATTACATCAGTCATAAATCATTTTATATGAAGCTTTGGCCTTTTGATCATTTCGTTTGACTGTACTGCACATTCTTGATTCAATTTGTGACTATAACACTGGCATGTCGGTCTGCATTTGTTTGTCAAGCAATACTTGTGAAGGGCTTACTCTGGTGGCATTGTGCGGAGTTTAATTTGTCATAACAGTTTTATGATAATTGTTTGTCTCAATATTGTTTCTTCTTTTTTTTTTGGCTGTATTGCTTTCTATCAGCTTTACCATCTGACATTAGATAGTGAGGGCTTAACACAACATGGGGGAAACTGTAGTAAGGAAAAATGCTGGAACTTAATTGATATAAACTCTGTACTATTACCTTTTACCAGTTTAATAGGTAAACTATCTTCAGTCTGGCTATTATTTATTGGCTAGTTGTGGCTGCTGCACAGATTATTTGTATGTCACAAGAATAATAGTCAGCTGCAATAAGATCATTTTTGCTTTCGATCTCACACAAGTCAGCAACTATCTTTTGCCAGTGACCTTGTGGTAATGGTGTGGGCATTATTGGCTTATATCTTTTTGATGGTTTATGCATGAGACACAGATGACACTTCAACAGTACGTTTCTAATGTCTTGGTTGATATCTGGCTACCACACTGACATACTGACTCTTTTTTGGCATTTGGTGAGATCCGGCTGACCTTTGTTTATTTGACATAACACTTCTGCTCATTGAGATAGGAACTAGGATACTGCCTTAATAGAGCTGCATATTCTGATAACTGTGCTCTGACTGTATAGCACTAATGCATTAGCAATTTGTTTTGTGTCAGACAATTTGACCATCCATTTCACACACGTTAGATAACAGTTTGTATCTCTGGATTATTTTGTGCAGCTTGTTTCGGTTTTTAAGTCTCATAGTAGTTATTGCTATGATCATTATGATGCTTTGTATACAAGCTGCAATGCCATCTTTAGCTTCAGATAAGGAATGGCCACATTGTTACTTCCCAGGAAAATGTATTACTTTTGCATTAGACCTTTAGTCTCATTAACAGTTTGGCTCATTGGTGGTAATTCATCAAGGTCATATGAGCTGATTCATGGAACTAATGGTTTGTGGTCAGTCTGCAATTGCACATGTTCGAGGCCTAATAGTATTTGTAAAATTTATCAAAGGCCCACACACTTGCTAGACATTCTTTTTGATTTATGAATACTTATGTTTTAGTGTCTGTTAACATTTTGAAGCAATAGGTAATATGGGCATAATACATGATTAATGCTACCATACCTCGCAACTGTACAGATTTTCACAGAATGTCCAGATCATATTTTTGGTCCATTTTTAATAAAATTGTGGTTTTCTAGCAAATTAGTGATGAATCATTAAAGACTGAAGTTCGAAAATAATGACAGACTTTTGAGTTTCAGACTTCAAATCCTTCAGAAAATCCATGCTAATGCAAAACCTGTTATTCTACCAATGTTCTACGTTTGCAAGAGCAATATTAAAAAATTGTCCCTATTTTTTGGGCCTTTGTCTCACTTTTATTTATGGCTTTGTCCAGATTTCATACTGTAAGAGGTTGAGAAGTATGTGCTACATCTAAGCAATAGCTACTACCATCTGAACTACTCAACACCTTTCTAGTTAAAATCTAATACACTCATATTGGAACTGTTGTTAACACTTCTTTTACTTTACCAAATTATTGGTCTTGAGCATATCCTCAGGACCATTGCACAATTTTAACAAGTCTCTTAAAGGATGAAACAATGTCAAAAGATTTGGGACAAACTTGCACTAATGGTTGATTATGCATAGAGATTTTCTTAATTTAGTTATATAAGAGTGGGTTTATATTAGATCAATGAACACTTAAATGTTCGAATCTGTAAAGGTTGACCTTTACAGATTGAACACTGAAATGTTCTAAAATATTTAAAATTAAAAAAAAAAACGAAGTAATAAAAACAAAAACCAAAGGGTGTAAGCAAATATACCAACTCTAAGATCATGCTACAGTGTAGTGAAAGGGAAATTTCCCATTTCCGCACCATAGTGCACTGATGTGCTATCTCGGAGTTGGCATATTTAACTAGCGGGGTGTGTGGGGGTGCAGGGGGGCTTGCCCCTTTGCTAAAACCCTTTTCTGTAATTTTGTTTTGTTTATTTTGTTTTTATTACATCTTCAAACATTTAAATGTTCGATCTCTAAAGGTCGACCTTTAGAGATTCGAACATTTAAATGTTCATTGATGTAATATAGATCCTATAAGAGTGAAGTTGTACCTACCTTGCTTAAATCTGGTCCGACTCCACAGGTACTTTTGCTGTGACCAAAGTATTTGTTTTGGTTTAATTTTAAACCAGAGTTTTTGCTTGTCTATAGTACTGTCTCTAAAGTAGAATCATCCATTTCTTTGTCCAAGCTAAAAATCTAGACATCATCCATAACAAAAACAATGCAATCTAAGCCTTTCAGTAAATTAATCATTTTACACTGAAAGATTTCAGGTGCTGAGATTGGGTCTACATCACATCATCAAACTCTTAATTTATTGAATACCTAATTGTCAAAGAAAAATCTTTTCACTAATTTCACCTTGATGATTAGGTCATTTGCTGAATAGGTAGTTTGACAATTATGGTTTAACAATTAGGTATTCGATAAATTAAGAGTTCGATGATGTGATATAAACCCTCTGAGGTTATAACAAATCGCAGCCTTTTAAAACATAACTTTTTCACAGAGGTAATGACAGTTGTCTATTTTTGATTGTGGAAGCATCAAGTGTGGAAAAGTTTGCATTAACAAGTTTGGGGGTTATGTGCTCTAAAGCAAGTAGAATAAACTTTTCTTGCACATATGCAACATTTAGCTCTTTTAAATCAAAACATATTATACAATCCATTTTATTTACTGGAACTATGGAAGCATACAATCAGTCAGTTCAGGTACACCTTCAATTATGCCAAGGTTTTGCTTTTGTTTATATTCTGACTCTACTTTGGACAGCTTAGAAAATGCACTATTTTGGGTGTAGTCAAGGCATAAGGATTTACACTCAATTTTGACTTAATTTTACTGGTTCACAATCAAGCATACCTACTTAATAAAACATATCTACACCAGTTTCTTCAATTCAGGCAATTAAGCCCATTTGGCTGCTGATAAGATTAAAGGATCTTAGGAGATTGCTAGGCTAATGGCCCTAGGACCATTTCAAGCCTAGCCAAGAGTTTATCCCCAAGAAAGAAACCTTAATCAGCATCTGGCACCCCTGTCAGTGAGAGACACAGGTGGAACCCCTGGGACAAATTTGTGGTTTCCCATCCACTCATCAAGTTTACGTTTGAAGAGGGTCAGCGATATACTTTGTTTGACGTGTATGGGGAGTTTATTCCAGAAAAGGGGCAGCCTCTGGGAGACAAACCTGTCTCTCCAGCAGGTTTCTTAATGCCACATATTAGATGTAGGAATTTTGATTGGGTAATGTGCGAGGAGATAGACTTATGGATATAGAGCATCTCTAGTAGAGCAGGGTCTGAGATTGCCTTGTAGGTGAGACATAGCTCATCTCTGAGCAATCTGTATGATACAGAGCAGAGTGAACGTGATTTGAGCCTGTCCACACAGGACAGGTGTTGGAGGCCATCGATTTTCTTTGTGAGGTATTCCTCTGGTCTTTCCAATTGGTGCAGGTATTTGGAGAGGTACATAGCAAACAGGGCATTGTACTCAATTAAATAAGTAACAAAGGGCCACAGCTGCAAAGGCAAACCAAAACTTTAATCTGTGAGCTCTTTTGTTCACTCAAATCAAATGAACTTCTTCAGAAAAATTCAAACAGTAAAACCCCTCCTTATATAACCAATAAATCACATGATCAATACAAAGCATTACATCACAAGTTTAAAACTGATTGCTAAAAGGCATATACATATTTATAAAGATATTTTCATATACTTTAAAAGAATTTTTAAGCACAAAGTGGAGAATTATTAATATATATATATATATATATATATATATATATATATATATATATATATATATATATATATAAACAATCATAAAGGTGCATCCATTCAAACCTATAAGAATAAAATATTATATTATCTTATAAGAACATTCTATACTGAATTTCATAAATTCATTCAGTGTAATAAACTTTTAAGTTTGAGTAAACACATAACAGAACACTGCTCATTAAGGCCTGGATAACTATGTGCATTTAAGGTAAGCTGCCACCATAACTCTTGTCTTTCAAGTAAAAAGGATATATGCTCACCTCTAGGGCTCTCCATCACCTGGTTGATCACCTTAAATTTAAAGTGGTATCCAGGGTTGTCCCTAATGTGGTTAGTGCTTTATTTGTTGTTTTTTCACTGATCAGTTAGTTTGTTAGGGCATGGCTAATGAAGGTGAACTTAATACCCCTAATTTGTTCTCAGAAACACAAAATGAGAACAATGTTGCTGCATCTGTAACAAACCTTTGAAGGATTGTACAAACCTTATCACAGAAAGAGGATGACTTGAATGGCAGACTGTTGGCTAATGAGACTAATGGAAGAAGGAACGTGCAAACAATACCCAATGTGAGTTTATCAAATGTGGGGTCATCTTCTGTTACTGAACTCCCTAGGCTGCACATGGGACAAACATCCACCACTGAATTACCTTATAGAGCTAACCATGACCAACAGCCAAATGAAAGACTGAGTTATAACCTACATGGAGGTGAACTGCCACGAAGGCTTATTGGAATTCCAGAGCTAAGGGAATGGTCGGAGCAAGATTTTTCCCTTGGGCTACAACAGGATAATTCTAAGGCTACAGTGGAACAACTGGTCAGTGGCACTGATATCAGGACTGTATTGAAGCAGTTTGATACAAGTTTGTTTAAATATAGAAAGACTCAGTTGGAAATAGTGTACCTAGAAGAATGTCTGAAATGTGAACAGGTACCAACCACAGTGAAGCGGCTGGAGACCCTGTTATTCAAACTAACCAGCAAGGTGACTTTAATATATTTAACTTTACTACTGTGACTATAGAACCTAATTTAATTGAACTTTTAGCAAGGGGATTGACATTTATACCAATGCAGAAAGCAAATATAGGCACTGTACTGATGGACTTTAAGTTCTACATACGTAAATTAAATTTACAAATTTTATTTCATGTTTGTGAAATGAATAATGTGAATGAAAACAGGGTTCCTAGTACTTTTAACCCACCCTTGCATTCTACACTAACACTTTTTGAAAAAAAATATGTGAAATTGATTTTAGAAATAAATTAAAGGGCTCTTATGCTCATGGGGGATTGCAATAGAATATGACTAATGAAAATGTACTGGAACTAAATGCTTTGAGGCTTGCCAACATCAGAGTCATGAAGCCAGGCAAGGGTGGGGGGCTACTATTTCTGACTAAGTATGATTATAACTGTAGAATGGAAGAAATGCTGAAACAGGACAGATACAAAATGGTGCCTTCAAATTAATTTAATGTAGCATACAGGAAAATAAGGGGTTACATTAATGATTTATTTGTTTGCGGTCAAATAGACTTGGATATGTTTAAATATTTAACAACATCAACACCTATCACACCTGTTATCTTTGGCACTCCAAAGATTCATAAGAATCTGGCTAACCCTCCTCTACGCCCCATAATTGATGGGAGAAATTCAGCCACATATGCTTGTGCTAAGGTGGTTGATGGTATCTTGAAAAAATATGTAACAATGGAACACCAAATTTGTAAGGACTCCTGGTGATTTTTAAGAGACATGAATAATCAGGAATGTAATGAAGAGCTCGACTTTTTAATTGTGGATGTAAAAGGCCTTTACACAGTCATCCCTCACAATTTAGGAATTGAATGTGTGGTAGATGTGTTAGTAGAACGAGGTGCCCCAGTAAATTAAACTAGATTAGTTGAAGAACTACTGTACATCATTTTGCAGAACAATATTTTCATGTTTAATGGCACATACTACCTAGAGAAAATGGGAGGAGCTATGGGATCCCCATGTGGCGGTAGTTTCGCCAACTTAGTTATGGCCTTCTGGGAGCACCATTTTGTGTTTACCAGAATTAACATCAAAGATAAAATCATGTATTATACATAATGTTTGGATGATATATTTATGATCATAAATGGAGATGAAACTACGACTAAGGAAATAGTGGATGAAACCACAACCCAAGCTGCGGAAGCCCTTACAAATGCCTTCTACGAACACCTCCAGGACTGCATGGATCAGGCAATCTCTAATAAAACCAAGACTCTTTCCACCAAGGGCAAACGTCCAGTCTGGTGGACCCCAGCCATAAACAAACTTTACAATAAGAGGAGAAAGCTGTTACATGATAGAGCAAAATCCATAAAAGAGAAGACACCTTTGATCATTATTAGTAAAAAAATACGAGCACTCATAAAATCATCCAAGGCCAACTTTGAGAGAAAAATTGCCATAGATTCAAAAGACAATCATAAGGCCTTCTTCAGCTATGTTAGAAACCTGGGTGGAAACTCCCAGATATGCTCAGAATTAGTCCAAAATGATACAAAAATCACTAAACCCACAGACATTGCCAACATACTGGCAGACAGGTTCAGTGCAAACTTCACCCCCCTCTCCCCCCAAAAGGAGAGATAACTATCCCAGCGGAGTGCAGCCTCCCAGACATCTCCAATGCACAGGTGAAAGCTGCTCTCTAAAGCTAAAAACACAGCATCAATGGGACCGGATGGTGTTCCCAGCTGTGTGCTACACGAACTCAATGAGGAACTAAACCCGCACATAAGGCAGCTGTTTAATCTTAGCCTTACCACAGGATACATGCCCAAGGAGTGGCGTACGGCAACTGTGGTCCCACTCCACAAAGGCAGTGCCTCTACGACCCTGGTAATTTACGCCCCATAAGCTTAACAAGCCTGGTCTGCAAAGCTATGGAGAGGATCATAATGGAACTCATAAACAAAGACATAGGGGACTTGCAGACATTGGACCCAACCCAGTTTGGCTTTGTCAAGGGCAGATCATGCCTTTTGAACTTGGTCGACTTCTTCGAAACAGTCACCAAGGCCATTGATGAGGGAAAGGTAGTCCATACAGCCTACCTTGATCTTGCAAAAGCTTTCGACACAATACCCCACTCGGGTATTATAGAGAAACTTACCAGCTTAAATGTAAACCCATATGTCACAAGATGGGTTGCAAACTGGCTAAAGGACAGAACCCACAGGGTTAGAGTAGCTGGTGCCATGTCAGACTCCAAGCCGGTAACAAGTGGTGTCCCACAGGGCTCAGTCCTTGGCCCCCTGTTGTTCGGCATCTACTTCTTAGAAGTACAGGCAAACATAGGAGGACTATGGCTGACAAAGTTTGGAGATGACTGCAAACTGGGAGCCATAGTGGAAAGTACATCGGACACAGATATCCTTCAGAGGGGTCTCATGGAAACTGATAGCTGGTGCCAGAGCCATGGCCTGAAGTTAAATGCCAAAAAATGTATACTCATACCCTTCGGGAAAAACAAGGTAACCCCAAGCTACCATATAGGTGGCAATCCACAAAGCACAGAAGAGGTTATCAGGGACCTGGGGACCCAGGTTGACAGTGGCCTTTCTTTTGACACTCACATTGCTAAAGTGGTTAGAAAAACCTTCTACATTGCCCACCTGATCATGAAGGGATTCACATCCAGATCAAGTGAGGTCATTGTTCCCCTGTACTCTTCACTTATCAGACCAATGATCGAGTACAATGCCCCATTCGGGATGTATCTCACCCGACACCTGCAGCAATTGGAGAGACCCCAAAAGTTCCTCACCAAAAGGATAAAGGGACTCCAAAATCTGTCATATGCTACCAGACTGAAGAAACTCCAGCTCTATTCAGTCGCATACTGTCTGCTCAGAGGTGACCTGTGCCTGACATACAAGGCCATGTCCAACCCGGAATTAATGGACATGCTCCACCTCAAAAAATCCAAATCTACCAGATCCACTAGAGCAAGCGACTTAAACCTTAGCACAGATATAAATAGGACATGCTGGAGGGATAGATTTGTTACCCAGAGACTCCCTATGTTGTGGAATAAAATCCCAGTCCATGTGAGTCAGAGCACCTCGCTGGCTCTGTTCAAGAGAAATCTTGACCGGTGGATGGGAGATCGTAGGTTTACCCTGGGAATTATCTCTGTGTCACTGCTGGACAGAGGCACAACAAACTAATGGGCACAGTATTTTTTAACATAAGGGTGCCATAAGCCACCGTACAGCCAAACTCTGGGCTAGGCTTATAAATGCCTTAGGGCAGATAGCCTAGTATAAACCTATGAACCTAAGATGAATGCCAGCACATCCTTTCTGGAATTCACATCCAATTTTGACAGCATAAAGATTGCTTACTTGGATGTGGAATTAACTAAGGACACTTTAGTGGGATGCTACTTATCTAAAATTCATAGAAAGAAAATCTACTGGAACTCATTTTTACATTACACAAGCTGCCAAAGGTCAGCTGGTTAGGGCAGCATGGATGATCATCTTGGATAGAGAATTCATGCAGAAATGCAATAATTTAAAACAAATGTTTGAAAGAAGGGGCTACCCAGAAGTGTTACTGCAGGGACTCATAAAAGAAGTCTAAATAAAAAGAAGGGAGGGGCACTTCTCACCCATTTTGGGACCACCAGCCTTATTAGCTCATATGCTTAGCCCTGCCACCACTGAAGGTAATAGTGCTGACATAAGTACTCCAATGCACAGTAATAACAATAGGGATAAGAATGGATATATTTTCAGCTTAATTACTACATATACACCTTACGGTGAGTCCATAAGGGGCACTCTGTTAAAAAAACTGGTGTATCATTATGGGAGACACAGATCTTAGATCTAAATTGGGCACCCTTCCAAGAGTTGTGTATAGAAAAAGAGCTAACTTAAAAAATATATTGCAGAAAGAGCATAAATTGTACAACAGGAACCCAGGAAGGGTTAAATGTGAAGCTTGTGCCTATTGCAGGTACATAGACATAGGTAGGGACTATACAATTGCAAACAGGCATTTTTCACAAACTGCTAGATATGACTGTAACTCTAAAAGTGTGGTATATTTGGCAATATGTCAACTCTGTCAGGCATTTTATATTGGAAAAACCGATCGTAGGTTTAAAGAAAGAATCTATGAACACATTTATAGTATAAATAAAAACAGAGAAAATAATGCTTTGGCCAACCACATTAGGGACAACCCTGGACACCACTTTAAATTTAAGGTGATTGACCAGGTGATAGAGGGCCCTAGAGGTGGGCATACCTCCCTCTTACACGAAAGATAAGAGTTATGGTGGCAACTTACCTTAAATGCGCATAGTTATCCAGGCCTTAATGAGCAGTGTTCTGTTATATGTTTACTCAAACCTAAAAGTTTATTACGCTGAATGAATTTATGAAATTCAGTATAGAATGTTCTTATAAGATAATATAATATTTTATGTACTTATAGGTTTGTATGGATGCACCTTTTTGATTGTTTTTTTTATATATTAATAATTCTCCACTTTGTACTTAAAAATTATTTTAAAGTATATGTAAATATCTTTATAAATATGTATATGCCTTTTAACAATCAGTTTTAAACTTTTGATGTAATGCATTTTATTGGTCATATGATTTCTTGGTTATATAAGGAGGGGTTTTACTGTTTGAATTTGTTTGAAGAAGTTCATTTGATTTGAGTGAACGAAAGTGCTCACAGATTAAAGTTTTGGTTTGTCTTTGGAGCTGTGCCCCTTTGTTACTAATTTTATTAGTGCTTTATTCATTGTACTCAATTATTGGCCTAATGAGGGAGGAGTACAGAGAGGTAATAGCCTCCTTTCTTTCTGGATGCAATCCCTTTACTTGTGAGATGTACCAGGTAATTTGCTTTTCTGACCACTGCTGCTACATGATGGTCAAATTTGAAATTGTTGCCAACCTGTGTACCCAGATCTATCACCACAGGTTGTGTGCTTAGGAGGTTGCTGTTGATCTGGTAATCAATAGGGGCCATGTTTTTGCTGAATGGCATGACAATACATTTTTTTTTGCTTTTAACTTAAGGCCATGACTTTGGCACCAGTCATATGTTGCTGTTAGTATGTGAACATCATTTGAGGAGTCAATGACAGCACCCCACTTACAGTTCTCCACACACTTGGTCAGCCACAGGCCTTTTGTCTTTGTCTGGACCTTTGAGAAGTAAATGCCAAACTGTAGGGGTCCCAGGACAGATCCCTGGGGAACATCACTAATGACAGGTCTGCTGTTGGAGGTGGAGGCACCTATTTTGTCCTTCTGGGACCAATCGGTGAGCCAGATGGCCACCCACCTGATGAGATAGGGATTTATACCAAGTTGTGTTAGCTTTTCGATGATGCCCGAGTGAGAGATTGTGTCAAAGGCTTTGGCCAAGTCAAGGTAAGCTGTATGTACTGATTTTTCCTCATCCAGCGGCTTGGTGACAGTCTCAAAAAAAAGTCAGCCAGGGTCAACAGGCAAGATCTGCCCTTGATAAATCTGAACTGGGTGTGGTCAAGTGCTTGGAGATTGCCTATGTCCTTGTTTATGAGGTTCATAAAAATACACTCTGTGGCCTTACAGATCAGACTTGTCAAGCTAATAGGGCAATAATTTCCAGGGCCTGTAGCGGCACCACCTTTGTGCAAAGAGATGACAATGGCAGTTCTCCACTCTGCTGGAATGAACCCTGTAATTAGGCTATGATTGAATAGGGTGCTCAATGGTGAGGCTAGTTCTTGCTGGAAATGGTGCAGAATACAGCCTGGGATACTATCAGGTCCCATGCAAGCTGTGTTCTTTGCCTTGGAGAGGGCCAATAATACTTGATCTATGGAGATGTGAGGTGCAGGAAAAGTACTGGGGATGTCGAATGGGCCTTTGAGGGGGACAGGGGGGTGAAGTTTGTGCTGAACCTATCTGCTAGCAGGTTGGCTAAGTCAACAGGATCAGTGTAAATGGTACAATTATGAACTAATTCAAAACAAGCCTGGGCTTTGCCATGGAGGTTCCTGACGTAACTGAAAAAGGCTTTGCAGTTAGCCTTTGTTTCGAAGACTAGTTTCAATTCATAATTGGCTTTGGAGATTTTCACTAGTAATCTAACTTGCTTGTTGTGGCTAAGGAGGGAGTTTTTCCAGTTGGGAATTTGTGCCTTTTCACCCATGGACAACAGTTTCTTCCTTTTATTGTAAAGCCGGTTGATAGAAGATGTCCACCAGATAGATTTGTGTTTCCTTGAGGAGCAGGTTTTAGTTCTGTTGGGAATGGCTGAGTCCATCCATTGTACAGATGCTTCTATACTGCACTGGTGTACTGTTCAGCATATTTGTCTGCATCCTCTGAGGGAGGCAGTGGTGTGAAGCTACTGATACCCTCCGTCAGGTTGTAGTCAACTTTTGAGAAGTTTTTAGCCTGGTTATGTGGTTATGCCTTGGTGAGGGGGGGGGGGTCGGACTGTATAGATACTTTGAATGAGACTGATCCATGGTCTTATCTCACCAAGGAAAAACTTACTATGGGGGTGATG
Organism: Protopterus annectens; assembly: GCF_019279795.1. Lineage (NCBI taxonomy): Eukaryota > Metazoa > Chordata > Ceratodontiformes > Protopteridae > Protopterus > Protopterus annectens. Next base: position 1,030,165,749 of record NC_056745.1, on the reverse strand, counting down.
CAGCAGTCGCCCATGTTGGTGATTATTTATATACAGACCATCTACATTCAAACTCAGAATTCAGACATGCATCTCTTCTACACAGACATGGCTAGAAATCTACCAATTGAGTTTGCCTGAATGGTTATTAATTTTATCCTCTGCTTCATGCAGCTATGGCACTTCAACAAACTTCTATAGGTAGTATTTGATGTCACAGTAACATTTACCCCTGTATACATCTGTAATATCACTGGAGTTCCGAGAACAGGAATTTTGGCTTGCCAGTCTGCTTCAACATTTGATATAGTATTTGCTTTCTATATTAAACAGTTTAGTCCCACTAGGCTAGTGGCCTTGTTTCAGGAGACCACAATTCTTTCTGTTATTTGTTCAACTTTTGTGCCATTGAACCAACAAGTTTGATATAATTGTCTCACAACCTCTTCAAGTAATTCACCCTTTGCTGGTATATATATTTAGTTATTTTAATTTGTTTACTGGAGTAGAACATAGATCAATTCAACATCGGTGGAAGCATGCTCTTACATGTATTACATTTCTTTTTGGTGCAAGATGTTCATTGTGTTAGCTGATCACTAACTCTTATGTAACACTGACTCTCTGTGACTGAAAAGGAACCGTCTATGGCCTCCACTTTATGCCCTATTGCACAGAGAAGTGTATTTCATCTGTTTATTTACCAAATTTGTTTGCCACATGAAAGTGTGTGAACCTTTTCTCCAGGCAGACAAATAAAAGGGGTTTGTGAAGTCCGTAATTAAACTTTTATCATTTTAGCAAAAAACTTTTTCTGAGCTAAATGGATTAAAGCTACAGCTTTTTTTCAGTAAAGGAATTTGACTCTGACAATCCTGATTCAGTCAGTGAGATGTGGTACAGTTTTATAAATGTTAAGTATTTTTTTTTTCATTCATTAAGAATAAACAATATAAACGATGCCTCCTATCAGAAGTTCAGAAATCAAGTCAAAAAAGAAATTAGACAAGACAAAAAAAAACTACTTTGAAAGTGTCATCTGAGATACCAAACTAACCCCCAAAGATTCTGGCAAACAATTAACTTCCTTTTCAATCCTGGGAAACCTACTACTCCATCCCCAACAACAAACCACTATATAGACTGTATAGCTACCCAATACAATACCCACTTTATCACCTCAATAACAGCATTACTTAACAAAACAAAATATTCACCACTCTCCATACCTCCTCCTTCTTGTCTCAGCATTCCTCCTTTCTCTATTAAACCAATCCAAACCAGCTATATACAAGATCTCCTAAGCAAAATAAAACTCTGTTCTCTTTCTGCAGATCAGTTACCAGGTGAATTTCTAAAACTCTCTGCCTCATCCATCTCTTATCCTATATCTATACTTATTAACCGCGCAATCTCTGAACAGTATGTTCCCCTTCTCTGGAAAATATCCCATGTTATACCCCTTCACAAGCGAGGTTCATCCACAAATCTATCCAACTATAGACCTATAGCCATCCTTTCCCCACTAGCCAAAATCTTAGGAAAATGTATACATAAACAAACATTAGACTACCTCCATAAGAACAGCCTATCATCTGATACTCAGCATGGCTTTCGTCCCAAACATAGTACTAATGCTGCTCCAATAAGTTTCACCAACACCATAAATCTCCTCAAAAAAAAAAAACATTTTTGTCTGTGCCACCTTCCTTGATATGTCAAAAGCCTTTGACACCGTCTCTTATCAATTACTTTCTAACAAACTTGCCACATTCAGTTTTAGCACTGAAACCTTATGCTGGTTGCATAGTTATCTCTCTAACCATAAACTAGCCACTTTTTCGAATAATACTACCCATTACTGTTGGTGTCACACAAGGTTCTATTCTTTGCTCACTTCTCTTCATTATTTTTACTAAATAACTTTGCTCTGCAGCTAATCCCACCTCTATCATTCAACATGCAGATGATTCTTCCCTTATCTGCTCCACCCCAACCCTGAATGAGCTCCAAAATAAAACACAGAATGCCCTGCATAGTATTGAGAAATACTTATCAGACCATCAACTCATTTTAAAGCCTAACAAAACCAAGCTTATGGTCTTTTCCAAATCCTCCATAAAAAATAAACAAGCTCCACTTTCTATCTGTTCCTTCAATGGCATAATTATTGAACCCGTAGAACAAACAAAACTTAGGTTCATAGGTTCATAAGTAGGTACTAGGCACAATTATTGAACCCGTAGAATAAACAAAACTTAAGTTCATAGGTTCATAAGTAGGTACTAGGCTATCTGCCCAAGGGCATTTATAAGCCTAGTCAGAGTGTGTCAGCTTTCGCCTCCCCATTGATTAATTAACTGAGCCTCTGTCAAGAAGAGCCAATGAAGTGATCCCAGGGGGTGTATTTTCTGTTACCCACCCACTCGTCAAGGTTTCTCTTGAAGAGTGTTAGTGAGGGGCTCTGCCTAATGTAGTTAGGAATTTTATTCCAAAGCATGGGTAGTCTCTATGACAGGAATCTATCCCTCCAGCATGTTCTATTTATTGTTGTGGTGGGGTTTAGCTCACTAGAGCAAGTGGCTCGCAGTGACTTGGATTTCTTTAGGTGGAGCATGTCCATCAATTCTGAGTTGGACATGGCTTTGTAAGTCAGGCAGAGATCACCTCTGAGTAAGCAATATGCCACTGAATACAGCCGGAGTTTTTCCAGTTGGACTACATAGGACATATGTTTGAGGCCAGTAATCCTCTTGGTCAGGTACTTTTGTGGTCTTTCCAGCTGTTGGAAGTGTCTTGTGAGGTACATCCCAAATGGGGCATTGTACTCTATGGTGGGTCTGATGAGTGACGAATAGAGGGGCACTATAACCTCTTTATTTCTAGATGCAAACCCTTTAGTTATTAGATGGGTTACATAGAAGGATTTCCTAACTACGTTGGCAATATGATTGTCAAAGGAGAGATTACTATCTACCTGGGTCCCCAGATCTCTTATTACCTCTTCTGTAATAAGGGGGCTGGCACCTATGTGGTAATTCATGGGTGTTTTGTTTTTCCCAAATGGAATGACTATGCATTTTTTGGCATTTAGCTTGAGACCATGAGTTTGACACCAGGTGTCTGTCTCAGTAAGGCCTTTTTGGAGAATGTCCATGTCAGCCGGAGAGTCAATTATGGCTCGCAGTTTGCAGTCATCGGTGAACTTGGTTAGCCATAGTCCTCCTGTGTTTGCCTGTACTTCTGAGAAGTATATGCCGAACAGTAGGGTTCTAGGACCAAGCTTTATGGGACACCACTTTTGAGTGGCTTAGAGTGGGACCTGGAGCCTGCTATTCTTACAGTGTGAATTCTGTCTGTAAGCCAGTTGGTAACCCATCTTGTGACATAGGGGTTTATGTTCAGGCTAGTGAGATTTTCTATAATTCCCAGTATCAAATGCCTTGGCAAGGTCAAGGTAGGCAGTGTGAACCACCTTCCCCTCATCTATGGCCTTGGTAACTGTCTCGAAGTACTAATTTTCTTCACTGTCTCGAAGAAGTCAACCAGGTTTAGTAGGCATGATCTGCCCTTAACAAAGCCGAACTGGGTCAGGTCAAGTGTTTGGAGGTTCCCAATGTCTTTGTTAATGAGTTACGTGATGATGCACTCCATAGCCTTGCAGACCAGGCTAGTCAGGCTTATAAGGCAATAATTACCAGGGTCAGTTATGGCCCCTCCTTTGTGGAGCGGAATAACCGTTGCTGTGCGCCATTCTATGGGCACATAGCCTGTGGAGAGGCTGAGGTTGAACAGTGTGTTTAGGTGGGGGGGTTAGTTTGTTCTGTAGGTCGTGCAATATGCAGCCTGGGACACCATCTGGCCCCACTGATGCTGTGCTTTTGGCTTTTGAAAGGGCTGTTTTCAAGCATTGCATCTGTGATTTCCAGGACACTACAAATTTCCAGAATTGTTGTGGGGCCCTTTTGGGGGTGAGAAGGGGGGGTGAAGTATCTGCCAAGAGGTTGGCAATATCAATAGGTTCAGTATATTTTGTGCTATTTTGCACTAGCTCAGAGGTTGTGAGTTGCCACTTGATTCTTGACATAGCTAAAGAAGGCTCTGTGGTTATCTTTCAAATCCTTGGCTATTTTTCTTTTGAAGTTAGCCTTGGATGATTTTATGAGGGACTTTAGTTTCTTAATGATACTGATCAGGGATATCTTTCCTTCTTGGGATTTGCTTTTTTCTGAACTAGTTTCCTCCTTCTATTCTATAGCCTGTTTATGGCAGGGGTCCACCAGACTGGTTTCCTTCTCTTAGGGGAGTGAGTCTTGTTTTTTCTAGGGATGGCACGATCTATGCATCCTTATAGGTGCTCATAGAGTGCATTTGTAAAGGTGGACACTGTTATCCTTTAGCGTGGGGGCTTTGAAACTTACCACCTCTGTCTTAAGTAAGGTAAAGTTTGCTATAGAAAGGTTTTTCACTGGTTTCCTTGGTTGGGGGTGATGGTGTGGTGTGGACATCCAGAGTGATTAGTTTATGGTCTGATCTAACCAGTGACATGTTGACCTCCGGTGCAGAACACATGTCGCCCATGTTGGTGATGACCAGGTCCAATATGTTTTCACCTCTGGTAGGGGAGTTTACCAGTTGATCCAGGGCATTTGAGCTGATAAATTCCAGGAAGCGCTGGACCTGGGAGTTTGTACTTGAGTAGTTTTCCCAGTTAACGGTAGGGTAATTGAAATCACCTAATATCAGGGTGTTTGGTAAGACCTTCATGCTTTCCACTGTCTCCAGAAAGGCAGAGTGGTGGTCCTGGCTCATGGAGGGTGATCTGTAGCAGGCCACAATTTGCATTGCAGATTTGCCCGATGTTAGCTGCACATGGATGATCTCAGAGGTATCATGTTGCTCCACTAACCTAGAGGTGTAGGTATCCTTGATGAATATGGATACACCCCCTTCTTTTGTGTTCCAGTCCATGTTTTGTGGCCGAAATGTGTGGCATGAGTTGTAGCCTGGTAGTGCTGGGTGCAGGTTTCAGTTACTACACACATGTTGACATTCTCCATACTGAGGAGTGCTTCGAGCACATACATTTTGAGATTTAAACTCCTGGCGTTGAGTAGCATAACCCTCATTTTTTATTTGTGCTGTTTACGGAGGTGGGTTTGACTTTTGTGCCTTGCCTAAAAATGACAATATGGGGGAAGCAAGTGCCTTGGCCAGTATTTGAAAGCCTAGGGTGACAGGTGCAAGCCATCTCTTGCAAAGCAACGAGGCTTGTCGAGCATGTCGTCCCAGGCTGACAGACACTGAATTCCATTGCATGACACCAGAAGCTTAGCCAATTGTTGAAATTGATCATTTTTTCTTTCTACTGCGGTATCATTCTTGGTGAGGGCAGGATGCTACTCAGGGTCAGGGTCATACCCGCCTGGGCTACATGATCAGAGAGCTCTTCCATGTCTCTTTTCATGTAGTCCAGGGAGGTACATCTCAGATCATTCACACCAACATGAACAATGACAGAGTCATATTTGTACTTGTTCTGGAGTGACCTGAGTGTTTGTGTTATGTGGCAGATTCTGGCTCCCAACAGGCAGCTTACAGTAACCTTCTCCTTGTCCAGCCTAGTGAGTGGGAGGTCAGTGTGCCTGTCTATAGAGTTGCCTATTACTAGTGTGTTAGGTATGTTATTTCGCCTTAAGGGCTGTGATTGTGTGGCACACTGATTTTGTGTTTTATGTGCTGTCTGGTTTGTCATGGGAGGTGCAAGTTTTTTGGTTGTCTGCTTTGGACATCTCTGATGCTTTTGCAGGTTTTTTATTTAGAGTCTCTGAGTATGATTTCATGTATATATTTGTATTTTTTGCCAGTGCTGGTTTAGTATGTCTATGTGAGGCTGGAGATGTGGTGCAAGTGTTAATCTTCTCCTCATGACTGCCTGTTCCAGTCTTGGGTAGAGAGAGCTTAGCCTTCAATTTAACTATATAATTGCATCTCTCGCATATGTTAATGTTTTGTGGTAGGAGGAGAGGGATGTCTGTGTATATGAGGCAGTTGTAACATTGCCCCAGCATAGCCAGGTTTACCAGCTGGACTGGAGAGTATACCTGAAATTGCCCTTTGGTCATGCCTGAATAGTACTGTGAGCTGCTTAGTCGCTTGGTTGGTGAGGGGTGAATAATGAACCTTGACCTGCTGGGCAATCAAGTGTCGGGGTATATTAGTGCTTTCTATTAGGTCTGAGCAAGTGCTAGATTGTAGGATGCTTTTTAAGTGCTTAGGTTGAGGGTTAGACTACTTTCAAGGGAAAAACTGAAGAGGAGACTTGGTGCAGCCTGGAATAATTTAGCCCTTGCTAACTGGCGCTGCCCGGATGTGCACAACCATGCAAACGCAGTTTTTACAGCAGGGAAATGAAAGAGATAGAAATTAGCCCAAAATGGCCTATAAACTACTAACTTCTGGGCTGGAACCACTCGTCCAAGGACAGATGGCTGCTCAAAGCTCCCTCTCTCACAGGTGAACAGAGAAACCTCCTTCTATCCAAGTAAGGTATGGGCAACTCAGAAACTTGTAACACAGCCCTGAATTCAGAACTAGCTTGAAAACTGGACTATACTAGCTTAGAAAGGTGGGAAACAAGTTTTTTTAAAAAGATAAGGCAAAAACAGTAAACATATACTTAAAACAACTTTAAACGACTACAAACAGTACAAAATACACATTAAACAGCTTTAGATGACTACAAACAATCAGAAAAAGGCTTTTAAATAAATTACCCACTTAACCAGTAAAAAAATCTCAAAACTGAGCCCTGTTCCTGTAGTCTTCAATCAGACAAGTTCTAACTGCACACTCCTGCCACTGGGGTGCAGGGGAACCTTCTCCTAAAAAGAAGGCCCAGATTAGTGCTCAAGTTATACAAACAAAGCTAGATCCAGCAGGCCTGGATCTAGTCTATGCTATAGCAAACAAGGCACAACAATTTCAGTAAGAAACAGTTCAAATATACAGGCAGTATAAGCCTTTAACCAGAAATTCCCAACTCAGAAGGGCAGAGTCCAGCCTCTCCTTCCACAAGAGTGCAGGCCACAAACACTCTTAATGTAAAATAACTGGCCTGAAGCCCAAGTGCTTAAACCAGAACTAATACACTTTTAGAATAACAGACACGGAGCCTTCAATCAGCATTTCCCAACTTAGAAAGATGTAAGCTACCTGTCCTGCCACAACAGTGCAGACCACAAACCTTTTTAATGTAAAACAACTGGTCTGAAGCCCAAGTGCTTAAACCAAAAGGCTTAGGATGATAGTCACACCAAGCAGTAATAAATACAATTTAGTACTTTTAAGATGATACAAAAGCAAAATAAAGTAATAAAGTAGGAAGAAACACAAATACAGTAAAAGTAGATGAATAAAGTGCAATTTTTTTTTGAGTGAGCAAATGAGATGGGCCCAGGAGAAGTATCCAAATACAAATTTACAAGAGGGGTGGGCAGTTTCAAAGCCACCAAGATTAACACCAAAACAAAAGCAGGTAGGGTGGGTGGGGAACTAACTGAAAAAACAGAGCCACAACTTCCAGCTAGATAGTATTCAATGCAACACAAATAAATCAATTTAAATGCTGCATTATTTGAAAAAATTGCAGATAAAGATTTACTTAAATTCACTTATACGTCCAGTTGATTGCAGGTAGGTCTTAGCCATCCAAAGCTCAGAGTTTAAGCAGAAAATAATCCAAAATGTACCACTTATATAAGGCAGAAACCGAATATCAATGAAGTGAAACTACCCCCACTTATCACTGGCTATGCAGGAATTCTAACAAGCACTAAACTGTAACAAGCATTAACTGAAAAAATAGAGCCACAACTTCCAGCTAGATAGTATTCAATGCAACACAAATCAATTTAAATGCTGTATTAATTGAAAAAAGTGCAGATAAAGATTTACTTAAATTCACTGTGTTACTATAGTAACTTTTCTGTGTTACTATAGACAATGGCCTAAAGTTTGATACTCACATAGCATTAACAATCAAAAAGTTCATATAAAACTTGGTGCTCTTTATCAGGATGAACCATATCTCACCAATCATGCCAGACTTAGCACAGCTAGGACTCATCTCCTATCTACATTACTTTACTGTTCTCAAATATTCACTAACCTTTGTAAATCAGACTTAAACAACCTTGAATCTTGCTATAATAAAATTGCTAAATTTGCGGCAAACCTCCTACATAGATCACGTCATTGTGCTGCTCTACAACATCTTGGCTAGATTGAACTCCCTCACTTACTCACTCTTAATCAGTTAATAGTTGCTCACTCTATGATCTATAAACCTGATCACTATCCATCCCTATCTGACCTTGTTCAACCCTATACTAATCTGACCTCACTTCAGTCAGCTGATAAATTACTGCTAGACATTAGCAAATCTCATAACTTTCATGGTGATTCACTATATAACCACTCAGTATCTAAAGCCTGGAATTCACTTCCTCAGGGTTTTCTATCCTGTCCTGATACTCATAACTTTAAACAGCACTTGCTAGAATACTACTATAACCACTGGTTATATTCTTGCAGTTCCTCTGGCTAAGTTATCTCCTCTCTGCTCTTCTGTCATTCTGCTATGTCTGTTATTTTTCTTTGCTCTTATGCTCAGTCTGAGCAGGCTATGAATGACATCTGTCAAGTCCTACATTAAAAAAAAAGTCTTATTATTTCTACCATGTCATTTGAACTACAATGACATGTACATTTTTGACTTGATTCTTATCTTGTCATATCTGTAACATGTTTATTTTATTCAATATTTTATTTTATTTATTTTATTTATTTGCAGTTGGTTTACCAGGATAGTCCATTGGGCCTAGAAGAACCCATTTTCAATGGGGTCCTGGGGAGAAAAGCTCCAAAAACAAAACAATAATTACAAACAAAAACAGTAATTACAAACAAAATTACAATCAAAGCTCTTGTTACAGTATGTACAAAAGTATTAGTAGAAACATTGCATTTAAACATACAGTTTCTAAAGCAAAAATGACAATGAAAGTTTTGGTTATACTAATTATAGACAAAATATTTCATTTAACAGAGACAATTTCTGCGATAAACAGTGTGATCATTGTAAATCTAGAGTAGTTGTTTATGCATGGATTGATTCCTGCCAAAACCATGTATGGTTAGTATGTTGATGTTCATGGATGCACTGCAACAACTTTCATATGTCTGATAAATGAGTACACAGAGTAGGTAGAAGTAGGATGGGAGATGAGCAGTTGAGATTCAGATCAGGATGTATCACAACTTACCCAATGTTTGCAGTTAGACAGATAGTTAAGAGGAATCTAGAGATGAGAAGAGTCCAAGTGACTGTTCTTATATTTGAAGAAATCTTATGACAAGGTTCCAAGGACATGATTTGGGCAGTCCTGTGGTGGTTTGAAGTCCAAAAAACAGAAGATAAGATTAGTGCAAACTATATACAGGGGACCCAAATACTGAAGTATGAACAGTGTTCAGTCTAAGTAAGGGGTTCCCTGTGGGATTGGGTGTGCTTCGTACTAGTGATGGGCTACATTAGCAAACCGGTTGATGGGGATAGATCAACAAAGTTGTTGTATTTATTTATTGACAAAAAGGGGGAGAATGGAAGTTTTTATCAATATTTGTAACCTTATTTATTTGTACATTGTGTATATTTTCATCTTAATTCTTGTAACCATTGTTTGGAAGCTTTTCTCCCTGGGTCTCTGCTGTAAACGGGGTACTTGCCCAGTTGGACACTACCTGGTCAACAAATATAAATAAAATAAATAAGATCCCACTTCTGGCAACATGTCAGTTGTCCCCCTGATTATGTATTGTTATTCCCATTTATTTTCATTGGTCAAGTCAGAATTGTCAGGATAAACTGTAAGTATAATGATACAGGTAACTTATATTCCTAACAACATATCAGAACAAATGAAAGGACCTTAACATTGAAGCATGTCACAGCCAAATGCCCACAGCATATAATCACAATGGATTCTGGACTGTGCACATTCTTAAAAGAGCTATACTGTAAATTAGTCTTAAAAGGGCAATGACTATCTTATATATGCAGAGTATATTCAGACACATCAGCAGCTTTATTCCACTTATCAGTATATCCCAAGCTACAAGGGAAACAACAGCCAGGCAAGGAGATGGATTTATGCATGTATGTATTGTGAAGATTGGGGAAAGATGGGCGAAGGCTGCCAGCCTAGTCGAATATAATTTAATACATAATTATATCATTTGTATATATAAATGTAAAATACAGACTTGTGTTCTTAAATGAAAGAAAACATTGTAAAATGTGAACTTCAAGATTGTTGCAACATTGCCATCTGCTGTAAGGAAAACCAAGCCAAAAATTTCAAATGTTCTTTGAAGTTACAATTATCTAAATGGTGGTGCCAAACCAGCTGGCTGAACACATTCTTTCTATTGTTTTAACTTAAGGAATGATTGCTAGAGTGTACATTGTAAAATGTCTTATTGTAGTTTCCTGAGCAGGTGTTAGCTTGTTAAATAATGCCATTTGTTGGCCTGGGAACTTCAGGCTAAGTGTCAAAATGATGTAATGTGTATACTGGGAAAACCTAAGTGTCAAAATGATGTAATCTGGAAGGGCCTTAGTAGAGCTGTTTGTTAGTAAGTTTAAAAATTATTGTTGAGAGAGACTGTAAGCATTTTGTCTTGAACCATCAACCCCAGCACTGCTTATGCGCTTTATGTATGTAACTAGGATTGTAGCACTGTTTTCTCTTAAGAATAGCTAAAGATTAGAAAGTTAGTGTGTTTCTTTTACATCAGACCTGTCTGACTGTATTGTTTTATGTTTGTGGGTGATCTCTGAACTCTTAGATATCTCTATGGTGTTGTAGTATTGTCTTGTGTTTTTAATTATTTATTATTAAATATTTTAAAACCTTTACCTGTGGCTGGTTTATGTAGAGATAAGTAGGCTGTAGAGTACATTGCATATTTATAGAGTTTATTGTAATACGCCACTCTAAAGCCTTAGACTGAATAGTCACATTATCAATTGGATAATAATATTGCATAGTAATAATTGGACACCCTTTTAAGGGCCTTTGGGTAGCTGATAATTATGAGCTAGTGGTGGCAGTAATTACTACCATATAGTCTGTGTAAAGGGGCACAGCTAGATACTATGTCAGCCTTTCCCAGGAGTGTCTGTGAAGTTGTATAAATACTTATCTCAAAGTGTGGGTGTGTGTCAGCTACCTTGGCAGGGACACAAATCACTGGTGGGACAGAGAGGGTACTAGAGGTTAACTTGCCAGGTAGGCTGAGATCTGGACCTTATAGCTGTGCCAGTGGGGAGTCTTATTGGGGACCTGGAGAGCAAGGGAGCAACCATCCCTAGACTGACTGTGTTCTTTGTGTGCACTTAAAGGACAACCGCACCCTCAGACTCAAAAAACATATTTATTTCATCATGGTTTGGTGTTTCCTACATTTTAACAGCGGTCTGGAACTATTTAGAGCTTTTTAGATATTTTTATATGCAATTTCTGACTCTGACCACATGGGGGCTGGCATTTTGAAATAATTCATACTGTTTACTCTGCCTCTAAGTATCCCAGAATGCATTGTTTGTCTCCAAAAAATTGCATCAGATCTGCCACGTTTTCCCTTAAGCTGCTGTCACTTCATTGACTTAACAGGCATTCACTGCTGTCTTAAAGTCCCATATTTTGGTTAAAATGTTATCCTTTTTCAATGCCTTCTTCAAACACAAGCAGTGCTAATGCTACAGAACAGAACTGAAAAGTGCATTTTATTACTGTTGCTTAGAAATGCTTTTGTGAAGGCTGAAATCTAGTTCTTCACACCTACCTTCCCTAGCTGCCAAAGAGCTAAGGGTAACTTGACCCATTATCTGCATGTGATTGACACTCACAGCAGGTGACAGAGTAATGTACTGTTTTCTTGTCAGCCTTTCCCTCCTTACAGTGGGACACCTGTCAAATTTAAAACCAAGCTACATAGCATTGGGAATAATCACCATTTTGCAAAGCATCAAACTCCCACTTATTTTTCCTTCCCATTTGATTAAATAGCTAACAAATGACACACTATAAACATGAAATATTTCACAGACTTGCATGACAGCACCAACAAGCTTTTTAAGACATAATTTAAAAATTACGGTCTTGTAATCTGATGTAGTGTTGTGACAGACATGAGGGTCAATGGGTGAGAGAGCGGTTGAGTGTGGGTGAGTGGTTGAGTGTGAGTGGTTGAGTGGTGTGTGTGGTGGTGTGGTGGGTGAGTGGTTGAAAACATGCAATTAATGTATACGCACGGTTATTTCAAATTTATGCTCTTAGTTTCTGCAGCTGTTATTGTGCTTCTGCCTCTACTTTGTCACATATTGGTAGGGCAATGTAAAGCAATATAACAATACAAAAACAAAGTTTACAAAATTTAGAAATTACATCCAAAATGAGACTCACCCACACCCTCACCACACCACACTCACACACTCACCTCACCACACTCACACACTCACTTCACCACACTCACCCACACTCAACTCACTCACTCACCCACCACACTCACTCACCACACTCACACTCAGACACTTCACTCACCACACTCACTCACGTTCATCCACACTCAACTCACTCATCCACACTCACCACCACCCAACACACTTCACTCACTCATCCACATTAACTCACTCATCCACACTCACCACCCACACTCACCCTCACCCAACACACTTCACTCACTCACCCACATTCACTCACCCACACTCACTCCCCACCCACCACCCTCACCATACTCACTCACCCACCCACACTCACCCACCACACTCACCCACACCAACTCACTCACTCCACCCACACCCTCACCCACACACTCACTCTCTCACCTCACACACCACCACACCACCCACACTCCACACTCTAGACCCCCACCCACACACTACACTCACCTACCACTACACTCACTCACCACCCACACACACGCACCACCCAACCACCCACCCACCACCCACACCCACCCACCACCCACCCACTCCCACCACTCACCACCACACCACACCCACACCGCCTCACCACACTCCACTCACCCACACACCACCCACACACACGCACACCACACACACACTCCACACCACACACACACACACACTACACACACACTCACTCACCACACACACACACACACACCTCACCACCCACATTCACCCACACACCACACTCACCCACCCACACACACACCCACCTCACCCACCCACACCACACACTCACCCACCCACACCACCACCACACACACACACCACACCACCCACACCACACTCACACCACCACTCACCACACACAAGTTTGTTTACACCAAGAATGACCCCAGGCCTTCGTCTGAGGAATGCTTGGCTGTGCAGACATCATAAACAGAAACACATGCCTACACAGATCTTACACATCAAGCCATTCAAATTGTATATGAAATGCACCCATTGAACAGTTTTCCACCTACAACATTATTAAAGTACTTTAATCCAACACTAGTGAGCCCTACTTTACACAACCCAGTAAACCTGTCCACAGATTCAGCTTCTACAACACAGTCCAATAAACTGTCTACTGTACATTAGTGTTAACACAGGAATTTCCAGTTCTTATCAGCATAACCATATACACAATCTTCCACCTCAGACCTTTCATGAAGGATGTTTTATTTTTAAACTTTCATCTTTCCCAGTTAAGGGGTCTTACATAAATCCCAGCGACAAGGAGACCTATAAATTGCAATCACCCGGATCCAAATCCATCCAAACATGGCTGCAAAACTAAAGGTGTTACGGTTTTGAGGGGAGGGTTAAGCAACCATGCCCACACCACCTGGGAACAATCAAATTCTTCCTGTCTTTATAACTACACAGTTCCACAACCACAGGGAAAAAAAAATTACCCAGCAAAGGCACCCAGTACCTAATGGAATTAAGTGACAATTCAACACTAAATCATAAATCACAAAACAGACTTTATCAATTCAGTATATGAAGAACATACCAGTATAGTGTATTTAAAGTTACATCTAACTACCAGATTGTGCTGGCACAGCTTTAGAGATAAAAGTGGTTTTGTAAAATTCAGCAGATACTGGCAGAGTGCCCTTTATCACACAAACGCACACACACTTGCCCTTTATCACACAGATGCACTTGCTCCTTATCACACAGACACAAAGTTTGTTTGGCAACAGCTAAAATGACCCAAGGGCTTCTTCCTTCTGATAGCAGTCTGTTAACTATAGGTTCATAGGTTGGTACTAGGCTATTGCCCCTAGGGCTTATACAAGCCTAGCCATAACAATTCCCTGGCTATTACTTCCACACTATTTTCTACCCTGGACCCCTGTCTAGCAGGGTGAGAGATTTAATCCCCAGGGTTAATTTCTTTCTCCCATCCAATCGTCAATGTTCTGTTTGAAAAGGGCCAAAGAGGTGGTCTGCTTGACAAGTATGGGCAGTCTATTCCAGAGTCTGGGCAGTCTCTGAGTCAGGAACCTATCCCTCCAGCATTTGTTTATTGTGATGACAAGGTTTAGATCCCTGGAGCGTGTAGCTCTGAGGGATTGGGATTTCTTTAAGTGTAGCATGTCCCAGAATGGGTACATGTTTTTTCCCAAAGGGGATAACTATACATTTCTTGGCACTGAGCTTGAGTCCATGGCTCTGGCACCAAGCATTTGTTTCTGTAAGGCCCTTTTCTAGAGTATCCACAACATTTGGGGATTCAATAATGGCTCTCAGTTTGCAGTCATCTGTGAACTTTGTTAGCCAGAATCCCTTAGTGTTGGCCTGTACTTCAGAGAAGTAGATGCCAAACAAGAGCGGTCCCAGGACTGACCCCTGAGGTACTCTGATTTGTCAGAAGCTGGATTTGGAGTGGGCTACTTTTACAGCATGGGTTCTGTCAGTAAGCCAGTTGGCAACCCATCCAGTGATGTAGGGATTAATGCCCAGCTTAGTAAGCATTCACACAAACACACACACACACACTTGCCCCTTGCTTGCATTCACACACACACACTTGCCCTTTGCTTGTATTCACACACACACGCACACACACACACACACACACACACACACACACACACACACACACACACACACTTGCCTTGTATTCACACACACACACACACACACACACACTACCCCTTATTTGCATTCTCATACACACACATACACACACACACACACACACACACACACACACACACACACACACACACACACACACACACACACACACACACACTCACTTGCTTGCATTCTCACACACACATACACACACACACACACACACACTTACCCCTTGCTTGCATTCACACACATCACTAATCATACTGCCTATGTTGATAAAGCAATTTCAATGTCCATAACTGAAAAATCTGGCACAGTACAATTAACACCACTAAAGCTACTGATGTGTTACAGTAAGACAATCTAGCAAACCTGAGCGAACAGTCAGTTCATACAAGACCAGTGTTATTGCAAAACATCAATGCTAATAATACATATAAGTGGAAACAAATGGGTGCCGCTGATGAAATTATATAGTATTCTCCATTCATAACGAATGCTCCTGCTACGCTGACTCAGCAGAAAGTACAGTTGTGTACCTACCATAAATGTAGATGTTTGAGTGTATTCACTGTTGCAGTCATTACTCTTGGGTTATCCTGCTGGCAGGCTACCCACAGTCGGCCTGAATTCCAAAGTCTTGGCCCAGCATCAGTTGCTGTCACCTCTTCCCTGACGTCAGTGCACCAGGGGTATAAAAGATGCAGCCGACGCCATTTTCTTCAGTTTTTTCTTGCTCCAGATGTCAGGTGCCCCCAAAAGGGTAGGCTAAAAATTATGCCAATAAACATGCATGCACTAAGGTAATCCTTTCCTTCATCTACAAGCAAATACACCACATAGGTTGTATATAATAGAGAAGTACAGATAAGACCCAGCAAAAGAAAGGGGGATGGTGGGAGGGTAACCTGGACTGCAACAGTGAATACACTCGAACATCTACATTTATGGTAGGTACACAACAGTACTATGTTCATCGTGCTTCACTGTTGCAGTTTGAATCCCAAAGCTGAGGATGGGTGGCTGGGGCTAAATAGGATTAGGAGAGGCTATGAGGCCCTGCAGAACTGCAGTGGCAAAGCCTACTCTGGATTTAGAGTAGAGAGGTAAGTGGTAGTGCTTTGTAAAGGTGTGCACCGAACTCCAAGTTCCAGCTTCTAAGATGTCTTTGGTTGGTACTCCTCTGAGGAAGGCTGCTGCTCTGGTTGAATGTAGCCTAATGTCCTTGGGCACTGATTTGCCATGTTGTGAATAGCAGAAACGGATACAATGGCCTATCCATTTTGAAATAGTCTGTTTTAAAATAGCCTTTCCTTGTGATCCTGCAGCATATGCCACTAAAAGTTGCTCAGTCTTTCGGAAAGCTTTAGTTCTGTCCAGGTAGAAGCGTAGCTGTCTGTGTATGTCCAAAGAATGCAGAAGTCCCTCACCCTTGTTCTGTGGGTTTGGATAAAAGGTAGGCAAGTGAATGGTTTGGTTAAGGGCCACACTGGACACCACCTTAGGCATAAATGTCGGGTTTGTCCTCAGAGAAACCCTGTCTGGATGGAAAATGATCAAAGGTTCCACAGCCATGAGTACCTGTAACTCCGAGACTCATCTTGCAGGGGTTATTGCTAGGAGCAGAGCTGTTTTCCAGGATAAGAATTTTATATCAGCTGTTGAGGCTGGCTGAAAAGGAGGCAGTGTGAGTTTTTCCAAGACATAATTGAGGTCCCATGCAGGTATTGGTGCTCTCCTTGGAGGTCTTATGTTTTTGGCCCCTCTGAGGTACTGCCTTATTAAAGAATGAGAAAACATAGGTGGTTCCATATTGTAATGGGCTGAAATGGCAGAGGCATGGATCTTAATTGATGAAAAGGATAGGCCTCTGTCCAGCATCTCAGTTAAGTATTGTAAAATCTGAGGAATGTTTGCAACAAACATGTCAATTCCTTGTGCCTGGTTTCCAAGTACAGAATCTCTTCCATTTTTCAGAATAAGATTTTCTGGTACTGGGCCTCCTGGCCTCCAAAATAACATCCATCACAGCTTTGGAGAGAAGAGTGTTCTGAATGGCTACATTATCCACCATGCTGCCAGATTTAAAGGTCCTGAGTTGGCTGTGCAGGATCTGATTGTTTTGTTGGGTCAGTAGGAGAGGAATTTGAGGCAATGTCCAGGCTGGACCTTGAGACAAGTTCTTTAGGATTGGGTACCAGTGCTGGCGTGGCCAGTATCATTTTTGGCTTCTCTTGTCTGACCTTTAGGAGTACCTCAGGGAGGAGAGGCAGTGGAGGAAAGGCATATACTGTTAGTTTTTTACAGCTGAAGGATAAGGCATCCACTTTCCATGCTTGCTTGTGATAAGTCCTTGTGCAGAATCTCTGTAGTTGTCAGCTGTGAGGGGAGGCAAACAGATCTATGTCTGGGCATCCCCATTTCCTTGTTATCATGTTGAAGACTTGTGGATCCAGTTTCCACTCGAGGGGATCCATGAGGTTTCTGCTTAGTTCATCTGCCAGAGTATTTATCTTTCCTGGCAGGAATGGTGCTTGCAGGTGAACTTGATAAGTCAATGCTGTGTCCCACAAAGTCATGGCTTGTCTGCAGAGCGGGTAGGAATGTGTGCCTCCTTGCTTGTTTATGTACCACATGACTGTAGTATTGTCCGTCTTTATCAGTAGTTGTCCTGGATGAAGTAGATCCTTGAAAGCTGTCAGGGCATTTTGAACAGCTAGCATCTCTTTTTGATTGATATGAAGATGCATCTGTCTTGCGGGCCATGTGCCTTGAATACATTTTTCTGCCATGTGGGCCCCCCAGGCATAATCTGATGCATCCGTTGTTAGTGTCTGCCTGGCTGTGGGTAAAGTGAATGGCTGTCCCTTGTTGTGGTAACAGGCCTGTGGCCACCATCGAAACTCCTGTTGCAGGCAGGGAATGAGGGTAATTAATGTTTCCAGGCTGTGGCAATGTTGAGTCCAAACACTTATTAGATACCACTGTAATTTCCTCATATGCAGTCTGGCATATGGAATTAGCAGGATGCAGGATGCCATGAAGCCCAAAGCCTGCAGAATTTTTCTTGCAGATAACTGGGTCTTTGTTGCCAACATTTTGAAGTAAGAAGTCAGTTGCCTTTGTTTGTCTGGCGTGAGATAAGCCATCTGGTCAGTTGTATTTAAGCTTGCACCCAGGAATATTATCTCTTGAAAGGGTACTAGTTTTGATTTATTTTTGTTTACTGTGTACCCTAGGCAAATTAGTAATCTTTTTACAAACGTCAGATGCTTTAGTAGAATGTCCTTGTTCTCTGCTTGAGTAAGGCAGTCGTCCAAGTAAGGATATATTTGAATTCCTCTTTGTCTGCAAAATGCAATTACTGGTGCCAGGCATTTTGTGAAGACACTGGGTGCAGTAGATAAGCCAAAGGGCAGTGCAGAGAATTGGTAGTGCATTGCACCAGCTATGAATCTGAGGTATCTTCTGCAAGATTTTGTTTGATTGGGACATGCAGGTATGCCTCTTTTAGGTCCAAAGTTACAAGCCAAGCCTTCTTGCCCAGCATGGGCAGAAGCTGCTGCAAAGTCAACATTTTGAACTTTGGAACGTCCAGAAATGTGTTTAGAATAGACAGGTCCAATATTGGTCTCCAGGCTTTGTCCTTTCTGGGTACCAAGAAAAGTCTCGAGTAAAATCCTTGTCCCTGCTCTTGCTGTGGCACTCGCTGAATGGCCCTCATGTCCATGAGGGATGAAACTTGCTTTTATGCCTCTACCCATTGATTGTATGGCAGGTCTGGCATACCTTTTGCCCTTGGCAGGGTGTGAAAGTGCAACCTGTAGCCCTGAGACACTATATTCAAGACCCATTTGTCCTGGGTGATCATGTGCCAATTTTGTGAAAAAGTGCTAGTTTTAAAAGATAACTGGCAGAGGAAAGTCATTGGGATTGTTTCCTGTATAGCTGTTATTTGTCTTCACCGCTTTTGTAGGTAGAAGCACCCCATTGTTTAGGCCTGTATGAGCCTTGGGGCTGGGATCTGCCTCTGGGGCATCTGTATCTGCCTCTTTGTGGCCTGTCTGACACTGGAAAGGACCAATTCTTTGTGGGCCAGTTCCTGCTAAATCTGGGTGGCTGCACCTGTAAGAAATCCTTAACTGTCTGCATAGACTTTGCTTTGTCCGCCATTTTCTTCAACACCTCCTCTGCTTTAACACCAAAGTATCATGCTGTTAATAATTTTGCTTCAACATGATCAGGCAGATTCTGTTCCTTTAACCAAGCATGCCTCCTAATGACAGAACCCGTAACAGTGGCCCTGCAAGAGGCCTCCAGAGAATCAAAACCACATTGCAAAGTATGCCTTCCCTCTTGTTCAGTTGCATGCAATAAATCCTGCATTTTCTTGTTTTCTGCGCATTCAGAATTTGTTAATATTTTCTGTTTAAGCAGTGACATTAAGTATTGCTGATATTTAAGCATATGAAATTGACAATTTAAAACCCTCTCAGCCAAGGTAGCAGAAGTGTAAACCTTTTTCCCCCCATCTGTCCAGTACCCTTGAATCCCTATCAATGGGGATAGGGTTTGTTGCAGGACCCTGAGAAATAGTTTCTGGGTCAGCAGCAGGGTTTTTATAAAGAAATTTATGTGAATCTGGAACCCTGTAGTATCTGTCTGGCTTAACAGGTGCAGGGGGTAAAGAGTCAGGAGACAGGCCGGACTCTGAAAATACATAATCTACAATGTCTAAAACAGGGGGGATAGCAAGAGGCCTGTGCTGAGGTAGTAAAGGAAAGACTCTGAGCCTTTTCTTAGATTCTGAGTAGTCTTGGCTCTTCCAGTGGAAGTGCAATAATCTTCAGGAGGAGAGGCTGAAGGGATAGATTCTTCAGCAGCAGAATCCTCATAGGGAGGAAGAGAGTATTCCTGTTCAGAAGAGAGTAATAAACTATATCAGGCAGCACAAAATAGGGCTAGAAGTGCATTCAAACAGGGGCTGTGTGTAGAATTACATTTTTAATTCACTAGGAAGACTTATCTTACCAATGAAGCAAAAAATGCAGACGAAAATGCAGGCAATCCAAACTTTGTAGTAGTCCCTCAAACAAAGATGAAAGGAGTTCCACACACCACATGGGTTTTATTAGGTTGAGTGGGCTGGGTAAGGCAGGTCTGACAACACAATGTGGGAGGAACACTGGCTCTTCTATACAGCATGCAAATCGGGCGGGGATTACATAACTTTGGGGGAGGAAACATCCCGATAGCTAGAGCAAGAGCAGATGGCAGATGTGACATCATAATTTCAGAGCCAGCTACAGGTTTTTCAAGTTGGTTTACAAAGTGAAACAAAAACAGTATAGAAAGCTAAGAAGCAGAACAGGGAACACAGTTGAGTGGGTTATTTTTTAAAGCTGCAAGGGTGATATTTTTATCAAAGAACAGGGAATGGAAGAGTCAGCAGGTTGGGGAATCTGCTTTAATATCCTGTTGTTTTCCTTTAAGGGAAATTGTATTTTACTGTGTGTATTAGTTATCCTTTCCTTTTCTATGAGACAACCTCCCTGGTGCTAGTGGTAAGTATTGAGGCTTCTTGATTGCTGGGCAAGGGCACGGTCATCACATATCTGGTGGCAGTGGTTGGATAAGATATCCTCACTTATCCGGTGGCAGTGGTTGGGATAAGATATTCTCACATATGTGTTTGGCAGCGGTGGGATATCCACACCACATATTAATTTGTTGGCAAATACTAATTGGCTTGTAGTGGTGTGGGTAGAGTGAATCCTGTAGCTTATGTACAGTGATCTCTGGAGGTGTTTTGTACTCTAAATCAGCCACACAGTGTATACTCAGAGTTCAGATCACAATTGTTTTATTTTTTTTTTGTTAGCTTAGCTAGTCAGGATGAGCAGGCAGCATGTCAGCACAGAAGTATGGAAAGCTGACAAGGAGCCAGCTGGTTGAGATGTGCCATGCTAGGGGACTGGTGCATGGAAACCTGACTAAGGCAGACCTGAATGCAGCCTTGGTTACAGCTGCATCAGAAAACAGCATCCAGGAGGACAATCAGACTGGCAGTGGAGATACAATATTCTCAGAGAATGGACAGCTCAACCTTTCTGCGAAGGACAATCAGACTGGCAGTGGAGATACAATATCCTCGGGGAATGGACAGCTCAACCTTTCTGCAGTGGACTTAAAATTCAGCTGGAGCTAAAGAGACTTGAGTTGGAGGCCAGGCATTTGGAGATAGAAACTAAAGAAAAAAGAGCATCAGAGGAAGCATGAGAAGGAAATGCTGACTCTTTGCCAGAGTCATGGAGGTAATGGAGAAGGGAGTAACTGGACCCCAGAAGCACAACAGGTCAGTAAATTTCTTTCACAATTTAAAGAGCGGGATAATTTTGATAGTTTCATTCACATGTTTGAAAGGGTATGCAAACAGTATAGTGTTGACCAAAGTCTCTGACTATGGTTCCTGACCCCCCCTTACTCCATGGGAAAGTTTAACTTGTATATCACAAATGCCTGACTCTGTCTGTTTTGATTATACTGCTGTAAAGAAATGTCTGTTAAAATGTTTTAAGCTAACACCTGAAATGTATAAAAAAAAGTTTCATGAGCATAGATGCAAGGCAGATGAAAATGTATGCGAATATGTTGTTGAACTGAGCACTTATTTTCAAAGCTGGGTGAGTGGATATCAGGTCACCACTTTTGAAAGGCTAGTAGACCTTTTGGTGAGGGAACAAGCCCTTAGCACTTTGCCTGAGGACACGGGGATCTGGTTAGCTCATAGACAATGTGCTATTTCAGATGAGTTGGGGAAGAAGGGAGACCTATACCTGGCCAGCAGGGCAGCCCTGCACAGAAAGGGGACCCCCCAGTACTCCTCATGGGTCTAAAGGAACCCATAGTGTGCAGCACAGGCTTCCCCAACAGAATCTGCCAGTAGCAGGGGAAGCCACTAGTCTAGGTACACATTCAGGAGCTAGGGTTAAATGTTTTTAATGCAACCAGTGGGGCCATGTGGCATACAGGTGTCCACGAAGGCAAGGTGGGGAACCAAAGGTGAGGGAGCCAGTATGTGGGAAGGGCAAAATGCCAACAGTAGGTTGTCTTGAGACAACAGGGGTATGGAACTACCATTCTGCAGATGTCCTGAAAGGGAAGAATTTGGATGAAGCAGTACCATGTACTTATGCAGTTATACGCAGTGATGCTAGGAGACAAGCATGTGGGTCTGGTAGCCTGGGGCAGACCCAGACAGACTGCATAATTACAGCCAGGACTGGTGAGGTGGTCACTTCAGGGAGGGAGCTATGCTGTAGCAATGAGACTGAATGTGAGCCACAGCTGCTTGTGGGTACTGATGTTCCCTTGGACAGGGTAACTGCAAAGCTAGAGGTGAGTAGTAGTACCCAGGCTGACAGTGAGGCACCACTGTCAGAGGATGCCAGACTTCAAGTGGAAGGGGAGCTGGGAAGGGTTAAAAGGAGGGAGTTGAGACAGGCTCATCTCTCAGACCCTACATTGCAAGGCCTGAGGCAGGTAGCTAGGGAGGCACCTGATTCTCAAGGGAAGGGGGAATCTGTATACTGGGACAAAGGGTTACTGTACAGAGAGTGGACCCCTCAGGGAGGGCTAGAAGGTGAGAGAGTACAGCAGTTGGTAGTGTCTAGAACTTACCATCTGGCACTTCTAGCCATAGCCCATGATATTCCCTTTGCAGGTCATATGGGCATAAAATGTACAAAGAGGCGTATTATGTAAAACTTCTATTGGCCTGGAATTTCCAGAGATGTAACGGGGTACTACAGGACCTGTGAGCAGTGCCAAAAGGTAAGCAAGGCAGGAGACAAGGTGAGAGCTCCTTTGATACCCTTGCCTGTGATTAAGAAGCCATTTCAGAGGGTAATTATGGATATTGTGGGTCATCTGAGTACCCCAAGTTCCACAGGGAAAAAGTATGTCCTAGTGGTAGTGGATTATACTACACAATACCCTGAGGCAGTGGCTTTGTCCTCCATTGAGGCAGAGAAGGTAGCACATGCTTTGTTAGAGATTTTCAGCAGAGTAGGTTTCCCAAAAGAAATACTGACCAAGGTGACAATTTCATGTCAGACCTGCTGGCATGTCTGTGGAAGTCCTGTGAGGTGAAGCACATGAAGACCACACCCCTACCATCCCCAGACTAATGGTCTTGTTGAGAGGTTAAACTCTACAATCAAGTCCATGCTACTGGCATTTACAGATCAGTTTAAGAGGGAGTGGGACAAATATTTGCCCCATCTGTTGTTTGCTTAAAGAGAGGTTCCCCAGGAATCCACAGGTTTTTCACCCTTTGATTTGCTGTATGGGCATAGGGTGAGGGGACCTCTAGATTTAATTTGTGATGAGTGGGAAGGTGAGTGTGAGTCTCACAATGAGTTTGTTGTGGCATACATCCTAAACGTCAGGACAAGGCTCAGGGAACTCATGGGCTTGGCCCAGGAGAACCTGGCAGAAGCCCAACAACAGAAAAAGGTGTGGTATGACAGGAATGCTTGTGCTAGGAAATATGCTGTGGGGCAGCAGGTAATGGTTCTCATTCCAGTCAGACACAACATGCTGCAAGCAGCTTGGGAGGGACCCTACAAGGTGATAAGAAAGGCACGTGATGTTAACTACATGGTGGAAGTGCTAGGCAGATGGTAGGGGCAACAATTGTACCATGTTAACATGATGAAACCTTACCATGATAGGGAGGCCCTTGTGCTGAGCATATGCAGTGGATTGCAGGAGGAGTCTGAGGAAGATCTGGAGACTGATCTCCTCAGTGAGGTTCAGGCTGACACCTCGGTGGAAGGGGTAGCAATGTCCCAGCAGCTATCTCCTACCCAGTTTTGAGAAATCCAAGCAGTGTTGCAGGAATTTGGGGACATGTTCACTGGGAAACCAGGGTGCACCACCAGGTGGATGCAGGACCCCAAAGGCCTATTAGGCAGGTCCCTTATAGGTTGCCTGAGAGTATCAGACAAACTCTGAGGGAAGAGGTACAGGAGATGTTGGAACGAGGGGTGATTCAAGAGTCCAACAGTCCCTGGGCTTCACCAGTGGTACTGGTGACAAAGAAGGATGGCAGCACCAGGTTCTGTGTGGATTACAGGAAATTAAACAGTCACACAGAGTCGGATGCTTACCCCAGGCCTAAGACAGATAAAGTCTAGAGCAGCTGGGTGGGGCTAAGTATCTTACAACCAGTGATCTTACCAAGGGTTACTGGCAGGTGCCCTTGACTCCCAGTGCTAGAGAGAATTCAGCCTGTGTAACTCCTTTTGGCTTGTATGAGTTCACAAAGATGCCCTTTGGGATGAAGAATGCCCCAGTGACTTTCCAGATGCTGGTGGATAATATCCTAGCAGGAGCAGGAGGGTTTGCCCTTGCTTACTTAGATAATCACCATCTACAGCCATTCCTGGCCAGAACACCTTCAGCATGTCAGGGAGGTGCTGGGCAGACTACAGAGGGCAGGGTTGACCATTAAGCTGAGCAAATGTCAGGTGGATATAGCAGAGGTCTTCTACCTAGGACATAGAGTAGAGAGTGATAAGATAAGGCCAGAACCTGCCAAAGTGGAAGCTATTCAGGCATGGCCTGCACCTGTTACTAAAAAGCAGGTGAGGGCATTCTTAGGGTCAGCAGGTTGCTACAGAGAGTTCTTCCCTAGATATAGTACCATCGCTGTTTCCCTCACAGACCTGACAAGGAAGGACAGGCCAGGTAAGGTTGTGTGGACCCCAATATGTGAGCAGGCATTTCAGAAGCTTAAAGAAGCTTTGGGAGGACCCCCGTGTTAGCCAGTCCAGATTATAGCATCAAATTTGTTGTGCAAGTGGATGCTTCGAACCATGGGGTGGGGCTGTACTTAGCCATATTTCTTCAGAGGAGAAAGAGCACCCAGTGGTTTATCTCAGTCATAGGCTCCAACCCAGGGAGGAATGCTATGCAGCTATAGAAAAGGAATGTCTAGATATAGTGTGGGCATTGCAGAAACTTCAATCTTATCTGAATGGAAGAAAATTCACTGTAATGACAGATCACAACCCTCTAACATGGTTAAACAGAGACAGTCAGCAAAATGCCAAATTGCTAAGATGGAGCCTGGGGATGCAAGCATATGATATGTCAGTGCAGCACTACAGTGAGAGTAGCAATGCCAATGCAGATGGGCTCTCAAGACAGGGAATGGGGTGAGGTACCCTCAGATAGACCTAACCCTCTCAAGCGGTGTTTCTCAAGGGCCACTTGAAAAACTAGCTTGAGTTCTCCAGGAGGGGAAGAGATGTGAAAATTGGGGAAATATGGGTGAAGGCTGCCAGCCTAGTCAAATAGAATTTGATACATAATTCTATCATTTATATATATATATATATATATATATATATATATATATATATATATATATATATATATATAAATGTAAAATACAGGCTTGTGTTCTTAAATGAAAGAAAACACTGTAAAATGTGAACTTCAAGATTGTTGCAACATTGTCATCTGCTGTAAGGAAAACCAAGCCAAGCATTACAAATGTTCTTTGAAGTTACAATTATCTAAATTGTGGTGCCACACCAGCTGGTTGAACACATTCTTTCTATTGTCTTAACTTAATGTATGATTGCTAGAATGTACATGTGAAATGTCTTTTATTGTTGTAGTTTCCTGAGCAGGTGTTAGCTTGCTAAATAATGCAGTTTGTTGGTCTGGGAACTCCACACTAAGTGCCAAAATGATGTAATGTGTATACTGGGAAAACCTAAGTGTCAAAATAATGTAATCTGGGAGGGCCTTAGCAGAGCTGTTTGTTAGTGAATTTAAAAACTATTGTTGAGAGCATGAGAGACTGTAAGCATTTTGTCTTGAACCATCAACCCCAGCACTGCTTATACTCTTTATGTATGTAAGTAGGATTGTAGCACTGTGTTTTCTCTTAAGAATAACTAAAGATTAGAAAGTTAGATTAAGTGTTTTTCTTTGACATCAGACCTGTCCTACTGTACCGTTTTAAGTTTCTGTGTGATCTTTGAACTCTTGGATAGCTCTGTGGTGTAGTAGTATTGTCTTGTGTTTTAAATTATTATTAAATATTTTAAAACCTTTACCTGTGGCAGGTTTGTGTAAGTTACGTAAGCTCTAGAGTACATTGCATATTTATAGAGTTTATTGTAATAAGCCACTCTAAAGCCTTAGACTGAATATTCACATTACCAATTGGATAATAATATTGCATAGTAATAATTGGACACCCTTTTAAGGGCCTTTGGGTCGCTGATAAATATAAGGTGGTGGTGGCAGTAATTACTACTGTATAGTGTGGGTAAAATGGCACAGCTAGAGAATCTGCATCGGCCTTTCCCAGGAGTGTCTGTGAAGTTGTATAAATACTTATCTCAAAGTGTGGGTGTGTGTCAGCTAGCTGAGCAGGGACAAGAAGCACTAGAGGGACAGAGAGGGCACTGGAGGTTAGCTTGCCAGTTAGGCTGAAATCGGGACCCTATAGCTGTGCCAGTGGGGAGTCTTATTGGGGACCTGGAGAGCAAGGGAGCAACCAGCCCCAGACTGACTGTGATCTCTGTGTGCACTTAAGGGAAATTGTATTTTACTGTGTGTATTAGTTATCCTTTCCTCTTCTATGAGACAACCTCCCTGGTGTTAGTGGTGAGGATTGAGACTCCTTGATTGCTGGGCCAGGGCACGGTCGTCACACATGTGTAGGATTCACTTCATAACATTGAAATATCAAAATACTGAAACTCAAACACTGAAACCAAAGACTGAAAAAGCAAAAATACTGAAATACGAAAAATACTGAAACCAAAAATTAACACACACATATTATAGCTAGTAAACACAAAACATCATAAAGCATAGCAATACCTTTTCTATCATTAATATTATTCCCACACCACACCCTATATGATACACCCACCAAGACATATCTTAATTTATGCACATGTGTATGTATGTATGTGTGTGTGTATTTATATATATGAAGTTTTGTCATATATATATATATATATATATATATATATATATATATATATATATATATATATATATATATATATATATATATATATATATATGTATATATATATATATATATATATATATATATATATATATATATATATGTGTGTGTATGTGTGTGTAGGAGAGAGAAAGAATTTAATGTAGCTGCTTAGCCGACAGTTTTTTTTTTTTTTTTTTTTTTTTTTTACAAAACCTCTGTAGCCAGAGAAAACTAAGACATACATAGGTAGAACATGCACTGCCTCACAGATTGTGAACAGAGGTGGACTCTGGACCCTGGGAGTTATGAGGCAAAAAAGCTCTCATCACTGAACAACCTTGGTGACTTTTTGTAAACTAATTATTATAGAAAAATTCTCCTTCCTCATGTAAAAGAAATAATGAAAAATGCAGGGATAATTTCCAGGGAGAGTTATATTCACAATAAAGAACAGACAAGTTGTCATTATCAGGTAAATATACATGAAAGAGAAATAGGAAAGTCATTTCACCCTATGTACTATCAAGATGGAGGACTTGTCTGAACACTTCGTAAAAGACAGCATGCAACTTTTTCTTACATAATTGTATTGTTATATAAAAAATAAAGCATTTTATGCAATGAATCTTCCACAACCAGGTAGTAACATTTCATGTATTCTTTTTTAATGATATGGTTAGGATATTAACCAATCCTAAGAATAACTAATCCTAGAGTAACATATAACATTGCATTTTCAGCTCAAAGGAGTTTATGTTCTGATTAGTACTAATGGGACTGAGTTTACCCATAGTTTGGATATATTCTACTCTTCAATCTGCAGAGTAAATTATTAAGATGTTAATCCCCTAAGATTTTCACATTTGTCTTCTTTAAAACTACCTCCAGATTCAGTTTTCTTGGTTTCTAAACTACTGCTCTAGATATACTGTAGAGCAGAAAATATGTAATGAAGTTTGAGTGGTGGGAGTTGACATTCTGAGGGAAATGTGAGAAGTCTGTACATTTTTTTTGAGTTACCTGGGATAGTCTCCCTGCCCACTTAAACCGATTTTCTGTAATTTATTAATAACAGTGTAGCATCCCTTAGAAAATTTTGTATTTGATATTCCCGTCCCAGACAATACTGCTTTGTCTTTCTCTAGCTCTGACAAAGCAGCCATGCTTGCTCCATACTGCAAAACTATCAAAGCATCACTCAAAACAGTTTGCTCAGGGAAGAAAGAAAAAGCTTTAGGAAATGCTATCTCATTAAGAGATGCATGCAAAGTGATGAGCAGAGGTTTCCACAGCAGCTCACATTCTGCAGAGCTTTCTAACCAGCTTTCTGTCATACTTCATTCAAAATTGCTAGTGTCCAAAGAGTTTAAACATTTCGTTAAAACTTTCAGTACTGAGCTGAGTATTATTTATTAATTTGTTTTTTACTGGCAACTTTATGTGCTCTTTAGTACTAGGTGGGCTATCTGTGAAACACTGTAACAAAAGGCAGTGAAATAAATTTGTCAGGATCTATGATTTAAGAACCTTTCCATGTGGTGATATTGAGGGTGAATGACTTGGGTGATTTATACACAAAGGATTGCACTTGTAGTAAATCATCTTCATCCAGCCTAACTTCCTGTGCAGGTCCTGCTAATGCCCTATATTTCCCTTTAAGTTATATACAGCTTCACCTAGTGTGGTAGTAAGTTATTTCACATTAGCTTGTGTCACTGTAGATGAATGTCAGATGTGTTGTTTGCTGCCTTTTCAAGAAGGGCAGTGATGTTAACCAGGGAGCATCTGATGTCTTGTTCTTTCATTTTGGAAGAAGGACACTGGTATAGAAACAGCTCACTTTTGAGTCTTTAAGTCATTACCAGTGTGTTGCTTTAGCTGCATGTTATTCAAGTTGCAGAGACCTTCACTCTCAGTGTACATGCTGCTAGAACATTTAACGTGCTTGTCGAGTGGCGTTCGAAAGACATGCATGAATGGATGTGCCTTCATTGAAGGTTGGGCATCGGGCTGGCACTTTGGCACCATAAAAATCAGCTGCCAATCATTAGCGGACTGGAGTTCCACTGTGGCGACCCCTAAGCGGGAAAAGCTGAAAGAAAAACAACAACAACATTAGGTAGACAAATGCATAAGCAGATTTTCTAATGAAGAGTTACATCCATTATAAGGCAATCCATCTGAAGTTATTATTAGTTAAACACATATCGGTATACTGCCAAATATCTAACTGAATTTGGCATCTTTCAGAAAAACTTGATTTCAAATGTCTACCATCACTGCTGTTGACAAGTGCCCCTCCCCTTTCCTGGGTAGCATAGTGGTTAATGTAAGGTGGTTCATTTAATGCTCAGTGAAACAGATCTCTTCATGTTAACAAGAGGAAATACTGAAATTTATGGAGATATTTTAATTGATTATTTTAATTGATTATTGGCTATTTCATGGGTAAGCCACAGTGGTACAGTGGTAGTGTTGTTGCCTCACAGCAAGAGGTTCTCCTGTTCAATTTTCGGCTGGAGTGCCTTCTGTGTGGAGTCTGCATGTCCTCCCTGTGGTCCAGTGGCCTCCGAAAGATATGCGTGAATGGGCGTGCCTTCACTGAAGGTTGGGCATCGGGCTGGCAACTCGGCACCATAAATAAAAATCTAATGCCTATCATTAGCTGACGGGAGTGCTGCTGTGGCGACCCCTAACTGGGAAAAGCCAAAAAGACAAACAACAACATTGGCTATTTCGTGGAGGCCACATTTCTCATTCACAGACACTAATATGGACATCTACTTCATTGCTCTTGTAAGTCAAATGGTTTCTCTAAAACAACAAAAAGTAATGTTAATAATTATATATTATACAATATTCCTAATCTAAGATACAGCAACTAACAATTCATGAACATCTTCATGCCCACCAGTTTGTGTTCTTCTAGAGACATGTGCCCTGCTGATCTGTTGGTTCTATGTTTTTGTACTGTTTGTTTTCTTGTGGATGACCACTAGTGCTTGTTTTCTTTTCTTTTATTTTCTTGTTTCGTCTTTGCCAGACAGACTAGAGAGAGACAGACCTCTGTGGCAGTTTTGGACTGAAAGTGAACTGTACATAAAATTGGTGATTCTTTAAGGCTCCAAACATTGATGTTTCTGTGAAGCACCTTCATGGTGGAATGATACTCTTTCTGACTCTCTTTCAATCTGACATTTTTTTTTAATAAGTTTTTCCAGATATCGTGAATGTGGAAGTCTGTAATAGTCTTCACAGCACTGACAGTCTACTTCTGGAAGTTGCCAGATGCCAGAATGCACATCACTGTGCACATTGTTATCTCCAGTGGAATAATTCATATTTAACCTAATACTATCTGTGGTGTTTACATGTCACAGATTTCACTCTAAGTGTACCTCTCAACCTTTTATTCATCTGGGATTCTCTGTTCAACAAGATTTTGGATGACAGCTTGCAGCCATATATGGTTTGCTGCTTGCTGACCTTATAGATGTTAATATTAATGATATGTTCCCTAAAAGAATGAAGCATGTAGTATTGCTTGGAAGAAAGGGTCTTTGATATTTTTTGTAGGGTTTCACTCACCATAGTAATATTACCTTCTGTAGTACACTTATGAATTCATTGTGATTCACTTATGCTGACAACCTTCTATTGCAGATCAGTAGTGAGCTCTAATTTATAAACTGTGAATTTCTGCCTGGAAGACCCATTATAGTATCACAAAATGACATTTGCTTACATGGAGTAGTAAGGTGTTTTCAAAGTCCTTTTTTTCCTACAGCAGAAGGATATCTTAGTGCTTTGCAACATAACATATGAATTTACCAGAATAAATACCATAACAAGTTCCTTTAATTAATATATGTTCTCAAACAGTGAAAGTTGGACACTGGGAGCTTATTCATATCAATTGTACAAGAACAAAATAGTGATAAGGGACTGAAATAAGGATAAGCAATTTCACAAAAGGCAACATGTTCATTGTAGATAAATTCAGGATCTGTTTTTGCTATATTTGGCTAAAATTTTACTGAAAGCATTGGAGTTATCTTACAATGCAATGAATAGGTGATTAACTAAGTCTTTGCATGTTTCATTGTCTTTTTACTCCATTACTCTAAGATGTATAGAGACAGAAATTCAGTAATTGTGCAGTGCAGCTGCTAGGCCGACACCACTAATGAATAGCACACACACTCAGAGCATGCTATTATTTTTCCTAATGGTTTTGTCAAGTATCATTGAACTGCCCATTTATGGCTGCAGATTAGTCAAGGCACATGCACCGACAGGATCACATTCACATTGACGTACGTACTGTTACATCTTGGTAATATGCCTTAGATGATGCAATGGTCCAGTCCTCAAAAATAAGTTTCAAGACCAGCATTTATTTATAAAAGACATATTTTTATCTGTGAAACCAGAGACCATATAGGATGTTCAGTGTAAATGATGGCAGAATAAATTAACAGAATGGAATATGCAAGCAAAACAACCTAGCTAAAATGTTATGTTCTAGTTTTTGTGCTTGAAACTCTTAGAAGGAGCAACATAACATTCAAAGCTTCCAAACAAGTTTGATATTTCTAAGAAATATGAATTAAGTATGACAAGAAAGAAGACAGTAACTGATTTGTGGGATTTATTTTAATTCCTTTATTAGCTTGATTGTCATGTAGACATCTCCTTTTTCTTTATATACAAATGCAGAGTCACACATGCACAGATGTATATACCTGCAGAAACACACACATACATACAAACCCACAAACATACTCATGCACCCACACACACATGCCTACACAAAGTGAAGGTTCTGTGCAAGTTGATTATTTTAGGAGTATGGGTGCAAGAGATCACTTACACTGATTTCAACATTTTTCTTGGTGTAGTTTGTTTTATTATTTCTATGCAAACTGCAGTTACAAAGGCAGCACCAAGAGAATCTGTCTATACCAGTTTGTATGTATATGCATAGCTAAGTGTGTGAGTATAAATATGTGAGTGTACTGTTATATTCCATAAGCTTAGGAGGCAAGAACAAGAGCCCTGGTCAAAATTCAGAAGCACACCACTAAAGAAGCATGTGTTTCAAGCATCAAAACGATATCCTCTGAGCCACTATTCTCATTGGTCTTCAACTAGACAATTGATGCAGCTTAGAGCTGGTGAACATGTTTTGAAGCAAAATTTCTCCCTCATGCTTATGTGATATATATACATATATATATATATATATATATATATATATATATATATATACACACATATAT
The DNA here is from genome assembly GCF_019279795.1 of Protopterus annectens. NCBI lineage: Eukaryota > Metazoa > Chordata > Ceratodontiformes > Protopteridae > Protopterus > Protopterus annectens. Next base: position 1,030,133,270 of record NC_056745.1, on the reverse strand, counting down.
ACATATACAGAAAAATCAACAAGTACCAATGTATATGTGTGTTTGTGTACATGCTATTTTTTAATATCTGAGCTTGATAAGTGAGTTGTCTCCCCAAACCTTTTTTTGCACACAACTCAGGTTCAATAAGGAGCAAATGCAAAATTTAGTGGACGTGTAACTTCTTCCCCAGCACAATATGTCAAGAAATCCGACAAATAACAAAAAGCATCGATGTCCACCATTACCAAAGGAAAACGCATTTGATGTCCGCACACTTTTTAAATGCTTTCATCTGGTATATCAATTAAAACTTCACCAGAATAAAAGGTTTTCAGAAAAAGAAACAATAAAACCATAATGTACAAGTATAAAAAACAATGTTTTAACATAAAATCGCAATAACTTTCATCAACTTTGAAAACGCATTCAAAATATATTCATAAATTAGAAGCCCTCATATTCTTAACAATTTTAATAAAGACATTGTGGTTAAGACCCACAGTAGCACAATCATTTAATCTAAATTTCTACAATAATTCTTTTTAGGCCAATGTGTTTCTAAACCAGCCACCTCTAGACGATTTGATGACCTTTTCTAAAATAAAAAAAATTACAATAATTATTGTAGCTCATTAAATGCTTATATAAGCATTGTTAGTATCTTTCTTTAAAAATATTATAAGAATAAGTCTTTGATGAAAACTGACAATAAATTATTTCATGGCCAGATACAGTAATAGTTTGAAACTTTCTCAGAAATATTCTGCATTCCTTCTTGAAATACTTCAAATTACTTAAAAATATTTGCAAACAAAAGGTAAAATATTGCAAACATTAATATTTTACTAGAACTCAATCTAATCCTCTGCCAGAAAATATCATGTTGTCCTATTCTTGCCTCATAAGAAAAATATTTCTCCTTTGCCAGTCCCTGATTATTTTCAGGAAATACAATTTAAGAATAACACTTTGAATTTCAGACATCAGTCTTACTTTTGGGCTAATTAAATTTCAACAACCAATGCAACAAAGTATGAAGTTAGAATGATTCTAAATTAAAAGAATGCTTCCTCTTGTCCAGTAGCAGCTGACACATTAACAGCATGTATTAGGCTTGCTTCAGTTATTCTTGGTTGTCCTGCAGCAGATGTCATCAATAGAAACTTCAAGGAAGACATCAAACTGTGTATATTATCCTTCCACTCATGAATGGCAGCTCCAATGTGCATTTTTCTGTTTGCCAGTCTTACAGTTTCCCACTCTCATCCTGTAATATTACAGAAACACTGGTATATAAATAAATGCTTTACTTGCTCACTGGTGATCATTATGTCTTCAGAATTCATAGGATCATAGGAGGTTACTAGGCTAATTGCCCTGAGGCCCTTACAAGCCTAGCCAAGAGTTTATCCCCAAAAAAGAAACCTCAGTCAGCACCTATCACCCCTGTCAGTAAGGGACAAAGGTGGAACCCCTGGGACAAATTTGTGGTTTCCCATCCACTCATTAAGGTTGCGCTTGAAGAGGGTCAGCAAGGTACTCTGTTTGACATCTATGGGAAGTCTATTCTAGAGATGGGGCAGCCTCTGGGAGATAAACCTGTCTCTCCAGCAGGTTTTGTTGATGTCGCATATTAGATTTAGGACTATTGAGTGGGTAATGCTTGAGGACTTACGGATATGGAACATCTCTAGTAGGGCAGGGTCTGATATTGCCTTGTAGGTGAGACACAGATCACCTCTAAGCAATCTGTATGATACCAAGTACAGAGAAAGTGATTTAAGCCTGTCCACATAGGACAGGTGCTGGAGGCCATGTATTCTCTTTATGAAGTATTTCTGTGGCCTTTCCAGTTGGTGGAGGTGTTTGGAAAGATACATACCAAATGGGGCATTATACTCAATTCTAGGTCTAATAAGGGAGGAGTACAGAGAGGTAATAACCTCCTTTTTTCTGGATGCAATTCATTTACTTATGAGATGAACCAAGTAAAAGGCTTTGCTGACCACCGCTGCCACATGATGGTTGAATTTGAGATTGTTGTTAACCTGAGTACCCAGATTTCTCATCACAGACTGTGTGCTTAGGGGGGGTCACCATTGATGTGGTAATCAGTAGGGGCTGTGCTTTGGCTGAATGGTATGATTATACATTTATTTGCATTTAGCTTAAGGCCATGACTTTGGCACTAGTTATCTGTAGCTGTAAGACCCTCTTGCAGTATGTTAACATCATTTGGGGAGTCAATGACAGCACCCAACTTACAGTCATTCGCAAACTTGGTCAGCCAAAGGCCCTTTGTCTTTGCCTTCAACTCTGAGAAGTAGATGATAAACAGTAGGGGTCCTAGGACAGATCCCTGGGGGACACCATTAGTGGCAGGTCTGCTGTCAGAAGTGGCAGTACCTATTTTGACTTTGTGGGTCCTATCTGTGAGCCAGATGGCCACCCATCTGACTAGATAGGGATTTACACCAAGTTTCAGCTTTTTGAAGATGCCAAAGTGGGGGATTGTGTCAAAGGCCTTGACCAGGTCAAGGTAAGCTGTATGTATTGACTTTCCCTCATCCAGAGCCTTGATAACAGTCTCAAAGAAGTCATCTAGATTCAGTAGGCAAGATCTGCCCCTGCTGAATCTGAATTGGGTGGGGTCAAGTGCTTGGAGAATGCCTATGTCCTGGTTTATGGGATCCATAATAATATGCTCCATGGCTTTACAGGTCAGACTTGTCAAGTTAATGGGGTGATAGTTTCCCGGGTCAGTAGTGGCACCACCTTTATGCAAGGGGTTGAGAATGGCAGTTCTCCACTCTGGAATGAAGCCTGTAATTAGGCTGTGGTTTAATAGGGTGCTCAAAGGCAAAGCTAGATCTTGCTGGAGATTGTGCAGAATACAGCCTGGGATACTATCTGGTCCCATGGAGGCTGTATTCTTTGCCTTGGATAGGGTCTTTAACACTTGATCTATGGAGATGTGAGGTATGGAACAAGTATTGGAGATGTCGACTGGGCCTTTGGGGGGTTATAAGGGGGTGAGGTTTGCGCTGAATCTATCAGCTAGCAGGTTGTCTAAGTCAGCAAGATCAGTGTAAGTGGTACCATTAAGTACTAGTTCAGACAAACTTTGGCTTTGCCATGGAGGTTCCTAATGTAACTGAAGAAGGACTTATGGTTCCATTTTTCTTTTGGAGGCTAGTTTCAACTCTTAATTGACTTTGGAGGTTTTCACTAGTGATCTAATTTGCTTGTTGAGGCAGAGGAGGGAGATTTTCCGATTTGGAATTTCTTCTTTTTTACCCTTGGATAACAGTTTCTTCCTTTTGTTGCAAAGCCTGTTGACAGATGATGTCAACCAGACAGGTTTGTGTTTCCTTGAGGAGCTGGTTTTAGTTCTGTTGGGTATGGTTGAGTCCATGCAATTGTACAGGTGCTTGTATACTGCACTGGCGTACTGTTCAGCATAGCTGTCTGCATCATCTGAGGGGGGCGGTGGTGTGAAACTGCTGATGCCTCTCTTAGGAGGTTGTAGTCAGCTTTTGAGAAGTTTTTTAGCTTGGTTATGGCTGGGGAGGGGATTGGGTGTGGAATAGAAACTTCGAAAGAGACAGACCAATGATCTGATCTATCCAGGGAAGAACATACTATGGGAGTGGTGCAGCAGTCACCCATGTTGGTGACAACCAAGTCCAATATGTTATCTCCCCTTATGAGGGATGAGACCAGCTGATCTAGTGCATTAGAATTGATGTCAAGGAATCATTGGGTGAGTGCATTAGTGCAGGAATAGTTCACCCAGTCTATGGTGGGGTTGTTGAAGTCATCAAGGATCAGGTTGTTAGGGAGTAGCTTGATGGAGTCAAGTAGGTCCAGGTAGGAGGAGTGAGTGTCCTGAGACATGGAGAGGGGTCTATAGCTGGCTATAACTTGGATGGGTGTCTTTCCGACTGTCAGTTTCACCTGGAGTAATTCCAGTGCATCATGCTGGTAAACCAGTCTGGAGATGTGTCTGTCCTTAATGAAGATAGAGACTCCACCAGCCTTAGTCTTTCTGACCTCATTTTGGGGTCAGAAAATGTGGAATGAGGTATAGCCTAGTAAGGCAGGGGTGCTCTCCGCACCCCTGAACCAAGTTTCTGTGGATGTATTTTGACAGAATTGGTCTCAATGTCACAGTGAGTTTACAGTCTGATGTAGATAGAGTGAAAATGGGTAGAACCATGCTTTTGGTCTTTACAGCTGTATTTGTTACTATCAATCAATCTGGACTTCATTGACATTGATAGTTATTCAGCCTTAACCGGTTTACTAACAGCCTACACTGCCACCATCAAAAGACTAAACTAGAATGGTCTGTATTGTCAACCAATTCATTTGCCTAGTGGTGCCTCATAGTTTTACTGCCTAACCAACTATAACGACTCATTATAGGAACATAAAGTGTTCAATCTGCAGATGACTTTGCACTTCTCTGTCCTATTAATCTATCTCTGGGGCAGAGTCTTTCCTCCACTGAGAGTGGCATCAGTGAGCTGCTTTCACTGAAATTTTTTTTTTTAAATCACGGGTGTCAAAACTGCATGCATGTGTGAGGTGGTGATGCTGCTGCTGTGGGGTGCTTAAATATTCATCACTGGTATGTGACTGTCAGAGGCACAGCTGGATCATCTAGCACCCAGTGCTGGTCCCTGATATAGTACCCCAAGGGCAAAAAAAAATAACAAAGGGGCTACTGTATAACTATAGCAATATTGATTGGCACATTTGTACCAATTGGCTTCCTACAGTTAGACACATGCCCCCTCAGAAATGCTGCTACAGAAAAAAAGAACTGAGGAAATACACTTCTCAATCACATTTCCTAACACTTTTCACCCAGAGTGGCTTCTCTCTTTGACCTACCCTTGGTATGCTTCTGGTGACCATAAAGTTGATATATATATATATATATATATATATATATATATATATATATATATATATATATATATATATATATATATATAGATCTACTTTGTTTCGTTGAATCTCATTTCACTGAATTTCATTTCACCCTGACTACTTTGCTGAAAACTCAAATTACTAAAAACTAATTTCACTGAATCTCATATCACTACACTGCAGTTAGGTTAGTATATATGGCACTGTGTAGAGTACTGTAAGGCAAGTAAAAGGTATATGCCCTTTTCCCCACTGTAATGCGATCCTGGAGTTAGTAAATATAGTTAGGGGGTATGGGAGGCTGTGGGTGGAGTAGCCCCCCCACTTAGTTTGAGTACATATTGTCTTCTGGAGACAGTCATTGGTGTTGCAACTATGCATGTCTATTGTTTAAAATGTATTGTTTTGAAGTTTTTGGTAAAATACAATATAAAACAAACAAGGTGGGGGGCTGTGTCCCCCACACCCCCTAACATACCTCTCAACTGTCCCGAATTACTTGGTTTTTACCGAATTTTGGGGTCCAAATAATGGGGTGCCATGATTCCTGAGTGGCACCCCTTAATTTCCAATGTTTTTTTCTTTATTTTTTTACTTTGTTTTTTATTTTTCGTGGTTTCGGAGCTGAAGTCATCACTCGCGATGATGTCAGCTCCGTCAGGGCTACCAGCTTGTTGGAATTGAGCTCACACATGTATTTGGTTCAAATATTGTGCGAGTGGGAGGGGAGAACAGAGAAGATATATTTAGAAGGCTCGTTGGCTGTATTATCGCTCCTGGATTTAGAAGGCCTCACTCTGCAAGTGAAACGGTGACCAGAAAGGATGTATCTTCGGCTTCTTCGCTCTGCAAGTGGAACGGAAAGGATTTATTTTTGCTCCTGCTGCCTGATTTTATTTTTAGAAGGCTCTGTAAGTGAAACGTAAGGAACCTAGCTAATGGTCCTGACTCCTGCTGCCTGGATTTATTTGTGGAAAGCTCTGAAAGTGAATGGTTTATGCGGAAAGAGTGTGTGTGTGTGTGTGTGTGTGTGTGTGTGTGTGTGTGTGTGTGTGTGTGTGTGTGTGTGTGTGTGTGTGTGCGTGTGCATACACCGCTGACAAAGGGAAGCAGTAAAAAGCGATTATGCTGAGCAGGTTAGCCAGTGACCCTGAAATTTAATGTGCATCTTAACAAAAAGGTCTAATGTTTCTCATACATAGTATACTACAGAATTAATAGTCAGATTTCTTTCTTCTTTAGTGCCTGTAGTAACGTCATTAAATGTGGTTTTAAAAAGAAAGTTCTGATTGTATGGAAGATGTACTGAGCTAGGGCAAGTATACAGTGCAAGGATCAGGAGCGGTCATCTATTTCATGTGTTGCAGATTGTCTTGTTTGTTGGTTTTGAGAACGTGCATGATGTCACGCGACCTTTGGTTTATCTTTGAACATGCATGATGTCACGTGGCCTTTGGCTCACATCAGATTGAACACCAGAGCATTTTCTGGCTGCGTTGTAAGGGTTCAAAAAAAAAAAAGATGGTCTTCAGTGAATTTTATTGATGTTGTCCCCTTTCACTTTCCACTTTCATGTGTTGTTTCTGTTTCTTGACATTTTGAAAATGGTAAGGAAATGGAAGCTATTTCATCCTATTCCATAAGTACTACTCTATGTTTTAAGACTGTAGACAGGGTTTAAGTACATGCAGAAGACAATGGGTTGCATCATCGACACTGACTGTTTGTGGCTTAACTCTGTTGCATTTATTGGTAGTGTCCTTTTCAGAAACGTGGTGTCATACTTGAAGGAAGCAAATCATTCATTTCTGCTTTTGCAGCTTGTTTTCCATTGTTCATGGCTTGGACCTTAGGCTTGTTTTGTAAATGGTTAAATTTGTTTTGTTGGCTCAAAATATTTCTACTCAGAAGGTCTGCAGTAGTAAACTGAAGTGTTTATGTGTGATTTGGTAAGTTTTCATTCCTCTGCATAAGGTTTATCTTTCCTGTAGTTCAGTAAACTCATTTTTTGTGACATTTAGGTAATTAAATCCACTGTTTTAAATTTCACATGTTAACCTTTATATGTATTTATTTTTTGTTGCCTGTCAGTCATCTGGATTGACAAAATAAAACAGGCTCTAGAAATGCAGATGCAGCAATCTCTTCATTAGTTACATATCTCTTTAACATGAAGTTATTTAGATGACTTTTACTTCAGAGGTTGTCATTGTGCGGATATTTACTTGTGGATTGTAGAAGTTTGAGTAGACTTTTATGATGAAAATGTTCTGAATTGGGCAGTTTTGTCATTTTTGGTTTATGCATTTTGTTTCATTATCATTGCTTACTGGAAAAATGTTCAAAACAATACATTTTAAACATGCGCTAACAAGTGTGCTGTATTATACAAGGAATATAATTTAATGCAGTCAGGAAGGTGCATCAAAGAACGCATGTATGTTTTGTGTGCAAGGGGCCTATGATTTGAAAACAGCCCAGAGGTTATCTTTATCCACCACTGGACAGGTGCATTTTCTTTGAATGTGGGTTTAAATGCGGTTTCAATGAATGTGAGTTTCAAGGGCAGAGAAGATTTAATGCTAAGTATATTTTCATTGTGAGACTGTATTGCTTTGCTTAGCAGATATCTTAGTGTTTTTCCTATAAAATGTAAAATAAAAGTGTTAAATTATATCCAGTCCAAATAATCATTGTAGAAGTAAAGCAGTATGCACATTGCAGTGATTATGGTAAATGGGGAGAAAATAGCCAAGTTATGGGACATTGGAATGACTGTGGGAGACTCTGGAACCATATTTTGGTTGTCTGTTCTTCAGGTTGCGTTTGAAAGTTGGTATCCCACAAATCCATTGGAGTGGGCAGGGTTACACAATTATGTATGTAAATTTTATGTTAATCAGTGTACAGATTTGTACCTATTTTTCATGGGCCTTGTCCAGATTTTTGATGCTTCCAGGTTGAGAGGTATGCCCCCTAACTATATAACTAAATGAGTTTTCAGTAATTTGTGTTTTCAGTGATGTGGTCAGGGAAAAATGAAATTCAGTGAAATGAAATTCAACGAAACAAAGTAGACCCATATATATATATATATATATATATATATATATATATATATATATATATATATATATATATATATATATATGCATACACACACACACACACACACACACACACACACACATATATATATATATATATATATATATATATGAAGTGAGTTTGGAATATTTTTAGGCATATTTTGAGTCACACTTCTTGATATAGTAAAAAAAGAAGATGAGTAACTCAGTTTTGGATTAATCGACTAAATATAGAAAAATCCAAGGAATTCAAGGGCTACAACAAACATAAAAATTTATAAGGGACAACCAGCCTACAGTAGTCTATAAATCTTGTTAGTTGGCTGCTCTGCCTTCAAACTCAGGGAAAACAAAAGGTTTCAGATTATATCAGCAGCTAGATCTGTTGCTGAAAAACTGAGGCTGATAAAGTATTCAGATGTATTACATAAAACTAAATAAAAGTGAATAAAAATTTGAAGGTCATATATTATATCTTTCATGAAAATGTCAGTACCTCAAATTCCTCTGGAGTGTCAGTTACTATTTACTTGATTCAAGGATTAACATCTTTAATGCTGTGCTGCTGCCAAAACTGCTATTAGATACTACAGTATTTATTAAATTATCTTCTTAACCTGGCACACTTGAAGCCATTTACCACTACTTTGTTAAGAATGTTACTAAGTTCTTCTGAATGGAGCACCTTTTCCACACCCTCAGCAAAGTGTGCTGTTATAAACCGAAAAATGTCTGCTTGATCTTTGGCCTTAAATTGCTCACTACATAGAGAACGATACATTTTCTATAAATTATGTAGGTATTAATCCAGTAAAAAATATCAGTGTGTACTGATATTCTGATGATTAATTGAAGTAGAAATAAATAAGGTGGTAAGCTGAATGCATTTCAATTCATAGAAGTCTATAACTCTTTATTAAAGGCAACCTGGTTGGAATACAAATGATTAGCTTTATTTCACAAATAGAAAAATGGACTGGATTTCAGAAAAGAGATTCTGTGGCCAAGTAAGGTGACTAGTGCAGGTAGGTAAATTTACACGGCTGCAGTAAAATGCAATTCAGAGATTTGTTTAGCCACAAGGAAGAACTCATTATTGTACAATTTGCATATCTTTGAATTGCTGTTAATTGCCATCAGTGTTAAAAGCACATTACAGTAGTCATTATCACTGATGTCCAAAGCATTGCATTGGTACGAGCACTCCCCATATCCTCTACACACACACATACACATGCCTGCGCATTCAGACATTCATGCTCACATACACACATTCAAAGACATGTACACACAGACATCCAAACAACACCCCCACTCAAATGGATTTTCAGATATACTTATACAATCATCTCACACACACACACACACACTCAAATCCATACTCTCATACTCTCAATCCCCTACCTAACCTCCCCACTTATGGTAATTCAAACAACAGAGTAAAAAGTGGCTAAAAAAAACAAAACAAAAAAAAATAACCAATAGAACAGCCACTCATGCGACCAGCAAGCCACAAAATCCAAACTAGCAGTCACTGACCAACAAATATATATATAATTCCAACAACTTTGTTAAATATCCAACAGCTTTATTGAATCTTAAGTGCTTTTATCCCTAAAAACAGCAAACAGAACTTCTTTAGTATATCCATACAATTCAAAACTCATTCAATTTATAATAATAAAAATAATTATCTAATTAAACCACCGTATTCTTTAAGGGGCATTCAAATTCATTCCCATTCATCCCCATTCATCCCTAGGACCACAAAAACAAAAAAACAAACATCTTAATACAATAAAATACAATAAAAAATATGTTAGAATATGTAAATATATAAAAACAGTTAAACTCTCTTGTAAAATAGCAATAGGAGAATTCCATAAAAAATTCCATCAAAAATACAAATGCAATAAAAATAAAAATATATATCAAATTTCTATCATACTAATGTTGCCTACCCATAAAATTAACCCTTTAAAATCCTATGAGCAATCATACAACACAAAATAAGCATACAAAAATGTATAAATAGTCTTACAATTCCAGTGCTCTCCTTTTTAAAAACAGGGAGCATAGATACATTTTTGTTAATGCCTGGAGAATTAATTGCATTTAATTTAATCTGCCACTGTAACTCTTTTAATTCTAATTCTAATACCCACCAACCCCCTCTTGGGTTAAGGGGTACAACCTCAAGTATAGCAAACTTAAATCTTGTAAAACCTTGACATTCTAAGGTATGTCTAAACAGGATGTTGTTCATATTCCCTTTATGTATGCCATATAGATGGTCATATATTCTCTTCCTTAAATGTCTCTCGGTTTTACCCACATAGTAATGACAACAGCTGTCACACACCGCAATATAAACCATTACCCTAGTATTGCAATTCTCCCTATTTAGTTTTATCACAAAAGGTATTCCTTGAAGGATAAGATTTTGTTCGTGCAAAATATAGTGACATTGCTTGTAAGAGCCACAACTAGTTATGCCCAATATTCTCATGTTGCTATGAAACTATGCTCAAAGAGAAACTTATAATTTCTACCAGTTTTGTAAATAAATTCTGGTTCCATACCAATTATGCCCATAATTTCAGGGTTCCCCCTAAAAATAACCCAATTCTTGGTTATAATATTCTTAATTTCTTAGCACCAGATCCATATGGAATCATCACTCCTCTATTAAACATCTATCATTTATCCTACCATCACCATTATTTAAGCTACTATTATCACCCAAGAGGGGCTTATACTTAACACCCTAACGAGTCCTAACATCATCACATATATCCTGCTAATTGTTTTGGATAACTCCTTTCCAAAAATATCCTAGTTTTTTTACAAATTTAAACTTTAAATTTTTCCAAATCAGAACACATCCTAGCATCTCTCAAGAGCTTCTCTTTAAGAATATTCTTTTTTGTGTATCTAGTATGATTACTTTGAAAATCTAAATAATTATTTGAAAACATTTCATCCTAAACTCTTTAGTTGCAAATGTTCCATTTACTTCATCCGTAAACAATGTTATATCTAAATAATAAAAAACCTTCTCCATAAATTTAGAAGTAAACTTAAAATATAATGTAACATTATTCAAATCATTTAAAAACAAGTCTATTTGCTCTGATTTGTCTTTCCATAAAATTTGTCTTTCCATAAAATAAATATGTCATCCAAAAATGGAAATACATGACCCAGTGCTTGGAGAATTCAGAATTGAAAACAAACTTAGATTCCCAGGTATATAAAACCAAATTAGCAAAGATGGGTGTACAGCTTGCACCAGTCACCATCCCCTTCATTTAAAATAGACTCCCTCAAATGTAAAATAATTATTATCCAATATTAACTCCATAGCAATCATAATAAAATTAATCAATGTCTTATTTGGATTTGTCAAACCTCTTACAGCTTCATAAAATAAACATAACCCAGCCTGATGGGGAATTTATATAAATAAATCTATAACATCTACAGTTGAGAAACAGCATTTGTCATTATAATAGCTTCTATCGATTTTTAATAAAAAAGTCCCATGAATGTTTTAATAAATAATTTATAGGGTGCAACTGAATTTTTAAGTATCCTATCTATAAAAAACCCTAATGAGTAAGTGGGTCCATTCTGCACCGATATAATTACCCTTAAAGGCAGTTGAGAAACACTTTAATGAACTTTAAGGATTTCAAATGCAACTGGAATACGTGGATGGTCTAGTTTTAAAAATGCATACCCTTAAAGGCAATTGAGCAACACTTTAATGAACTTTAAGGATTTCAAATGCAACTGGAATAAGTGGATGGTCTAGTTTTAAAAATTCATAAACTTCCTCAGATATAACTTCCTGAAAAAGTGCATCCTATAATAAGAGTTGAATTTTCCTGTGGGCCAAAAGTATTTAATTCTTTGACACCTCCTGATACTTATCTGTATCATAAAATATCAAATAGCTGGTTTACATAATCCATTTTACCAAACAAAACACCCCCACCCTTGTCCGGTTTCATTACTCTAATCTCATCATTACTTCTTAATTCCTCCATAAGTTTAAACTCACCCTTTGATAAGTTAAAAATATCTGTTCATCCTATTCACATTTATATATGAATATATATCGGTAGAACAAGCCCTTCCAAATGCTGACAAAACAGGATGAAGTGGGGGGGGGGGGTTAAAGCAACTCCCTTGCCTAAATAGATCCCTTGAACCAATCACCACATTATTTGACTGGCCCTTAAAAAAATAATTGTAAATTCAACCTCCTAGTAAAAACCTTAAGATCTGTAAGCACATCCACAACTCCCACTCTAAAAGAAGGTACAAACTTAAAACCTTTAGTGAGAATGGAAAAATATGCTTTATCAACTTTTAAATCAGTATAATTAAAAATATTAAACCCTTTATCTTACTACATTCCCCTTACAAATTAACCCTAAGTCATCTGACACATTACTTCTCGGTTGACTCAACTATTGTATTCTCTCATCATTTCCCTCCCTCTACCTCTTCCCCTTCTTGGGTTATGGGATTGGGGTAAAAAAATTCCTATGCCTATTCCTATTTTCTATCCTTTCAGAACTCCTTAAGGGTGGATAGTTAACATCATAATCTGCTGAATCCCTACCATGTATATTCCCAGAATGGGAACCTTGCTCAACATTATAACTCCTTCCATTCTGTTCCCAATTAGGTCTTGTACAGACTCATTTAAATTATTGTAATAAGAGTTTGGTAATGGGTAAGCAACCTTCTTAATATAATCATTATCATTCCTGGCCATTGTTTTCTTTTTTTCATTTAAGATTCAGTTCAACATAATTTTCAAACTTTTTAAAAATATTATTGTACCTTGAAGCATTAGTCTCAAATAACAAATCTTCCAAAATTTTATAATTGAGAATAGCTAGCTCATCCAAAAGATTATTAATATTTGCATTATTCAACTTGATAATAAAAGACATTAATTCAAACTCAAATCTATCAAACATATTGAACAATCCATCAATTTCAACCCCTCCAGCTTTTATCTCATTCGGGAACTTAAACAGTCTTAGACTTTTAGGAACCCTTTTGTGTTAATGCTCTCATTCAAGTACAAGCTGTCACATTGTAACCCTTGTACCTTGAAGAGCTTCGTTTCAAGGTCATTCATTTTCTTCATAAATGCTCTTGGTGTTTATCGGTTGAAGTTGTTCAAACCATTAGCAGAAAAACTAATTTCCATTCTAATCCAGTCATATAAATTAAACTTCTCATTATTAACTCATTCCAAATTACTTGCATGCTGATTAAATTCATTACTGGATCCATTCTGCACTGTCTGTACTGGAGTAACATCAGAAAAGTCCCCCTGATTGTCCAGTCTCTCAGAAGCATACAAATGATCCCATCTAATCTCATCCCCAATGCCTTGTGGGAATTGTAGTTTGTCAATCTTTGACTCCATCTTGACTACTTGCTGGGATAACACAGCTATTAACTGTGTTAATTCACTAATGCTGGTCTAAGTAGAATGATTTGATGCATCCTGAGGATTTTGAGAGGCTGAAACAGCCAAGTGTAAAGTGTGTGCATCTCTAGTTCATTCCATTTAAATTTAACTGCAATATTGCCAACACTGGACTTGCAGCTATAAAGGTCAACACTCACACAAGCACCAAATAATCCAACAAAAGCATAAACAGTGGCTAAAAAAGTAACCAATAGCACAGCCAATTCTGTGATCAACAAGCCACAAAATCCAAAATGGTAGTCACTGGCCACCAAATATATGTATATGTGTGTATATATATATATGTATATATATATATATATATATATATATATATATATATATATATATATATATATATATATATATATATATATATATATATATATATATATATATATATATATATATGCGTCTAGGACTATTCACTGAAAGCACATTTCACAGAAACACATTTAACTGTGCACAATTCACTGAAAGCTCAATTCACTGAAAACACAATTCACTGAAAATTATTATTCGCCTTTTCCCCACTATAGTGCGACCCTGGAGTTAGTATATATAGTAAGGGGGGTGGGGGGCACTATATACATGGATACTTGCAATTCCAGTAAATTACTCTTTTCTGAACATAATATATATCCAAACTTTGTAGGGGGCTAAGCTCCCCACACTCCTCTTACTATATATACTAACTCCATGGTCGCACTTCAGTAGGGAAAAGGCCATATATAACTTTCAGTGAAATGTGTTTCAGTGAATTGTGTTTTCAGTGAATTGAGCTTTCAGTGATGTGTGCACATCATTTGACTTTCAGTGAAATGTACTTTCAGTGAATAGTCCTAGACCCATATATATAATATATATATATATATATATATATATATATATATATATATATATATATATATCAATATATAATTCCAACAATTTGTTAAATATCCAACAACTTTTTATTGAAATGTCAAGCACTTTTGTCCCTAAAAACAGCAAACAGGACTTCTTCAGAACATCCATACAATTCAAAACTTTTTCAATTTATAATAATAAATCAATTATCTAATTAAAACACCATATTCCTAAAGGGGCATTCAAATTCATCCCCATTCATCCCTATGAACACAACAACAAAAAATATCTTAATACAATAAACATCTTAATACAATAAAATACAATAAAAATATATGTTAGAAGATGTAAATATATATAAAAATAACAGTTAAACTCTCTTGTAAAACGGCAATGGGACAATTCCATAAAAAGTTTCAAAACTACAAATGCAATAAAAATAAAAATATATGTCAAAATACTATTGGACTAATGTTGCCTACCCATTTAATTAATCCTTTGAAATCCTATGAAAAGTCATACAACTAAAAATAAATGTACAACATACAAAAATATATAAGAAGTCTTACAATTCCAGTGCTCTCCTTTTTAAAACAGGACGTATAGATGCATTTTCCTTAATGCCTGGAGAATTAACTGCATTTAATTTAACCTGCCACTGTAACTCTTTTAATTCTATTTATAATTCCCACCAACCCCCTCTTGGGTTAAGAGGTACAACCTCAAGTATAGCAAACTTAAATCTTGTAAAACCTTGACATTCTAGGGTATGTCTAAACAGTGTGGTGTTCATATTCCCTATATTATGTATAGCATATATATGTTCATATATTCTCTTCCTTAAATGTCTCTCGGTTTTACCCACTTAGTTATGACCACAGCTGTCACACACCAGAATATAAACAATATCCCTAGAATTGCAATTCCCTTTTTTTAGTTTAATCACAAATGGTATTTCTTGAAGGATAAGATTTTGTTCATGCAAAATATAGGGACATTGCTTGCCGGCTCCATAACTTGTTCTATCCACCAATGTAATAGGGGTTCTTATGAAACTATGCACAAAGAGAAACATACAATTTTTACCAGTTTTGTAAATAAATTGTGGTTACATACCAATAAAGTTCACAATTTCAGGGTTCCACTCTGTTATGAGTTGTATGTTAGTTGAAGATACTACATATACTGAATTGAGTAGATTTACTGTAAGAAATGTTATACAAATGGTTAAGAATTTTTATTTTGTATTTATTTTATTTTACATTTGTTTACCAAGAAAGTCCGACTGGAACAAGGTCCATTTACAGCGCAGGCCCTGTGAGAAAAGCTCCATAACATAGTAGTACAAATACAACAAATGACAAAAAAATTTCTATACAGAGGCATATATACAATCAGAGCTCCATGTCTTTATGTGACAACACATAATCCACGAATGACAGACAATTTCTATACAGTGGCATATATACAATCAAGGAGATTTTTTGTACCTTAGTTTGATTTGAGCAAGCTTGGTATATAGATAGCATAACTTTGAATTCCCTATTGGTAGTACAAAGTATAAAAATGAAGGAATGGAATCTGGAAAATAATGCTATTCGGGAGATATGTCATAGCGTGAGAAATAGTTTGTAGGATAATAGTTCCTGATAGGGAGTATTTGAGTAGTACAGAATAGCTGAGGTAAGCAGTGAGGAGATGAGGTGTGGCAAGTTAGGAGGAGAGCAGAAAAGATTTTATGTGATACAGAGACAGAGCCATGATTGCAAGAGGTGTGATTTTAGTGATGTCTTGAAAAGTGAGATGGATGGTTCAGAGGAGATACTTTGGGGGAGGTTATTCCAGTCACGAGCAATGATGTGGGAGAACAGACTTTTCCCTGCAGTGTTATTGGCTTTGGTTATGCAGAACAGGGTTTTCTTGGATGAGGGGAGGGGGAGATTGTGGTCCCATTTTTGAGGTGATATTGAAGGTAGGAGGTGTGGATTTGGATTTATTGGGGGTAAAAAGGAGTAATTTGGTCTTGTTGGGGTTTAGAATGAGTTGGATATCAGTAATCCATTGAGTCACAGAGCTGAAGTATTCTTGGGTAAGCTTTTGAAGAGTGGTTATAGATGGGGCTGAGCAGATTAGGGTGGAGTCGTCTGTGTATTGTACAAGTGATGCATGCAGGGTGGAAGTATGTAGTTTGTTAGTGAAAATGGTGAATAGTAGAGGACCCAGTATTGATCCTTGTGGGATGCTTACAGTAGTTGGTAATGGAGGTAATAATGGACTTTGCCATTTAACTGATTGTTTTCTGTCAGAGAGATAGCTTCTAAACCATGAAGTAGTAGAGGGGGCGAAGGATAAGGTTGACAGAGTTTCTAAGAGTAGGTTATGGGAGATCATATCAAACACTTTGGATAGACCTGGGAATATGGCTGAGAAAAATATGTTGTTTCTTAGACAGTTAATTTGATTGGTAAAGGAGAGTAAAGCAGTGGTTGTGCTATGGTTTGGGTGGAGACCATGCTGTGTGGGGGAGAGGAGGTTATGTGAGGATAAGAAGTGCATTACCTGGGTGTGAAT
The DNA here is from genome assembly GCF_019279795.1 of Protopterus annectens. NCBI lineage: Eukaryota > Metazoa > Chordata > Ceratodontiformes > Protopteridae > Protopterus > Protopterus annectens. The sequence goes on along the minus strand of NC_056745.1, from coordinate 1,030,116,341 downwards.
ACATTTCTCCAGAAGCTTGGAAAGGGGGGACAAGATAGCAATTGGCCGATAGTTTGATAGTTCATAGGAGTTTCCGCTTTTGTGAAGGGGAATTATATGTGACACTTTCCATAGATGGGGTACGTAGGTTTCTTGTATAGAGCAATTTATAAGAATTGAGACAGGGTAGGCTAGTGATTCTGCATTTAATTTTTGAAAATTTGTGGGTAAACCATCTGCTGCGAGTGTGGCGGGTTTTAGTTTGGAGAGTAGCTTTTTAACTGTAGAGGTTGGTACGGTGAGAGTGTGAAGGTGGGTATGTTAGTTTGTTCTTCGGTTGGGGTGGTTTTAGTGTTCTTGTTGGATAGTTGGATATATAGTGCAAGGATAGATTCTGTGAAGTGATGGTTGAATTCTGAAGCTATGCTATCATTATCAGAATTGTTGTTGGGAGATGGGGTGGTGGTTTTGCCTGGTTTTAGAAAGGTACTGATGGCCTGCCAGAACTTTTGAGGGTTTCTAGAGTGCTTGTTTTGGATGTCTAAGAAGTAGTTCTTTTTATCTACTTTTGTTTGGGTTTTGGCCTTATTTCGTAGTTCATGATATTTCTGTCTGTCTTGGATAGTGTTATTCTTTTTCCAGGCATTGTCTCTGTTTTTTATTAAGGCTTTTATTGTCCTATTTGGCCATGGGGCATAGTTAACATTAGTCCTGAGTTTCCTGATGGGAGCTAGAATATTTAGTACATTCATAAAGGTAGTATTAAAAACATCAACTGCCTGGTCTAAAGGTAGAGTTTTAGTGGATTCCAGTCCTGTTGCTGGAGCATACTGTTAAGAGTTTGTGTATTGACTTTGTGCTCATCCCCAGTCTCCTTGAAAAGCATGGGTTTGGGTATTCTTGCCTGTTGACGAAGGAGGTATGTGTGGCAGTGGTCACTCAATGTATCAGGTAAGCAGTCCACATGATAATTTTCTGTGGGGATATAAACTAGTGTCCAATCTAGAATGGAGGCTCTATTGGATTTTTTTTGTCTACTCTGGTGGGTTCTTGGATTAGTCGTGAGAATCCAAATAAGTTAATATGGTTTGAGGGGTTGTTGGAGTTGCAGGCTAGCCAGTCAGGTCACCTAGCAGGATGGTTTCTTGGGGTAGGTTGGTTGCGGCCCATTGTAGTATCTCTTCTATTATAGTTGAGTTATTTCCTGGAGGAATATAACTACAGAGGATGTTGATAGCAGGATGGTTTCCTGGGGTAGGTTGATTGCAGCCCATTGTAGTATCTCTTCTATTATAGGTGAGTTATTTCCAGGAGGAGTATAACTACAGAGGATGTTGATATCAGGATGGTTTCTTGGGGTAGGTTGGTTGCGGCCCATTGTAGTATCTCTTCTATTATAGGTGAGTTATTTCCTGGAGGAGTATAACTACAGAGGATGTTGATAGCAGGATGGTTTCCTGGGGTAGGTTGATTGTGGCCCATTGTAGTATCTCTTCTATTATAGGTGAGTTATTTCCTGGAGGAGTATAACTACAGAGGATGCTGATAGCAGGATGGTTTCTTGGGGTAGGTTGATTGTGGCCCATTGTAGTATCTCTTCTATTATAGGTGAGTTATTTCCTGGAGGAATATAACTACAGAGGATGTTGATAGCAGGATGGTTTCTTGGGGTAGGTTGATTGTGGCCCATTGTAGTATCTCTTCTATTATAGATTAGTTATTTCCTGGAGTAATATAACTACAGAGGATGTTGATAGCAGGATGGTTTCTTGGGGTAGGATGATTGCGGCCTATTGTAGTATATCCCCTATTATAGGTGAGTTATTTCCTGGAGGAGTATAACTACAGAGGATGTTGATATCAGGATGGTTTCTTGGGGTAGGTTGATTGTGGCCCATTATAGTATCTCTTCTATTATAGGTGAGTTATTTCCTGGTGGAATATAACTACAGAGGAAGTTGATAGCAGGATGGTGTTTGGGGTAGGTTGATTGTGGCCCATTGTAGTATCTCTTCTATTATAGATTAGTTATTTCCTGGAGTAATATAACTACAGAGGATGTTGATAGCAGGATGGTTTCTTGGGGTAGGTTGATTGTGGCCCATTGTAGTATCCCTTCTATTATAGGTGAGTTATTTCCTTTTGGAATATAACTACAGAGGATGTTGATAGCAGGATGGTGTTTGGGGTAGGTTGATTGTGGCCCATTGTAGTATCTCTTCTATTATAGGTGAGTTATTTCCTGGAGGAATATAACTACAGAGGATGTCGATATCAGGATGGTTTCTCAGGGTAGGTTGATTGTGGCCCATTGTAGTATCCCTTCTATTATAGGTGAGTTATTTCCTGGAGGAATATAACTACAGAGGATGTTGATATCAGGATGGTTTCTTGGGGTAGGTTGATTGCGGCCCATTGCAGTATCTCTTCTATTATAGGTGAGTTATTTCCTGGATGAATATAACTACAGAGGATGTTGATATCAGGATGCTTTCTTGGGGTATGATGATTGCGGCCTATTGTAGTATATCCCCTATTATAGGTGAGTTATTTCCTGGAGGAGTATAACTACAGAGGATGTTGATAGCAGGATGGTTTCTTGGGTAGGTTGATTGCGGCCCATTGTAGTATCTCTTCTATTATAGGTGAGTTATTTCCTGGAGGAGTATAACTACAGAGGATGTTGATAGCAGGATGGTTTCTTGGGGTAGGTTGATTGTGGCCCATTGTAGTATCTCTCCTGTTATAGGTGAGTTATTTCCTGGGGGAATATAACTACAGAGGATGTTGACAGCAGGATGGTTTCTTGGGGTAGGTTGGTTGTGGCCTACTGTAGTATCTCTTCTATTATAGGTGAGTTATTTCCTGGAGGAGTATAACTACAGAGGATGTTGATAGCAGGATGGTTTTTTGGGGTAGGTTGATTGCCGCCCACTGTAGTATCTCTTCTATTATAGGTGAGTTATTTCCTGGAGGAATATAACTACAGAGGATGTTGATTCTCTTTTTGTTTTTAAGGGACATAACGGAGTCTAATGTCTCTGCATTCTGGAATTTGGGAAGCGGGGTTTTTAGTGGTTGGAGGTTGAGTGTATTTTTAAATAAGATTGCAACTCCACCTCCCTTTTTGGTATCTCTATCTTGCCTTAGGATGTTATAGCCTGGGGGAAGAATTTCTTTGTTTTGTGTGGCAGGTTATAGCCAGGTCTCTGTAACGGTTAGTATGTCTGAGGAGTAGTGGGATATGAATGTGTTAAAGTCATGTAGTTTGTTGGATATGCTATGTGTGTTTATATTGATAATACGTAGGTCTGACTTGTGTTTCTGGGATAGGATTGGGTTGCTTGGACCTGGGTTGGGGTGTATGTCCCCTGAGATTAGTCGCCTTTTTCTGAGGAATAGTTTAAATGTTATGGCATAGGCTATATCTATGTGTTTTCTGGGTACTGTTAGCATTTTCTGAGGCAGTGTAGTTGCTGTTATGTGTATATGTAGAGTAATGAGTTGTTGTTAAATAGTGTAGAGCATATTACTATATTTGTGTGTGTGTGTGTCTGTGTGTGTGTGTGTGTGTGTGTGTGTGTGTGTGTGTGTGTGTGTGTGTGTTATGTGGTAGGTGGTGTTTGTTGGTATGTTAGAGTGAATAGATGTGGTGTAAGCTAGAGTGGTGAGAGTTAGTAGTAGTAGTCCTAGTATGCCTTGCATGGTGAGGGTGGGGTGTACAGAGGAGGTTGTTGTGAGGTGGAGGGTGTGGTGTGGAAGTGGGAGTGGATCTGATGACTGAGGGATAGTAATAGGCTGTTGTGGAGGGGGTGGGGATATATGGGTTATAAGTGTAGAGCACTGGAGCGGTTGACATTGACTGAGCAAGAAAGTAGCTTAGCCTAAAGATAAGGCAAGGTATGATTCAATAATAATTAATCTGTGGTTAGATTCCCTAGGAGGGAGTAATGGGGAGTATGCTTTAACTAAAAGTTCCACCTAGCTACGGTAAGAAGGGTGGATTAGTAGAGTATCTTCCAACCAAGTGGCCAACTTCATTAAAGCTCTCCTAGTTAGAAGCTGAATGGAGCTCAATGCAGCTGTGCTCACCTCACAAAGATGGTCACAAAGTAAGAGAAAATTGTTAAAACCAAATTCAATGGCATTCACCTAATAATTAATTCTACTGGAAGGCTTGTGTTTACAAGTTGAGATTTCCCAGGGCTGGTTTGAGCTTTAGCTGAAAATTGTTTCAGAACTGAAGGCGGTGTGTGTGTGTGTGTGGGGGGGGGGGGCACAATCCTGAGGCTTGTGGATGGCCTGAGCAAACTACAAAAGAGAAAAAAAGAGAGTGTGAGCAGAAATTGAGTAGTAGAGTTCTAGGAGAAATGGAGACAATTAGGGGAGTAGAGAATATTAGTCAGAGAGTGATGGAAGGATTATCAGAAGACAAAGAGTTGGTACAAGAAATGGTACAATAGGTAGGTACATAGATACATGTCTGGGGAAGAGTAAAGAATCACAAAAAATAGGAAACGGTGTCTAGGCAGATCATTACAGACAAATTTATCAATGCACTAAGTCTAACAGGTTTAAGTAGCACCATAGTTAGGTAAGATACTGGCTAGAATGTGTAACAAATGCTGTGTTTCTGCTTTTAAAATACCAAATAAACAACTGTATGCTTCTGCTTACAAAACCAGTTAGAACTGTAGTTAGCTGAGATGCAGATTAGAGTTTGCAGCCAACACTGTTTCTGCTTTTCAGATACCAAATAAACTGTATGTTTCTCTTTACTATATGCTTCTGCTAATACAATGGAAACTGGAGTTAGGTAACAAATACTGTTTCAGATTTTCAAATACCAGATACCAAATAAACTGTATGTCTCTCCTTACTGATAGCAGATATGTTTCTGCTAACAGTACCAATTAAACTGTAGCTAGGTAAGATATTGGCTATAATTTGTAACAAATGCTGTGTTTCTGCTGTTTGTATACAAAATAAACAGCAACTGTATGTGTCTGCTTATTAATACTAAATGTGACTACAGTGAAACAGATATCAAAAGGAATTGTCTATGAAGCCAGTCTAGCTTCCTTGGTAAGTTTAGATATGTAAGCAAGCATATACACACTGGATTAATCACCAAGCTCTACATATACAATGAGCAGTAAAAAATAAAAAGTGTCACAGTTTTGTCAGACTATACACTCTAAAACCAATAATAAAGGTAGCACTAATATAAACCAGCATAAAAATCCCTGTAAATTATGCCAGCAAACGCACAATGCTTAAAAGGCATATGCATATATAAAAAAAAAAACTTACAGTGAGCACAAATAGCAGACTAAGGGAAACTCCTTCAGGTTGGGACTACACTACATTTTAAAGATGGCTCCCAAAGGAGTGGGTATTGATATAGCATCCTGTGAGAATGGCTCAGGGGAGGGGGTAGCAATTATCACTGAAATTGGGTGGTTAGAACTGGTTGCAGAGTAATCCCAACAGGAGGGATTCCAAATAGAAAAGAAAAATACAACCAGGAGCCAGGAAATGTAAGTAAGACAATACACCATGTTATAGCTTTTCAGCTTACAGAAACCAAATGTTGCTAGCTAGCTCTTTAAGGGTGAGTAGAGCTAAGGGAATTGGGACTGAATTAAAGGTTTGTTTTGTAATAGTTTTAACCTTAGACTCTGGAGCTCACATGTTTAAATACAGAGGGAATAAGGAACATGTGCAATAAGTAGAGTATGTTCCTACCGAGTGGCCAACTTCATTAAACCTCTCCAAGTTAGAAGCTGAATGGAGCTCAATGCAGCTGTGCTCACCTCACAAAGATGGTCACAAAGTATGAGAAAATTGTTAAAAACAAATTCAATGGCATTCACCTAATAATTAATTCTACTGGGAGGCTTGTGTTTACAAGTTGAGATTTCCCAGGGCTGATTTGAGCTTTAGCTGAAAATTGCTTCAGAACCTAAGGTGGTGGTGGTGGTGGGGTGGGGTGGGGTGCAATCCCAAAGCTTGTGGATGGCCGAGCAAAAGTGAGCACAGGCAGCAGACTAAGGGAAGCTCCTTCAAGTTGGGGATATACTACTTTTTACATACTACAAGTTAAAGAAGGATTGATATGATTTATATATGTCTAACTGCATATCAAAATAACTTTATGATTATTTTGCTATAGAGTACCCAAAAGTTCCAACTATATCAGGACTTCCAAAAATACATTAAATTTTAATAAGCCCCCCCATTGAGACCTATAGTGGCAGGGGTGGGTTGGATTATGGAACCCATTTCAATATGGGTGAAAAACCAGCTGAGAACAGTTGTTGATAACATTCCTACAGTTTTGAAAGACTGCACATTTTTGGAACAACTATATGAATACAGTTGTTGTGAGACTTTTTCAACTGACTTTTTATTAGTTACAATGGCTATAACCAATTTATTGTTTTTCTGAATGACTTTGGTTTAGAATATATAGGTTGTTACAATGATAGGATGTTATTATTGGAGAAAAAATGTTTGGATTTGTCATCTACTTAGGATTATATTGGAGCATAATATTTTTTTATTTTGATGGAATGTTCTATTTACAGAGCTGGGGTGTTGCTGTGGGAACACACTTAGCTAACAGTTACGCCAATTTGGTCCTAGCAGAATGGGAGGCTAGACATGTTTTCAGTAAGGAGAACCCTTGGAGACAAAATGTCCATTTTTATCAAAGGTTTGTTGATGATGTTTTTGTTTTATGGGCAGGTGACCAAGGGCAGTTGAGATATTTTGTAGATTATTTGGAGTCAACAACAGATTTTTTAAGATTTACGACACATGCGTCTAAAGATCAAATAGAATTTTTAGATGTGCTATTAGTGGATATTGATAGGAAACTTAGTACTTCCTTATATGGTAAGCCATGTTGGAGGAATGCTCTATTGGATAGGGGGATCATGCATTTGCTCCATATATTCCCTAACATTATTAAAAATCAGCTCCTGAGAACCTCTAAGCTTTGAAGTAAGGATGCTTTGTTTTTACAAGAGGTGAAAGAAGCCACAATTCATTTATGTGAACGTGGCTATAAGAACAAAGAGATTCTTAAGTTTACTGAACATCTTTACGATATCTGGAATTAAATGGTTAAACCATGGTTTTCTTATGACCAGGTTAACAAACTAAATAGTGTTTATGACCAGTCTCAACCTGTCAGTTTGCCCCAGACATTCAGTAGTGATTCTAAACATGTATGTGAGATTATACATGGTAATTGGAAGTTGTTAACCATGGATAATAAGATTAGAGATATTGTAGGGGATGCACCCCACTTTTACTATAGAAGAAATCATAATTTGGAAGATTTACTTTGCAGTAGACCAATAGAAACAGGATGTATGCATTTATATAGTACTAAAGTCGTCATGTACCCTTGTAGAAGATGTAAAGCTTGTTATTTTATTAATAGTTCTAACAATTTTAAACATCCTGTTACTAATAGATGTTGTTCTTATCAAGGTTATGCTCCATGCTATAGCAAGAATCTGATATATAGTGATACATGTAATCATTGTTCATCTTTTTATGTTGGAAAAAACAATCACATGCTTAATTAGCATATTCTACAACACATATGCACTATTCATAACGAATTACCAAGTAATGCTTTATTTTAACATGTTAAGTAGTTTAGAGGACATAAGTTCTCATTTATGGTGATTAACATGCTCCATATTACACCTAGAGGGGGTGATGTAATGAATGCAACAGCAGTTAAAGAAATACATTGGATCACCGATATATGAGCTGATGTCGTACCCAGCCCTCAATGGTTTTATTCCATTGGAGCCTATTTTGAAAGCACAGAGACTATGACTTTAAGCTGATACATTGTCGTTATTAGATACGCTTTGAAGTGTATACAAGGATTTGATTGGTCACAGCAGGCAGATTTTAATGAATGAATGTGGTTTTTGATTGGTTGGTAATGTTGTACCAGCCCACAATGGTTTTATTCCATTGAAGCCTATTTTGAAAGCACAGAGACTATGAATTTAAACTGATACATTGTCATTATTAGATACGCTCTGAAGTGTATACAAGGATTTGATTGGTCACAGCAGGCAGATTTTAATGAATGTGGTTTTTTATTGGTTGGTAATGTGTATTTTAACATCTTGTGTTAGAGAGTTTATGGATCTGATTAAGTTAATTATCCGAAAGCACTAATGCTGTTTTATTGTTTACCTGCATTTTATTAAAGTTTATGCTATTTGTCATGGTAGCCCTGCTGTTGTTTCTTTTAATTTGGATTACATACCCTGAATTTGGAATGGGGTCCATTTCCATAATGGTACTGGAAACTCAAAACATTTGGAGAAATTAGTTGCTCAGAATTGTTGTTTTCCATTTATGGCACATAGAGCTTCTTTATTCCATTCCTGAAATAAGAAAAATATCACCATGCTGTAGTGTGGTAGTGACATATAAACTGCCCTATAACAAGTTATGGTGATGTTTATTTGTAAGAACCTTGCAACAACAAAGCTGAGCAGTAGTCATATGCTTATTGCACAAAGAAATGACCAACGGGAGAAAATTCATTTCACTTCTGAAAGAAAAGAGCAATTAGCTTCATAAATCAACTGCAACGCTAAACAAACAATTAAAGGAATAAATACTTCACTAGGCATCCCTCTTACATTATTGCTTTTAACTTTGTCTGTCTAGCTGCAAAGCTTATTAAAATCTGTTAATAGTAATTGGTTAGTTGTGCCAGGGACTTACCGACTATTCAGTTTAAGCTTCAACAGACAATAAATGCAAGTAAGCTAGGTATAAGCAGACTTACACCAGCAAAAGGATTTTAACAATCTCCATCAAGTACAAACCTTTGAGAAAGGGTCACCAATCATGACTTCAGTTTGTTCTCTGCTCTCAAAATGAAGTACATTTTACAAACCTATGGCGTTTCTTCAATGAATTTGAAACTGACAGTCGCGCTAGTGCAGCAGTAGCATTGTCACTTCACAGCAAGAGGTTCTCCCATTCGATCTCGGCTGGAGAGCCTTCTGTGTGGAGTCTGCATCTCCTCCCCGTGGTCAAGTGGCATTCGAAAGACATGCGTGAATAGGCGTGCCTTCGTTGAAGGCTGGGTGTCAGGCTGGCATCCTGGTACCGTAAAAATCAACTGCCAATCATTAGCAGACCGGCGTTCTGCTGTGGCGACCCCTAACCAGGAAAAGCTGAAAGAAGAACAACTAGAATCATTCAAGCAAATTTGTTGAATACTGTGCTATTCAAAAAACAAAAACATGTTAAAAGGAAAAGCTCCTTGATTCCCCCACATGGGGATGCTACACTCCAAATCCCATATCTCTATATATACTGAATCTAAGATCATTGAAACCTGGAAGTGAAGGGAAAAGTTACTTAACATATCTGAGTGACTTGGCAGTTAACACTAAGAATATGTTTGATAAACTACAAGTTAGTGAAGTTAGACTTATGAGTCAGGACTCAATAAAATAATCCTGAATGTAAGGCAATGCTCCTGTATTTTATACTTTTCTGTGGCATGCCTGAAAACAGACATTTTTTATGCCTCTTGCACTCAGATACCAAAAAAGGTAAATAAAAATATACAACTACATAATTACATGCACACATGCATTCCAGATCTCTGTTTTCTGCTGTTCAGTTAAACTGCTGATTAAAATGCTGAGTTAACATGCCAACTGAGCTGACCCATTTCCAAAGATATAGTTTCAGACTAAAATGATCTCAACACCTGCCAGTCTGCCAATCTGATTCTTCTGCAAAGTAATAATGAAGCTGTGATGCATGAATTAATAACAAGCACTTGTAATAATAAGTATTGGTTGGTAGTCAAGTATTTGCTGTGATGCATTCGAGATTATCACTTTATACCCAGTTATAGATAGTCATTTACCACCTTCTGTGGAGTAATAAAAACCTTAATGCCACACTCTATAGTAAGAAATGCAAAAATATAAACATTCATTCCTTTTTTCTGATATTTTTTCTTTACTTGATTTGTTGACTACTGTAAACATAAAACTTTCCATCTAGGACCTTGGAAAAAATCAAGGAGAGGAAAAGGAAAAATGCAGTGCATTTAAGAAGTGGTTCAAATCATTATTAGCAAATGAGAGTAAATGCAATTGTTTTAAAGATAATGTTCAGTTTGTATAATTCCATAGAAGTTTGACATACTGTATCACTTCCTATGTACAAGTGTATTCCATTTACCTTTGGGCCTTTTACGAGCATTGTACTGCTTTAACTATTCTCAACCATCCAAAATACAAGTTATTTTATTTAGATTCATAGTTATATTCCTCACTGTAGATAGTATATGTATTGCAGTGCACTAGATTGCTTTAACCTTAATACTTTATTAGGTTATGCCTACTGTTTTGTACCTGTATTATACTGGGACATCCTCTGTCTTTACAAAATTATTTTGTGTTGTCAATTGTTTGTGTGTTCCATGTGGCTAATGTGACTATTATTTGTAATTATGTGTTGCTACTTGTTGGCGTTTGCCCTTATGGATCATGCCATGGCTGAGAAAGGGTTCTCGGACCACCCTACCTACCTGGTTAACAAACTTGATAAGTAAATGAAATACAGATATATAGTACAGATTTATAGTTCAAGAATGCTTCTGTACACATACAAGAGTTTATACATGCTAACACATTTCCATTGTGTACACATTTTCTGTTAGCAGACAAATAGCATTAAATATACTGATCCCAAGGATATTGCCAATATCCTGGCATATTGATTCAGTGCAAACTTCACCCCCTAAAAATCCCATCTCAATACCGAAAGATTGCCAAATTCTAGTAATAATGGCCACACAGGTAAAAAATACACTCTCCAAAGCTAAGAATACAGCATCCATGGGACCAGATGACATCCTAGGCTGTGTACTACATGAACTACAAAATGAACTGGCACCTCACCTAATTGTCATGTTTAATCATAGCCTCACCTCAGGCTTCATGCCCACTGAGTGGCACACAGCTACAGTTATCCCACTCCACAAGGGGGGATCATCCTTGGATCCCAGAAACTATCGCCACATCAGTCTGATGAGCCTGATCTGCAAGGCCATGGAACGTGTTATCATGGAACTTATAAGCAAAGACATTGGCGACCTTCAAACACTGGACCCCATGCAGTTTGGGTTCATGAAGGGCCGATCTTCATTTCTGAACCTGGTTGACTTCTTCAAATCAGTCTCCAGAGCCGTGGACAAGGGTAAGGTGGTCCACACAGCCTATCTGGATCTCACCAAGGCCTTCAAAACCATCCCCCACTCTGGAGTCATAGATAAACTTACTAAGCTGGGCATTAATCCCTATATCACTTGATGGGTTGTCAACTGGCTTACTGACAGAACCCATACTGTAAAAGTAGCCGACTACAAATCCAGCTCCAGACAAGTGACAAGTGGAGTACCTCAGGGTTCAGTCCTGGGACCGCTCTTGTTTGGCATCTACTTCTCTGAAGTACAGGCCAACACTAAGGGACTCTGGCTAACAAAGTTTGCAGATGACTGCAAACTGGGAGCCATTATTGAATCCCCAGATGATGTGGATATTGTACAAAAGGGCTTTACAGAAACAGATGCTTGGTGCCAGAGCCATGGGCTCAAGCTCAATGCCAAGAAATGTATAGTTATTCCGTTTGGGAAAAAACATGTACCTGTAAATTACCTCATAGGTGGCAGTACACTAAACACTGTTTCTGCTTTTCAGATACCAAATAAACTGTGATAAGAGACTTAGGGACACAGGTGGACAGTGGTCTCACCTTTGATAACCACATCGCCACAACAGTCAGGAAATCCTTCTATGTGGCACACCTCATCACTAAGGGCTTTTCATCCAGAACAAAGAAGTTCATTGTCCCACTGTACTCATCCCTCATTAGACACATTATAGAATACAATGCCCCATTTGGTATGTACCTCTCAAGACATCTGCAAAAACTGGAAAGGCCGCAGAAATGCCTCACTAAAAGAATCACAGGCCTAAAGCAGATGCCCTATACTGACCATCTAAAAAAACTCCACCTTTACTCTGTCACTAATCATCTACTCAGAGGTGATCTCTGCTTAACATACAATGCCATGTCAACCCCAGAGCTGTTGGACATGCTACACTTAAAGAAATCCCAATCCCTCAGATCACACGCTCCAGGGATCTAAACCATGTCATCACAATGAACAAAACATGCTGGAGGGATAGGTTCCTGACCTAGAGACTCCCCACACTCTGGAACAGACTGCCCATACATGTCAAGCAGAGTGCCTCTTTGGCCTACTTCAAAAGGAGCCTTGATAATTGGATGTGAGATAGGAAATTCACCCTGGGGATCACATCAGTTGACCTGCTAGACAGGGGTCCAGGGAAGTAAATACTGTGGGAAGAAATAGCCAGGGAATTGTTATGGCTAGGCTTGTATAGGCCCTAGGGCCGATAACCTACTACCAACCTATGAATAGTGAAGAATGACTGTACACTCTACAAATGTATGCAGTGCTTATAGGTTCATAGGTGTGTACTAGGCTAATGGCTCTGGAGCCTTTACAAGTCTAGGCCATAGCATTACCCTGGGATTGTGCCACCGGACCTTAGTTCCCAGACTCTCTGTCGAGTAGAGCCACTGGAGTGATCCCCAGGGTGAATTTTATATTTTGGTTGGTTATGAATTTTCTATTTCCCATCCACTGATCAAAATTTTGCTTGAAGAGGGACAGTGAGGTGCTCTGTTTGACATGTATGGGACGTCTGTTCTATAGCATGGGCAGTCTCAGGTTCATGAACCTGTCTCTCCATGTTCTGTTGATTGCGGTAATGAGGTTGAGGTCTCTGGAGCATGTGGAGTGGAGGGATTGGGATTTCTTTAGATGTAGCATTTCTAACGGAGCTGGGTCAGACATGGCTTTGTAAGTCAAGCAGAGATTGTCTCTAAGTAGGCGATATGACACAGGGAATAGTTGGAGTTTTTTTGAGTCTGTCCATATAGGACAATTGTTTAAGGCTAGAATCCTCCTTATGAGGTACTTTTGTGGCCTCTCCAGTTGTTGCAGGTGTCTAGTGAGGTACATGCCAAATGGGGCATTGTACTGATGATTGGCCTAATGAGGGAAGAGTAGAGGGAGACAATGACTTCTTCCTGGATGCAAAACCCTGAGTAATGAGATGTGCCACATAGAAGGACTTTCTGACCACAGTGGCAATGTGGTGGTCAAAAGAGAGGTTGCTGTCAAACCGTGTTCCCAGATCTCTTATAACACCTTTTGTGTTTAGTGGTCTACCATCAATGGGGTAATTCATGGGAACTGGGTTTTTCCAAAACGGGATGACGATACATTTTTTGGCATTGATCTTAAAGCCATTGTTCTGACACCAGTCATTGGTCTCAGTGAGGCCTTTCTGTATGATGTCAGCATCACTTGGGGAGTTAGTAATAGCTCCCAACTTACAATCATCTGTGAACTTTGTCAGCCAGAGTCCCTTTGTGTTGGCCTAGACTTCAAAGAAGTAGATACTAAACAGGAGAGGGCCCAAGAATGAACCCTGTGGTACTCCACTTGACTGGTCGGCAGTCTGACTTGGAGTCAGCTACTTTCACACTGTGGGTTCTATCTGTGAACCAGTTTGCAACCCACCTAGGAATATAGGGGTTGATGCCCACCTTACTGAGTTTTTCTGATTTCTGAGTGGGGAATGGTATCAAAGGCCTTGGCCAGATCATGGTAGGCAGTATGAAACACCTTTCCTTCATCCACAGCTCTGGTGACTGACTCAAAGAAGTTGACCAAGTTGAGCTGGCATGATCTACCCTTCACAAAACCAAACTGTGTAGGATTCAGAGTTTGGAGATTCTTTATATCCTTTTTTATTAGGCCCATGATGATGCCTTCCATAACTTTGCATATCAGACTCGTCAGGCTAATGGGACAATAGTTCCCATGGTCTGTAGTCACTCCTCCTTTGTGGAGAGGGATGACTGTAGCAGTGCACTGTTTGGTAGGGACAAAGCCTGAGGTGAAGCTGTGACTGAACTGGGCACACAGATGAGGTGCCAGATCACTCTGTAGTTCATGTATCACACAGCCAGGGATACTGTCAGGTCCCATAGAAGCTGTATTCTTGGCCTTGGACAGTGCTGTTTTAACCTGTGCAGCAGTAATAATGGGTGCCTGGCAATCTACTGGTATTGTGATTGGTCCTTTGGGAGGGGGGTAAAGCTGGCATTGAATCTGTCAGTCATTATATTGGCAATATCTGTTGGCTCGTCATAGGAGGTACCATTGTGCAGTAGCTCAGAGTAAATCTGGGTATTGCCGTGGATATTCTTTACATAACTATAGAAGGCCTTGTGGTTGTCTTATTATCTGGTGCAATTCTGTTTTCATAGCTAGCTTTAGAGGATTTGATGAGGGATCTCAACTTTTTGTTGAGGCTGATAAGAGAGTTTTTCCAGTCTTGGGACGTCACCTTTTCCGCATTAGTTTCCTCCTTCTGTTGTAGAGTTTGTATATGGCAAGGGACTACCAGATTGGCTTCCTTTTTTGGGAGGAGAACATCTTGGTTCTACTGGGTATGGTGAGATCCATGCATTTGTGTTTGTGTTCATGCAGTGCATTGGTGTATGATCTGGCAGTCATGCAACTATTCTCCATTTGCATGGGTGACATGAAGTCAGCCACCTCTGTTTTTAGGAGCCCAAAGTTAGCTTTGGAGAAGTTTTTCATGATAGTTACCTTTCCGTGGGGGGGGGGGTTAGATTTCCAAGGTGATTAATCTAACCAGGGAGGAGTTGACTATTGGTGTAGAGCAATGTTCGCCCATGTTAGTAATGACCAGGTCAAGGATGTTGCTACCTCTAGTGGGGGTACGAACGAGCTGGTCCAGGGGTCCAGGGCATTAGAATTAATAAATTCCAGGAAACATTGGGCAAGTGTACTGGTACATGAGTAGTTTTCCCAGTTAATGGAGGAGTAGTTGAAGTCGCCCAGTATGAGAGTGTTAGGTTGGACCATAATATTCTCCAGAGTGCTTAGGAACGTGGAGTGTGAGTCTTGGGACATGGTTGGGGACCTATAGCAGGCTACAACCTGAATCGCTGTCTTACCCAATGTTAGCTGCACCTGAAGTATCTCTAATGTGTTATGTTGGGCTACCAGTCTGGAGGTGTGTGCATCCTTTATGAATATGGAAACACCACCACCACCTTTGGAGCTTCGGTCCAAGTTCTGGGGCCAAAAGGTGTGGAATGAGTTATAGCCTGGTAGTGCAGGGGTGCTTTCTGATGCCTTGAACCAGGTCTCTGTTACAGCTCAAATGTCGATGTTCTCCATTTTAAGGAGTGCTTCAAGTGAGTGCATTTTGAGATTTAGACTTATAGTGTTGAGCAGCATGACCCTCAGATTGCATTTGTTTGTAGCTGTTACAGTGGTAATTTGATCTTTGGAATACTGCCTAAAAAAGGCACTATAGGGGTAGCAAGAGTTTTGGCCAGTATCCAGAAGCCCAGGGGTGATGGATGCAAGCCATCTCTGACAAAGCATCGAGGTCTGTGAATCATGTCATCCCAGATACTGGATCCCATTAGAATGACACCAGAAGCTTAGCCAGTTGTTGAAATCGATCATTTTCTGCTTGTATTGTGATATCACTCTGGGTGATGGTAGAATGCTGCTCAGGGCTAGGGTCATGCCCACTTGGGCTACATAATCCGAGAGCTCCTCCGTGTCTCTTTTCATGTAGTCCAGGGAGGTACGTCTCAGGTTATTCACACCCACATGCACAATGACAGAGTCATATTTGTACCTGTTGTTAAGGGTCCTGAATGCACATATATTAGTTTTCTCAAGTCACAGATTAATAAACTGTTGCACTTTGTCTAAATATGAATTAATGTCATATCTGTGTTATGTTAGGTATAGGATATGAAATGTTTCAGACAGACTTTACTATGAAGTTTTTGTTATCTTTTCAGTATGAGATGGTAGTTTGAAAATGTCACTAATGTCTAAAAGGCAGGTTTTTACACTGGGTGGGGGAGGACAGTGAAGAAAGATGTTTTAATGGCTGTAGCATATTAGCTAAGTCCAACTGCACCAAAGCCATAGCAGTCAATTAACAGACAAAACAGGGACAGATAACATGCATGAGACTAATTATTTAAAACAGACATTTTCAGTATAGAAATAGAATGTAATTGAAAAGCTTAAATATATCAAAACGTGTGTGTGAGAAAGTGTCTTCTCTTGGTGAACCGTTTATTAGCAGGCACATAATACATTTCTTTCCAGTTTGTAATACTCAAGACATATTTGCACAAACAATTAATAATGCCGTAGGTTTCTCTCTGTGTGCTGTCCTACGTGACCTTTTTGTAAAAAGTCAAAGCAAAGAATAAACTGATAGGCATAAAGATAATGCACACCATGTGCTACTTAGGCAACAGAAATCTATTAGCAATAACATTTATCACAAGGGTTACATGAAACAACTGTACTAAGCAGCAATATAAATCACTATAAATATTACAATTTATAGAAACAACCTTACAAACTATCACAGGAAAGGCAGTCAATGAAAAAGAATCAAGCAGTGGCGCTGTGGGGTGCATCTCTGGCTAAACTATTTAGTTTTGTCAGATTATTAAACACATGCAGCTTACCATCCAAGGAATATGTTTTCTGATCACACTTCTTGTTCTAGCAGTTACACCAGAATTTTTAAGCTGCATGCTATTGCTGTTAATGTAACTGCAGTGGGTCTAGTTTCCTTGTCATTAGTCAACACTAACGATATGCAGTAGCTAATAGCAAAAGCATTTCTCAAGTAGATAGTGCTTTTTTATGTCTATATAAACTTACAGTGGCTCATGAGAAGGACCATTTTTAATTATTTATGCTTTTCTGACTTAATAAGAACCA
Organism: Protopterus annectens; assembly: GCF_019279795.1. NCBI lineage: Eukaryota > Metazoa > Chordata > Ceratodontiformes > Protopteridae > Protopterus > Protopterus annectens. The sequence goes on along the minus strand of NC_056745.1, from coordinate 1,030,099,384 downwards.
CTAGGATTGTAGCCTCTTTTCAGGGGAGATCCACAGTGGCATTTATACTACTAGGGGAAATTTGGTCAGGGCTTCAGGGAACTTCCCCTATTCTTTTTAATAGGTACCATAGTATCATTTACATTCACCTGAATTACCACCAACTCAAGCAGCTGGGGCCTCAGTTTAACATCTCATCTGAAGGATGGCACATTCAGGAGGACAGCACCCCCCCATATGCTACTCTGCAGTGTCAGCAATTGATCTACCTAGTGTGGGAATAGAACCCACTGCCTTATTCACAAAGTCGAGTGTACTACCTGTTGTGTTACTGACAACCATTACTTACATCTTAATGTATACCTATGTGTAAAGTCAGTGGAGCAGCAAACCAGTTGCAATGCATAACGATATGCGGCTGATGCTTGAGCAAGTGTCCTTGACAAATGATATATATTCTACTGCATATGTCAGTGAGTCTGATATTTGTTGCAATGCAAAATTGTTGTTGTAATCCATTTACAATATACAGTGGTTTCAGTAATTAAGCTTCAGCACTTGTACAATTAGTACATGGATATGTTTAGCTGTTTTGACAATTGCATTAATGCTGCTCTGGGGGATGCCAGTAAAGGTCAAAAACCAGGCACATCCTCTAAAACCACAAATCAGGTAGCTGCAGAGAAGGGCAAACATCATTTTCTTTTTGTTTGAAGGGTTGGACGGAAGGCGGCAGGTGTTATTGTGGGAGGAAGTAGTGGGCTCTCTTATGGAAGTGCATATATGTGGTACTTTTAACACAATTAAGTTAGATATGCCAAGAAAAGAAAGCCCCAAAAAAGCAAACACCTTTCACCAAATTCCACTCAGTCTAGTACAAAGGGGTCAAAGGATGAATGCCATAATTTTGCTATATGGTAGTTTCAGAGCATTTCAGTCCTTTCAATCCTTCTTCTCCAGTTGCTTTTCATTTTAAGAGAAAAGGCCTCCCTCTTCTTCTGAGTCCCTTTCAGAATCAGAAAAAGACGGACTTTGTTATGTGTGTGTTTGTTATGTGTGTGTTAGCTCACCTTATCTGCCCAGTATGAATCATAATCAGAGGAAATATCTCTGCTTACTATCTAAAGAGTTTTTTCAGGCACTATATCTAAAATTAAAGACTTTTTCAATGGGAAGGAAAAGAGATTTCAGAAACTCAGAGGAAGTATTATGACCTCCTCCATGTAAATTCTCCAACACCACTTGCAGTTCCACCCATTATTGATGCCTTGGAGGATGCATTTAATTTTGTATGACATTCCCCTAAAGCTGCATTTTCAACACCCCAAAAACATTCTGGTCTTTAAAATGTACCTGAGTCACACAGGCTCCTTTTCTGAAACACCCTGGCAGACCTTACTATCACTTCTTTGAATGAGAGATGTTCTAAACGCATAGCCTCTTCCAACCTCTGACTCAGTGACAAAGGTGGAAATCTTTTGAAAGATATAGCAAGATCTATACCTCTTCCAGCCTGGTCCTCATAATTATTAAAAGTCAAGCCCCTTTGTCCAAATTTCTTCTTGCCCATTCTTAGCCATGTATCAGATCATTTCTAATTTTCCTGTTTCTGATACCAAATCCACTCTGACTAATATATTTTCATCTGTGTCTCGGGTCACAAAAATCCATTGAAGTATTCCTATGATGGTTCAGTGTCTAGTACTGCAGAGTAATCATTTAAAATTTTGGGACCTGCTAGTACATATCCCAAAACAGGTCTATATTACCATGTCGAAAGACATGTTTGCTGAACACATCTTAATCGACATGGAAATATCGACCTGTTAAAATCCTGAATGGCCTCTTTAGCAAATGTTTTCCCCAGTGGAAAAAAAAATCACTCAGCCATACACAAAAAAAAAAAACCAAACTTTCAAACCCTACATAGTGGGGGGCTTTGCCCCCAACACCCCCCAACTAAAAATACCAACTCCAAGATCACACTACAGTGGGGAAAAGGGCAAATTCCCATTCCCATGGGAAAAAATTAGCTGAAGCAGCCATTGGGATTTTAACAGGCCACTATTTCCTTGTTGTTTAAGAAGTGTTCGGTGAATATGGCATTCGACATGGTAACATAGACCCCCCAAAACACGGAGACTGAATGGCCCAAAAAAATGGACTTACATATAGTAAGTCCAAGATGGCTGTTTCTCAGAATACCCCTTTTTCTGAAGTATGGCGATCTTGGAATTTGTATGCATATATTCAGGGTGTGGGAGGATTGCCCCCTACAAAAAAGAAGTTTAAAGCAGAAGAGCAATATGCGAGATTTGCTCTTCTCTTGTACTTTCAGTCTTTTCTTTTTTTCAGTTTGTTGGCACTTGGCATTTTGAGTGCTGACATTTCAATAGAGACCCAAGATGCAGCCCTAGGAACCATAATGCAAAAATATGCCTGGCTCAGATTACAGAGTCTCCCTGGGGATGATAAATCTCATATCCCCAGCATCCCATTAAATAAAGTGATGCTTTTAGCAGCTGTTTTGTTGATGAAATGAGCAAACTAATTTGGGGAGTAAAACAATTTTTTCAGTCACCATTTCCAAAGTATAGCAGGACTATATAGTTATGTAGGGACTTACGAAAACAGCACATGTTCAACTGAGCACTGTTGCGATATTACTAATAGATGATCCTGATAGATGATATATATCCTGCCAAGGATAGCTGTATGTCCAGCTAGCATACCAAAGTCTGGGCACTTTCCTGTTATGTATTATGTGTAACATATATGGCCTTGTCTTGAATGAGTCAGGAGGTACACAAGGGTTGTATGATTGCAAATTGCCTCAGGACAAGAAATGAAGCAGAAGGAGAGGAAACTCTATACATATGAACGATTCAAAAAGGAGAGGAGGAAAAGTATGAATCCACCTCAGACCAAAACTGAAAAACACAAAAGGGGGAAAGGAGGGTCTAATGTAATACTGCAACAGTGATCAGTTGGACATCTGCTGTTATGGTAAATTCTTACACAGATGTACTATATCCTTCCTTGGATCCTTCGGGAGTTCCAAATTTAAGAAAAAGGGGAAGAGGAAGTTTGAGTTATGGTCTAAAAGTCCATGGAGGATAGTAGCAAACTCTGCTCTAGTCCTGGTGAAAACAATTTTGTAATGTTTACTGAAAGTGTGACTAGAAGACCAAGTTGCTGTTTTAATGATATATCTAAAATCCATACCCTTGAAGAAAACCCCTGAAGAGACTGTAACCCTATTGGAATGGACTTTAACTGGGGCCTTGAGTTGCTTGATACAGAAAGAATAACAAAAGGAAATAGCCTTAGAAATTAATTTTTAGTCTGCTTGAAACCTGGAGAATCTTAGCTATTGTTGTGAAAAGATATGAAAAGCTGTTCAGATTTCCTGATACTTTTTGGTTTTATCAAAATAAAATCTGAGATGTCTGTGTATGACCAACAAAAACAGTATTCCCTATTCTTTGTTCTAAGGAGAAGCGGAGCAGGTAAAAAAGTTAGTGGTATGATTTAAAGAAATCTCAAAGACCACCTTATAGGTTCATAGGTTGGTACTAGGCTATCAGCCCTAAAGCCTATACAAGCCTAGCCATAGCAATTCCCTGGCTATTTCTTCTCACACTATTTACTTCCCTGGACCTCTGTCTAGCAGGGCTACTGACGTGATCCCCAGGATGAATTTCCTTTCTCCCATCCAATCATCAAGGTTCCTTTTGAAGAGAACCAAAGAGGCACTCTGCTTGACATGTATGGGCAATCTATTCCAGAGTCTGGGGAGTCTCTGGGTCAGGAACCTATCCCTCCAGCATGTTTTGTTTATTGTGATGACAAGGTTTGGCTCCCTGGAGCGTGTGGCTCTGAGGGATTGGGATTTCTTTAAGTGTAGCATGTCCAACAGCTCTGGGTTTGACATGGCCTTGTATGTTAAGCAAAGATTGCCTCTGAGTAGATGATATGCGACAGAGTATAGCTGGAGTTTTTTAAGGCGGTCAGCATAGGGCATCTGCTTTAGGCCTCTGATTCTTTTAGTGAGGTATTTCTGTGGCCTTTCCAGTTGTTGCAGATGTCTTGAGAGGTACATACCAAACGGTGCATTGTATTCTATAATGGGTCTAATGAGGGATGAGTACAGTGGGACAATGACCTCCTTTTTTCTGGATGAAAAGCCCTTAGTGATGAGGTGTGCCACATAGAAAGATTTCCTGACTGTTGTGGCGATGTGGTTATCGAAGGTGAGACCGCTATCCACCTGTGTCCCTAAGTCTCTAATCACACTTTCGGTGTTTAGTGTACTGCCACCTATATGGTAATTCACAGATACATGTTTTTTCCCAAAGGGGATAACTATACATTTCTTGGCATTGAGCTTGAGCCCATGGCTCTGGCACCAAGCATCTGTTTCTGTAAGGCCCTTTTGTAGAGTATCCACATCATTTGGGGATTCAGTAATGGTTCCCAGTTTGCAGTCATCTGCGAACTTTGTTATCCAGAGTCCCTTAGTGTTGGCCTGTACTTCAAAGAAGTAGATGCCAAACAAGAGTGGTCCCAGGACTGAACCCTGAGGTACTCCACTTGTCACTTGTCTGGAGCTGGATTTGGAGTCGACTACTTTTACAGTGTGGGTTCTATCAGTAAGCCAGTTAGCAACCCATTGGGTGACGTAGGGATTAACACCCAGCTTAGTAAGTTTATCTATGATTCCAGAGTGGGGGATGGTGTCAAAGGCCTTGGCAAGGTCTAGATAGGCTGTGTGGATCACCTTACCCTTGTCCATGGCTCTGGAGACTGATTTGAAGAAGTCAATCAAGTTCAGGAGACAAGATCGGCCCTTCACAAACCCAAACTGGGTGGGGTCCAGTGTTTGAAGGTTGCCAATATCTTTGTTTATAAGTTCCATGATGATACGCTCCATGGCCTTGTAGATAAGGCTTGTCAGACTGATGGGACGGTAGTTTCCGGGATCCAAGGTTGATCCCCCCTTGTGGAGTGGGATAACTGTAGCTGTGCGCCACTCAGTGGGCATGAAACCCGAGGTGAGGCTATGATTAAACATGACACTTAGGTGAGGTGCCAGTTCATATTGTAGTTCATGTAGTACACAGCCCGGGATGTCATCTGGTCCCATGGATGCTGTATTCTTAGCTTTGGAGAGTGCATTTTTTACCTGTGTGTCTGTTATTACCAGAATTTGGCAATCTTCCAGTATTGAGACGGGCCATTTAGGGGGTAAGAGGGGAGTGAAGTTGGCACTGAATCGATCTGCAAGGATATTGGCAATATCCTTGGGATCAGTATATTTAATGCCATTCTGTTTTAGCTCAGAGCAGACCTGAGCATTGCCATTTAGATTCTTGACATAGTTATAGAATGCCTTGTGGATGTCTTTGGAATCTTTGGCAATTTTATTTTCGTAACTAGCTTTGGAGGATTTTATGAGGGATCGCAGTTTCTTACTGAGGCTGGTAAGGAAGTTTTTTGCATCCTGGGATTTTCCTCTTTTCTGCAACAGTTTCTTCCTTTTGTTGTAAAGTTTGTTTATGGCAGGGGACCACCAGATTGGCTTCTTTTTTTTGGATGAGAGCATCTTGGTTCTATTTGGGATAGCACGATTTATGCATGAGTGGATGTGTTCGTACAGTGCCTTAGTGTAGGATTCAGCAGTTGAACTTTCAGCTCCCGTCTGCATGGGTATCATGAAGTTTGTCACTTCTGACTTGAGTAGCATGAAGTTGGCTTTGGAGAAGTTTTTTATGGAGGTTTCCTTACTGGGGGTGGGGGTGGGATGTGGATGTTAAGGGTGATTAGCTTATGGTCAGATGTGACTAATGAGGGGGTGACCATAGGTGTGGAGCATCGATTTCCCATGTTGGTAATGACCAGGTCTAGGATATTGAAGCCCCTGGTGGGACTATGGATTAGTTGATCCAGGGTATTGGAATTTATGAATTCCAAGAACCATTGGGCAAACGTGTTGGTACATGAGTAGCTTTCACAGTTAATGGCAGGGTAGTTAAAATCACCCAGTATTAGGGTGTTTGGTTCTATCTTAATATTTTCCAGAATGTTTAGAAAGGTGCAGTGAGAATCTTGGGTTATGGTGGGGGATCTGTAGCAAGCTACAATTTGGATTGCATTCTTACCTAGTGTTAGTTACACCTGGAGAATTTCAGATGCATTGTGCTGGGCAACTAGCCTGGTGGTGTGAATATCCTTGGTGAATATTGACACTCCTCCACCTTTAGTGTTTTGGTCCTACTTTGGTGTCCGAAAAGTGTGGTAAGAGTTGTACCCTGGTATTGCAGGGGTGCTCTCTGGAGCCTTGATCCAGGTCTCAGTTACTGCACAGATATCGATGTTCTCCATTTTTAGGAGTGCCTCGAGAGAGTGCATTTTGAGGTTTAGACTTCTAGCATTGAGTAGCATTACCTTCAGATTTTGCATGCTTGTACCTGTTATGGTGGTGGTTTTGTCCATTGAACTTTGCCTAAAAATGGCACTATAGGGGTGGCAAGAGCCTTAGCCAGTAACCTGAATCCCAGGGGCGACAGGTGCACACCATCTCTGGCAAAGCATCGTGGTCTGTCAAACATGTCATCTGAGGCAGACAGATACTGGATCCCCTTTGAATGACACCAGAAGCTTAGCCAATTGTTGAAATCAGTCAGTTTGTCCTTATTGTGGTATAATTCTGGGTGAAGGCAGGATGCTACTCAGGGCTAGGGTCATACCTGCCTGAGCCACATGATCCAAGAGCTCTTTCATGTCTCTTTTCATGTAGTCCAGGGAGGTACATCTCAAGTCATTCACTCCAACATAGACAATGACAGAGTCATATTTGTACTTGTTGTGGAGTGACTTGAGTGCATGCATTATGTGGCAGATCCTGGCACCCGACAGGCAGCTGACTAATTTTCTCCTTGTTCATCCTGGTGAGAGGGACATCAGTGTGTCGGACTATAGAGTCACCTATGACTAAAGTGTTAGGTACATTGTCTTGCCTTAGGGGTTGTTGCTGGGTGGCACACAGGTGTTGTGAACTATGTGACACTTTGGTTGTGATTGGTGTTTGTTTGCGTTTCAGCCTCAGAGGTCCTTGTTGCTTGGGCAGGTTACAGTTAAGGGCCTCTGCATATGTGGATTTAGTGTTGCTATATGTGGGTGCTGGTGGTGTGGGTTTAGAAGGGCTATGTGTTGCTTGAGGTGTAGTGTGGGTGTTAACCTTCTCCTCTTGACTGTCTAGCACAATCTTGGATGGAGAGAGCTTTGCTTCCATTTTGGCTATGTAAGTGCATCTCTCTTACGCCTTACGGTAGGGTTAGTTCAAAGAGTAACCCTATCTTTATGTAAAATGAGAAACTCTGAAATGGCCATCAAAGCTTGTATTCTGACACTCTCTCAGAAGAAGTCAAAGCCACCAACAAAACAGTTTTCCAAGCATTACATTTTAGAAACAAATATGTAGCAGACTCAAATTGAAGTAGAATAAGCTCCAGGATATAATTCAGATCCCAAAAAGAGGGACTGGCTCTTCTTGGTGGTTTGATGTGTAGAAGACCTTTCAAAAACTGTGTGACCACAACACGAGAAGGAAGTTGTGGATCTAGGGGCAAGCAGGGAGGCAGAGATGGGAGACAGATTTCCTTTGATAGAAGTAAATGCCAGTCTGCAGCTGAGCTACTCACACAAATAAGAAAGAATATCAGGAATACCCAGATGATAAGGGTCCTGCTTTTATTTGTGGTGGCACCATAATAGGTTCATAGGTGGTTACGGGGCTATTGACCTGAAACTCTTTATAAGCCTAGCCATGTGTGTCCAGTATAATACTAGATAAACCCAATATAAAGGATCTTGCCTAAACTCAAGATTTTAGTTAGCAACAACTGCCCATATCTAGGAGCGTCATAGTTGAAATCTCTGGCAGGAATTTACGGTTTCCCATCCAGTCATCCAGGCTACATTTAAACATGGTCATACAGGGGCTTTGTTTGATGTGAACTGGTAGGCTATGACAGAGGACTGGCAACCTCTGAGAGACATATCTGTCTCTCCAGCAGGTCCTATTTATGTCATAGGCCAGGTTAAGGGTCCTAGAGTGGGTGACCCTTGTCCCATTTGACACACAGATGTGCAGCATTTCCATTAGGTTTGGATCCGAGATTGCTCTGTAAGCCAGGCATAAGTCTCCTCTAAGTAGTCTGTATGCTACTGAGTACAGTGCAATGACAGTAACAGTGACTTCAGTCTGTTAGTGTATGATGTGATATGAACTTGAGGTCTCTCAAGTTGCTGCAGGTGCCTGGTAAGGTACATACCAAAGGAAGCATTGTATGCAATTACTGGTCTGATGAGGGTCAGGTACAGAGGTGTTATGACCTCTATCACCCTCGAGGTAATGCCTTTGCTAATGAGGTGTGTGACGCAGAATGCCTTCCTTCCCACAGTAGACACATGGTGGTGAAAGTTTAGGCTACAGTCAACTTCCATTCCCAAGTCTCTCACTACTGAATTGTTACTTAGGGTATTATTATTTATATGATAGTCTGCAGGGATATTGTTGTTACCGAAGGAGATGATAACTCATTTTTTTGCATTGAGTTTGAGTCCATGGCTTTGGCACCAGTCACTGGTTTGTGTAAGTCCCTCTTGAAGTATATTGACATTGTTTGGGGGTTCAGTGTTTGCACCTAATTTGAAGTCATCAACAGACTTAGTCAGCCACAGCCCATCTGTTTTTGCCTGAACTTCTGAGAAGTATATTCCAAACAATAGAGTGCCCAGCACTGACCCCTGTGGAACCTCATTGGTGACAGGTCTGCTGGTTGAGGTAAAGTCCCCAGCTTTGACTGAGTGTGATCTGTCAGCGAGCCAGTTAGCAACCCTAAGAGTTGATATTCATCTGGGACAGTTTAGCAATGATGCCCGAATGTGGGACTGTGTTGAAGGCCTTGGCTAAGTCAAAGTAGGCTGTATGCACAAGTTTGCCTTTGTCTACGCCTCTGGTGACATTTTTGGAGAAGTAAACCAGGTTTAACAGGCATGAACTGCCTTGACAAAATCAAACTGCTTTGGAGATCACCTACATCCTTATTTATAATGCCAATGATGATTTGTTCTATGTCCTTACAGATAAGACTGGTTAAGCTTATGGGTCTGTAGTTCTCAGGGTCTGTTTCTGTATCCCCTTTATGAAGGGGGGATGATAGTTGCTGTTTTGTATTCAGCAGGGACAAAATCCAGTACTCAAGCTGTGGTTGAACAGATTACCTAATGGAGTTGCTCATGTTTTAGACCATTTAAAATGCAACCTGGGATGCCATCTGGTCCCATAGAGGCTGTGTTTTTGGCCTTGGAGACAGCATTAATGACTTGCTCTTTGGAGATGCAAACTAGGGGGGGAGATGTAGTGGGAATGCTTTGTGGAATGTTTGAAGGGGAATGGGGGAGGGTGAAATTTTCCCCAAACCTGTCAGCTAATAGGATAACTATTTTCACAGGATCAGTGTGTGTGATGCCATCTACAGCTAGTTCAGCACACATCTGGGTCCTACCTTTTAGGTTACAGATATAGCTGAAGAATGCCTTATGGTTATCCTTAGCTATGTTTGGTAAATTTTATTTAAAGTTGCCCTTAGAGGATTTTGCAAGTTGTCTTATTTGTTTGTTCAAGCAGAGGAGGGTGTTCTTCTGATACTGGGACCTCTCTTTTTTTTTCCTCAAACAGCAAATTCTTCCTCTTGTTGTATAACTTATTAATGCTTGATGTCCACCGGGCAGGGTTGTTTTTTCTTGAGTATCTTGTTTTTATCCTATTAGATACAGCTGTGTCAATACATTTGTATATGTGTTTGTACAGGGCATTTGTGTGTACCTTAGTATAGTTGTCAAAGCCATCTGTGGGAAAAGGAACATGGAAATTATTTATGCCATCCCTTAGGAGGATATAATTAGCTTTAGTGAAATGTTTTAGTTTGATTTCACTTAAGAGAGGTCCAGGTGTTATAGCTACTACAAATGTGACTGTTTTTTGATTAGATTTAACCAGTTAGAGTGCAATGGTCTCCCATGGTGGTGAGGTCCGGGTTGAGAATATTTGAGCCCCTTGTGGAGTTGCATACTATTTGTTCCATGGCATTTGTGTTAACAAAGTCCAGGAACCTTTGTGTGAGCATGTTGGTACTTGTATACGTTTTTCAGTCAATGGAGGGATAGTTAAAATTGCCCATGACTAGAGTTTTAGGTTGCAATTTGATTGACTCAAGTAGGTCCAAATAAAAAGTGTGGGTATCTTGGTTCATTGAAAGGAGCATATGGCTAATGATGACTTGAGGGGGAGGGTCTTACCCACAGTTAGTTGAATGTGGAGTAACTCCATGGAGTTTTCCTGTCTAACTGGTTTAGCAGTGTATTTATCTTTGATGAAGATAGATACTTCTCCTCCTTTGGTTCTCACATGTTCATTTTCTGGTCTGAAAGTGTGGAAGGCATTGTAGCCTTGCAAGACTGGGCTACTCTCTGTGACCCTGAACCAAGTTTCTGTGACTGCACAGATCTCAACATCCTCCAGGAGGGGAGTGCTTCCATAGAGTGTGGTTTCTGATTTAAACTTGTAGCATTCAGCAGCATAACCTTTTAACTTATTTGTGAGTGATATTTTCATCTAGGAAATTGTGTTCTTGAGACATTGCCTAAAAAGGGACTATGGGGGAGGCAAGTGTCTTAGCCAATAACCGAAAGCCTAGAGGTGACAGGTGAAGACCAACTCTGGTAAAGCAGCATCAGAAACTAAGCCAATTGTTGACGTCAATCATTTTTTGTTTATATTCTGCCTAAATAGGTAACATCTTTTCCATATACAAGTACAAGATTTTCTTGTAGTCATTTCTCTACACACCTGTATAACCTTAAGCATGTACTCAGTAAAGTGATGCCTAAATGAAATGAAACTTCTATCACCTAAATATTTAGATTCAGGGTCTGCAGATTTGAATGAATTAGAGAGACCGTGTTCTGGGGGAGCAAGTCCATCCTGTGATATAACTTGTGGTTATTGCCTTTGACCAAGTGAAAAAGAAGGGGGGACCTGTGTTGCCTATTTCAAAAAGAAGTTACCAGCAAGATTTTTTTTCTTTTTTCTTGATTTTCAGAAGGATTTTGAGAATTAGAGGAAGTGGAGGGTATGCATAAAGGAACATCTGCCAAGAAAAAGACATGGCATCCATCATCCAAGCCAGAAGGCATAGTGCTCTGGAACAGAGTAGTCTGAGATGCCTCTTGTGTGGAGGCAAACAAAGATCTAACTGGGGAGGACCTTACTGATGGATAAGTCATCTCTGTTCAGCATCCATTCTTAAGGAAATATCTTCCACATCGTTTTTTTTTTCTGATGGGATATACACAGCTTGAAGGAAATTGTTGTGTTGGATTGTGCGATTTATGCAGTCAAGGCTGGTCTGCAATAGCAGTTAGACTTGGTGCTGCCTTGCTTCTTTATGTATCATATTATTCTGGTGTTTTTTGTCTAGATATGAAGAGAACCTGGAGGTCTAGAGGAGATATTAGGATTGAAGAGCTAGTATAAGGGCTTTCATTTCCTTTATATTTGTGTGGTCCTTTCACTGTCTCTCTACCTCTTTCTCTCTGGATGACCACCTACCCTGAGCTCTCAATATCTCTCTTGCTGAGATCACATTGAAGAGAAGAAGGGTTCAGAAGTGATATGAGAGGGATTGTATTTTGTCTGTATGAAGGATTGAAGGTTACCATTGACAAAGTATTGAGTTGGCATTGTAGTTAAATCAGATCCTAAGATCGGCTTAAGCAAGACTTTTTGATGTTCAGAGTGAGCCCCAGATTGTTCAAAAGATTCATAATAAAATTCAAGTACTTTAATAGAATCTCTTGGGAAGGAGCCTGAATCAGGAGATCATCTAGATAAGGAAATTTTGAATTCCTCAGTCTGCTAAATGCAATGACAATGTGAGGCAATTTCTGACTACCCTTGGGGTAGTTGAAAGATGAAAGGGCAAAGCAGAAAACTGAAAGTGACATGAAGTGATGCAGAGCCTTAAGCATTTCCTACATGTTGGATGAATAGGAATGAGAAGATAAGCATCCGTTAAATTCAGTGTTGCCCAAAATACATAGACAAGAATTATTGAAAGCAAGGATTAAATTGACATCATCCAGAAACTTGGAATTTTGAGAGATGTGTTGAGAGAAGAAAGGTCCAGAATAGGTCTCCAATTGACCTCCTGTCTAGGAACCAGAAAAAAATCTTGAATAAAATACTCTTAAGAGACGAGGTGGCACAAACTCTATCACCCCTGTCTAAAGAGGTGTTGAAGAAGAGGGAGAGGGAGAATTAGGTAAACCTGGTTTTGAGGAGGCTCTGGGAAACCTGAGATACATGGAGAAGGAATCCAAGACAGTTTGAAACCATTTTGGATGATGGACAGAATGTATTATTCTGATGTTATAGAATGCTGGCTTGGGAAAGACACAGATAGCTTTTGAGAAAGAGGAACCTGGTGGTTGCCAAAGTTGGCGGTAAAGGATGATGGTAATGAAGAATCTGGTTTGTCAGCAAAAAGAGAGTATAGAAACTTAGAAACTTGCTAACATTTTGTCCTGAAATCTCTTTTTGATGGATTTTCTTACTCTACTGAAATGTATTTTGGTCCTTGTATACAAAGGGGCCAACCTTAGCAGGTAGCTTCTCTGAAACTTTGGTACAGGAGAAAGGAAAGATTGCTTAAAACCTTGCAAGGCCTTACCTTTATCATGTAATGTACTGAAACATTCTGTATCAGTAGAGTGAAATATATCTTGTTTATCCAGAAGGGAGTTCAGACGCTTAGCTTTGACATCCTCAGGTTAGAAGTCTAAGTCATGAGAATCTACAAAGAACAGACCCAGTAACAGTTGCTCATTTGCTTAAAAGCTTACATAGCCTTACCTTTCTCATGTAGGTATATATCAAAAAATCTTTTCATTCACAGTGACTTGACTCTCCTTTCTATATGTGATTTGTGAAAAATACATCCTAACACCTGTACAAGCTATGTACGGATGAGCTCATTTGTACCAACATGAATAAAAACAGATTCGCACTTCCTTACATTAAGATGTTCTAAGGATTGCCTCCATCCCCTATTTTGGCAATCATAACACTATTCAGTGTTGATTATCTTCTCTGCAAATGTTAAGTATCAGTATCAGTTAAATATCAGTTCCTGTAACAACTGAATCTCCAATTACAAGAATATATTTTCTGATTAGATCTGAAGAACCTTCAACTTTTAATTCACTAATATCTGTTCTAGCAATTGTTACAAAGGAATGATCTTCAACACCATTGCATTAGTCTTTTTAATTCCACTGGTTCATTGCTTATTACATATGAAAGCAGACAATTCTCATTAATCTGGTTTTGTACATCCGCAGCTTGAGCCATGTTGTCAACATCTACCTTTCTCCTCTTTTTTTTTTTTTTTGTATAGTAATGATCTTCAGTCATTTCACATTCAGTTTTAATCTCTTCCTTTTCACCTTCCCCTTGCCTTTTTTTCTACCTTCTTTAAATGATTCTTTTTTCTGTAGACTGAAAGTTTTCTGATGGAACAATGTTATCATTACCTGTAAACTGTGTGTTGCATAACAAACCAAAATCTTTTTTAGCATGTATGCTCTTTGCTTTATAGACATTTATCCATTTCATTTTCTTCCCTGTCGTTCTTTGTGAACTTTTTCCTTTCTTTCTTTTTTATTTTCTTCTATGTGCTCTGAATCCTCAAATTGCTGAATACTTGTATGCAGAATTCCAAAGTTGTCAGTGGTATTATCTTTTCTCCTTGTATAACATTATTTACCTCATCAGTCCAGTTATAAATATATGTAACAACAGTTCTCCAAGCTGCTCCAATTGCATAAATGCAATTGTTATTAATAAGTCTAGATTCACTAGAATAATAGTAAGCAAATCATCCAACTTTTGACATGTGGAACACAGACCACCAATGTTATGAGGTGAAACATTTAAATATACATAGCACTTAGTACACCGTACACAATACTTGTGCTTTAGCAAATCATTAGTACACTGTACAAGATACTTGTGCTTTAGCAAATCATTGGCTGTATAATCATTTTAGGAATCCATATTCAACTTCAAATGAATAAAGAATTCTTAAAGAAAAGAATAATCAAAATCAACTTCTCTAAGAAAAATCACACAAAAATAAACAAATATTAAATTACATACAGTAAAATTGTTGCTCTGACTGTACAAGGTATGAAAGTCAGACAAAAGCTGGAATTTCTTTACCCACTATCGCTTGCAGTCTCATCTGTTTTTAACAGTAAAGAGTAATAAATCACATACCAAGACAGGATTTTTCAGATAAGCTCTGGATTGTCCTGTCTGCAGTCCATTTGAATTTATAGCTGACTAGGCCCCTTAGGATGGCTACAGTTTGCCTGTCTAAAACCTATCCTTTTCTAACAAGAAACTGAAAATTAAAGGTAAAACAAAAAATATAAATCAAATTAAATCTTCTTGTCTACTAGCTATTCCCTCCTTCATATAAACAGTGTAAACAGTGGTAAAAATAAAATATATATTCAATTGAAAACTTTTCTTACCATGCTACTGCATAATTTATTTATTTATTATTTATTTAAGAAATAGCAACGTGTTGGAATAGTTCTTTAACTGTTTAACATTAGATCTATTTTATAAGAAGTGTAAAGTCGAACTCAACCAATTTTTTTTTGGGAAAAAATTGGTTTTGCTATTAAAACCAAAAAGAAAAATTATTTAAGAAAAAAATATACTTTTCTTAAATTTAAAGGGCCTGTTTATAAAGGTGCCAGTTACTGGTTATTTCCTTTTATAGGACGGTGATACTAATGTCCATATGTATGACTGATCTATTAATAAGGTAATAACTTTTACAATAGAAGAGATAGTATATAAATTAAAGTCTGGAAAAGAAATACCCCCTTGAGACCAGCTATTAGTATGTTTCTTTAATGCAATCCTAGGTCTATTAGGTGCCCATAGGAAATTTAACATTAGTGTATTCAGTTTCTTGATAATTATTTTTGTAGGTGGAAGTATTATTGATTGTATTAAGTATAAAATCTTGGGGAATATTATCATTTTAATAATTGTAAGTCTCTCCTCCATAGTAAAAAACATATTAATCCAGGTATTAAAACAATTTTGTATATTAAGAAAACAGGTATTATAATTATTATATATAATAGATTTAATATCTTTAGATAGTATTATACCTAAATAAGTTATCTGACCTGAATTGGGTACATATTTAGTAAAATCACTATTTTTCGTGTATATATAGGTAGTATTTTAGTTTTTCTTCATTGAATATTAAACCAGAAATACTTTTAAAATTCATCATTTTATCAAATAGAGACTGCATAGAAGAATTAGATCCTGCTGATGTAATTAGAACATCATCTGCAAAAAGTTGAATTTTGGATGTTGTATTTTCATCTATTTCAAAACCCTCTATGTCAGTACTGTTTCTGATCAAATTAGCCCAAGGCTCCATTACTAAAGTGAATAATAGTGGAGAAAGTGGACATCCTTGTTTTGTACCTTTAAAAATGGGTATTTTTTGTGAAACATATGTTCCTACCTTAATATAAGCCAATGCTCCTTTGTATAAATTCTCAATTAGATTTACAAATGCATCTGAGAAGTTTGTGCACTTCAGTAAGGTAAACAGATAGTCCCAGCTTACTGAATCAAATGCTGAACTTATATCAAGACTAATAAGTGTTAAATCTTTCTTTTTCCTATTTGCAAAATCAATTAATGTTAAAGTTCTTATATTATCAAAAGTATTTCTATTTACAATGAAGCCTGTCTGATCTATATCTATAATGCCAGGGATGATTGTCTTCAATCTATCAGCAAAATACTCATAAACATTTTATAATCAACATTAAGTAATGAGATGGGCGATATGAAGTACATCTAGTTGGATCTTTATTAGGTTTTAAAATTCGCGAAATAAATGTATACTGCCAAGATGGGGGGGGTTATTAACTCAGTCTGGGCCAACATAAAAGCCTTATGTATTAATGAATATGTACTTTTAGAAAGGATTTTATATATCTCTGGTATAATACCATCATTACCCGGTGCTTTGTTTGATTTAAGCTTGTTTATTTGTGTAATAACCTCTGTATATGAAATACTTTTGTCCAATAGTTTAATCTGTTGTTTATTAAGCTTTTTATTCATGTTTGTGGTTATAAACTCCTTTATTTTATCTTTAGGTTCCATGTTAATGTTATTATGGTTAATTTTGTGAAAGTGATTTCTAAATTCATCTAGTATTTCTGGTATACTAGAAACATTCTTCTTTTTCCTTAGAGAAAAGATTTCTTGATATGTTTTTTTTTATTCAACCTTTTTGTTTTATTTTTAAGTCTATGTAAGTATTTGGGGCTTATTGAATAAGACAAAAACTTGTATTCTCTAAAGTTATTTTAACTTTATGAGTTAAAATTTCTTTGTATTTCTCATTTAGTTTGTTTATTTCTTCAATAACTTTCTTGTCCATAATATTTTATTTATTATTATGTTTATAAGAGTCTAATTTACTTTGAATATCTAACAATTCCTTATCCCAAGATTTCCTTTTATTATTATACCATCTGATACTTTGTCCATATAGATATGATTTTAAGGCATCCCAAACATAGACAATGGAGACTTCAGGAGTATTATTTATGTCTAAAAATGTTTTACTTCTGAAAGTATATATTCTTTATAGTCTTTTAGTTGAGTTAAGTATGCTGGTATCCTTTTGATCTGAACATTATGAGTATTTTTTATCATGAATTCAAAAACAATTGAATTATGATCAGATATAGGACATGAAATGATTTTGGAATTAATTAAATCTGTTACCATCTGGTTAGAAATAAAGACCCTATCTATTTTTGAATAAGTTTTGTATCTGTTAGAAAAAAAATGTGTATGGCAATGATTTTGAATCTATCTGATTATTAATATCATTCAAATGATAAGAATTAGCAAAATCATTTAAATGTTTTGCATTAGATGTAATTCTTCTTTTTCCTATAGTGGTAGTATCACTTTCATGTAGTATACAATTAAAGTCACCAGCTAAAACAATATCTCCTATAGAGAATGATATGATCTTATCAAGATGATGTTTCACTGTATTAATACCAATTCCAGGTATCCAATATACATTAATTAAAGTGTAAGTCTTCCCATTAATTTGTATTGTAACCATACAAAACATTCCTTTGTCATCCTGATAAGACTTAATGGTTTTAGGAATGGGCATACTTTTATTCCATAAAATAGCCACTCCTCTTTTTTTCTGAGTGTGCTCTGAACTGACCAATACTGTATATTTGTTTGTGGCTAGTTTATCAATATCTTTTTTCAAGAGATGAGTTTCTTGCAGGAAGACTAAGTTGGCCTTATGTAAATTAATGTATCTTATTAGGCCTGCCCTTTTACATGGATTATTCAATCCATTAATGTTTAAAGAAATTCCTTTTAAAGATGTCATTTGGCATTTTTAAAACTTAAGAATCTTATGATCAAAATAACAACATAAGTAATGTTACATCTCCTCCTTTAGGTGTACCTTTAAATATAGCTGTATTTATTGAATCTCTTATGGGATTTTGTATAGGATTCAATTTTGTTTGTAGTGACAATGAGTGTACAAAATATATTGTGGATGTCAAAACTATATACATATAACAATGAACAAGTGAAAATAATGTAAGGATTAAACCTTGCATCCAGCCTGGAGTTGAAAACTCCAACTTAGAGTAGTATTTACCACTCAAGTTAACCCCCTACCCTAAGCAGCAGTACCTCAGCTACCACCTTATCAATTTAATACTGGTTATATTTAACTTAAATTAACAGCTTTCAATTCAATTATCTAGCAAGACAAGACTACACATTTGATAAAACAGCATCATATAAACTAAAATAAACTTTTTTTTTTTTTTTTTAAAACTATTCGTACTACTATATACATCTATGTAATATAATACACTTGTATTCAAATAGCATTCAAATAATCTTGATATTAGGAACCAAGAGGAGAGAGAGAAATAAAAGACGTGAAAGAGGGAGAGAGAGTGAAGAGAGAGAGAGAAAAAAAAAAAAAAGAAGGCATATTTACATATTCATTTATTCAAAGTATGTAAAAATAAGTTCTAACATTCATTTAAATCAAAAACTTTGGCTAATATGGTTCAGACATTACATATATTAAGATGCATCTATTTTCTGTCATGTAAATGCAGTCAACAGCTTCCAAAAAAAAACCTTGAATTGCTTGTATATGAGAATTTTACTCATACTCATTATTGTCAATAGAATAAAATATTATATTTATAGAAATTGTTATAAATTCTCAGAAACACTTGCATTATTGTAAAAAAAGCCATCTGTATTTTGTATGTCTATACTACTGCTTTAAAATATATCACATGACAATTTCTTCCAGAATAGAGTTATAAAGTTATTTATGCTTGTCAATCAGATGACTTAAATGAGTTATAGTAATGTATATGTTTGGAACATAAGTTTTTAACACAGATTAGTATGCTGCAGTCAAGTAGATTTTCAAAAACACTTGAATACATGTTTCATTTTCTATGCCTTCTAAAATAAGACATTTACTTACTACAAGAAACTGCATCATTTAAAATCATTATAACTGACACATTTTATGAATTATAACATAGATATTTAAGTAATTATATAAAATAACTCACATTTAAATGTCAAGAGTTCATTTTCCTTCACATAGTCGCATTTGCATCAGTTCTACTTTCTGGTAGAGAGTTCATTTTCCTTCACATAGTCGCATTTGCATCAGTTCTACTTCCTGGTAGAGTGTTCTTCCTGAATCTGTGATGTGTCAGTGTGATATCTGGGTCAAAGGTCAAATTGACTGCTTTCAGCTTCTCTGTGAGAATTCTGAGAGTTGAAGCTTTTAAAACAACTCGAGGACACTGTTCATGAGGTAGCCCACATCCCAGATTGTCTCCCTTAACATTTTGGCGGGAAACTTGTTAAAAACTAGTGACAAACATTCATTTAGCAGTGTAAATGAATCTAAACATGACAAAACCTTTGTGATGTATTTTACAGGTTATTACAGCCTCTATGTAAGTGAAATTAAGCCCAAAGTTATTAATAAGTAATAAAACTCAATATTTTTGTCCCAACTCAATTTTTATGCAAATATTATTATTTACTGTGTCTATATGATCAAAAGCATTTCTATATATTAATATGAAAAAATAAAGAGAAAGAATAAAGAAAAAAAAGAGTAGAAAATAAAAGAGTGTAAAGCAGAAATAAAAAAAATGTAAGAGAAAGCTATAAGAAGTATATACAATGGAATATTACTTACTGTTTATATTAATAGAGTTAAAATAAAACATATTATTTACTATTATTTAGTTCTAATTATTATTAGTTAAAGCATGACAGATTATTTACAAACAAGCATAAGCAGTATAATCAAGAAAGTATAATTAGGAATAGCATTTGAAGAACATATAAGCTTTTTACAAGGAATAAATATGTTATTATTCCATTTATCATATTTTCATTACTCTTCTCTCCCTGCCCTCCCCCACCCTTTACCCACTACATAATCTAAATAGAATGTCATTGTTTAAACAAAGAAAAGAAGAAAAGGAGAAAAAAAGAAAAAAATGTATCAAATAACTGACCTTACTTCTCTTTTCAGAAAGAGAAACAAATTGAATAATAGCTTGTTATTAGTTCCTCAGATATTTTGACTGGTTATGAAACAAAACATTTCTTTGCACACAGAGAATAACTTTGATTAAATCTTTTTCAGAATATTTGTGGCTTTCTGGAAATGCAGGAACTATATTTAAAAGATTAATAATGAAGTAAAATGATGAGAGAAAAAAGAAAAAAAACATAGAACAGATCATTTGTTTTTAGTCTCTTCTTCTTCTCTGAAGTCTTCCACGAAGTTTCAGTTGCCAGTCTCTTTAATGAAGGACTAGCCCATTCCATTTCCTCTATTTTATCCAAAATCTTATTTTTTGATAAACAGTAAAGCAGAGTCTAAGTCATCAAAATTTTAGGACCATCAGGAAGGAAGATTTTTAGCTTGGCAGGAAACAGAAGGTATGTTTTAAACTGTGCTTTTTTAAGCTCCCTTATTAGTGGCAGAAAAACTTTTCTTTTAGCTATTACCAAGGAAGAATAGTCATTGTCAAAACGCACAGTTGTCTCATTAATCTTAACAGGAGCTTTAGCCCAAGCAGATTTAAGAACCATCTCTTTATCAAAAGATGATAGAAATCTAACTATAACTGATCTAGGATAGTTTTTTAGAGATAGTATTAGCTATAGATCTATGTGCTCTTTCGATACCAAAAGAGAATGCTTCAGGTAAGTCTAAAGTTTTAGGGAGCCATGTTGTTAAAAAAGAAGTAATATTGTTACCTTCAATATTTTCTGGCAGTCCAAAAATCCTAATGTTATTGCGCCTAGATCTATTTTCCAGGTCATCCAGCTTTGTTTGTAAATGTGTATTTTGTTTCAGCAGAAACTCAATGTTGATTTCCTCTTCTTGGATTCTATTTTCCATGTCATTCACAGCTTCTTCTATGCCTGTCATCTGGATCTTCTGTTGTTGCAGGTCTATATGTAACAAGTCTATTTGTTTTGTAGTTTTTTCTATGAAGGTATCAATTTTAGTATCCATTTTATCCATCTTAGCAGTAAGTTGCTGGATTATAGTTATCAGAGACTGAAGTTCTTTCTTGATGCTGGAGTCTTGAGAATTTGTCTTACTGGAACTCATTTCAGACTGATAAACTGACAGGAAAATTTCCAAAGTGATTTCTGACAGGAATATTGTTAAAATTTCCTTTCTTTTTAGATATAGTTCAAGAACTATATAAAACAAACATATTTAGAAAGAAAATTACTTCAAAAATTAATTTTTTAAGTAATTAATTCCTATCAGTGTAATGAAATTGGTGGAGCTGAAGAAATCTGCTGCTATCCTGTGTTCATCCTTGGCCACGCCCCCAACTGAAAGTTTTCTGATGGAACAATGTTATCATTACCTGTAAACTGTGTGTTGCATAACAAACCAAAATCTTTTTTAGCATGTATGCTCTTTGCTTTACAGACATTTATCCATTTCATTTTCTTCCTTGTCGTTCTTTGTGAACTTTTTCCTTTCTTTCTTTTTTATTTTCTTCTATGTGCTCTGAATCCTCAGATTGCTGAATACTTGTATGCAGAATTCCAAAGTTGTCAGTGGTATTATCTTTTCTCTTTGTATAACATTATTTACCTCATCAGTCCAGTTATAAATATATGTAACAACAGTTCTCCAAGCTGCTCCAATTGCATAAATGCAATTGTTATTAATAAGTCTAGATTCACTAGAATAATAGTAAGCAAATCATCCAACTTTTGACATGTGGAACACAGACCACCAATGTTATGAGGTGAAACATTTAAATATACATAGCACTTAGTACACCGTACACAATACTTGTGCTTTAGCAAATCATTAGTACACTGTACAAGATACTTGTGCTTTAGCAAATCATTGGCTGCATAATCATTTTAGGAATCCATATTCAACTTCAAATGAATAAAGAATTCTTAAAGAAAAGAATAATCAAAATCAACTTCTCTGAGAAAAATCACACAAAAATAAACAAATATTAAATTACATACAGTAAAATTGTTGCTCTGACTGTACAAGTTATGAAAGTCAGACAAAAGCTGGAATTTCTTTACCCACTATCGCTTGCAGTCTCATCTATTTTTAACAGTAAAGAGTAATAAATCACATACCAAGACAGGATTTTTCAGATAAGCTCTGGATTGTCCTGTCTGCAGTCCATTTGAATTTATAGCTGACTAGGCCCCTTAGGATGGCTACAGTTTGCCTGTCTAAAACCTATCCTTTTCTAACAAGAAACTGAAAATTAAAGGTAAAACAAAAAATATAAATCAAATTAAATCTTCTTGTCTACAAGCTATTCCCTCCTTCATATAAACAGTGAAAACAGTGGTAAAAATAAAATATATATTCAATTGAAAACTTTTCTTACCATGCTACTGCATAATTTATTTATTTATTATTTATTTAAGAAATAACCAAAGACGTGGTATGGTATATTGAAGTTTACCCACGGTTGGCATGGTTTAATCATGAGGATGAAGCCTGAGTGATTAAATAAAGCCAACCGTAGGTAAATTTCAGTATACTACAACCATGGAGTTGGTTTTTGCTATTATACAATGACATTATTTAAGAAAAAAATACTTTTCTTAAATAATGTCTTTTTATAACGGTGCATTACTGTTCTTCCGCCGGTGGTGGTATACTGCTTCCTTGTGTTAATGTACTGCGCATGTGTATGGGACTTGCATTCCAACGCATACCCAGTACATCAATGCTTTAAAATGGAAGCAATGGAGAAAAGAAAGTCTCCATTGCTCCGTTCTTTTTTTTTTTTTTTTATTTATTAAAAAAAAAAAGTTTTGGACACTTCTGATCTTTTTCCGTTGGTATATTGTGGGATTTACAAACTGGCACATTGGCCAATTAGCATGCATGTTTTGGAATATTAATGCGGGGTCATTGTATAATTTACATTTGTTAACCAGGATAGTCCACTGGACACAGGTCCATTTTCAGTGGAGGCGCCCGGGGAGAAAAGCTCCACACATATGAATAACATGTAACAAAAAAAAAACTACAAAGTTTACAAAGTATATTTAGATACAAAATGCAGTGAGTCTTAATTAATAGTAGTATATTCATACACAGCAGTCACAACTAGTGAAAACAGAGAAATCTTACAATAATAGTTTTGTTAGTCTAAAGATATATATATATATATATATATATATATATATATATATATATATAGATATATATATATATATATATATATATATATATAATGACCTCAGTCATTGCTGGAGGGAGTCATGTGTAAACCAACAACTTCTTAAAGGTTATTGGAGTCTAAACCATAACAATCTATTTTATTACATTGTATGCATTTCTACAGTAATAGAACATATACCTATCTGTTCCTCTTGAAGTGTGAGATAGTTAAGGTGGTTTAGGGTCTAACAAAGTGGAGGGTCTAGCCTGGTGAAGTGCAAGAGCATAGCCAGTTATTAGTGAGATGCAGTTTTAATGCTTTCTTGAACTGTATGAAGGATGTCATAGTAGTTATGTTATAGGGTAGAGCATTTCATATTTTGGATACATAATTAAAAAAGAGGGCATCACCTGCTGTATTATTTGACTTAGTTACTGTGAGAATAAGTTTGTTACTGGAGCAAAGAGTTCTGTTATTGGTGTAGAAGGGAAGTAATCACTCACAAACCAAGACAGGATTATTTAGATAATCTCTGGAACAATTTGCAAGAAAACCTCAAGTTTTATGAGGAACAGCCAAGAAACAGGAGGAAAAGAAATGCCCATTCTGCAAAATGTTCTTACTTATGAGTCATGCATGATGTACATTTTTGAAATCTGAATTTTTACTACATTTTCACATGTACTATATAATGCATGTGAACTATGTGGAATTAGTGCAAAAGCTTGATATGTGTGTCATGGTGAGTAAGAGATCTCAAAGCAATAGTATGTATCCCTCCAAAATATAGAGTGCTATGCTTCAATTAGTGAATGTCTCATTGTGCTGTTTATCTTATGCTTGCCTTTTGGTAGTCAGATAACTTTGGCAAGCAAATTATAAAGAAAGTTCATATTTATAACTTTCTTTAATGGAGTACTGCAGATGAAAACTGCCTTGCTGACTAAACAGAAAATGACTGACTTTAATAATTGGCTTAGTTTCTGGTGTCATTCCAAGGAGATCCAGTACCTGACAGCCTGGGAAGACATGAGCATCAGAACATGATGTTTTTCGGAGATGGCCTGCATCTGTCTCTCTCTCTTGGACTTCAGGCTTCTGACAAATGCTCTTGCCTCCCCCATAGTGCCTTTTTTAGGCAATGCCATGAGGTCAAAACTACCAACATAAAAATTTCATCAAAACACAAATTAAAGGTCATGCTGCTAAATGCTAGGAGTCTAAACATGAAACTGCACTCATTTCAAGCATTCTTATCCCTGGAAGATGCTGACATTTGTGCAATCACAGAAACCTGGTTCAAAGCTGCTGAGAGCATTACAGCCATACCAGGTTACTCATCCTATCATACATTTAGACCCCAAACCATGGGCAGTAAAGCAAAAGGAGGTGGAGTTGCAATATATGTAAAAGACATACACACCTCCAGACTGGTCAAACAGTATGACACACAGGAGACACTCCAGGTGCAGTTAACCATTGACAAGACCCCAATTCAAATCATAGCTAACTACAGGCCCCCAACTTTGACTCAAGATACCCACTCCACCTCTCTGGACCACTTTGAATCTATCAGGCTTCAACACTTCACCCTGATCCTGGGTGACTTTAAGTATCCAGCCATAGACTGGAAGAATTAATCATGCCAAAACTGAAATGCCCAGAGATTCCGTGATTTCATCAATGCAAATTCCTTGGACCAGCTGGTTGACACCCCCACAAGAGGTGATAATATCCTGGACTTGGTATTAATCAACATGAGTAACCACTGCTGCATCCTTACAGTGTCATTCTCCCTAGTAAGATCCAACCACAAACCGGTCACTTTTGAAATCACCATCTCCCCCAACACCCCCCCCCCCAGCTAGGGTCAAACAAAAAAACTTCTCCAAAGCTGATTACAAGATTGAGGGAAGGTATAAACAGCTTTACAGCCCCCTCCCCCTAGGAATTGGCACATGTGTCCAAACATACACCAAAGTACTATACGAGCATTTATATATTATTTATTTATTTATTTATATTTGTTAGCTGCATGGAATCAGGAATACCTGAGATAACAAAATCCTCCTCCTCAAGGAAGAGTAAATGTGTCTGGTGGACATCTGCAAAAAAGAAACTCTATAATAAAAGGAAATTAATTGCTGTCCAGGGCAAAGAAGAAGCAGGTGCCTAATTGGAAGCAATCTCTCCTTAGCCTGAACAACCAAATAAGAGCACTAGTGAAATCTTCCAAAGCAAACTTCGTGTCCCAACTGGCCACATCTACTAAAGACAATCATAAGACCTTCTTTACATATGCCCACAATCTCAAAGGAAGCACTCATTTGCTCACAGAACTGGTGGTCAAGGACACCACATACACAAATGCCATAGATAATAGCTAACCTGCTGGCAGACAGGTTCAGTGAAAACTTCACCCCTCTATCCCCCCATCAGTAAATCAGGACATCCGCGTCACTTGCTCCCATCCCCTTATCTCTAGGGAGTAAGTCATCACTTCCCCCTCAAAGGCAGAAATCACAGCCTCCATGGGACCCGATAACATCCCAGGCTGCATCCTACATGAACTCAGGCAGGAACTTGCAGCATCATTAGGCATCCTATTCAACCAAAGCCTAAGTACTGGCTTCATCCCAGATGAGTAGAGTACAGCTACTGTCATCTCTTTGCACAAAGGTGGAATGCCCACTGATCCAGGAAATTATAGACCTACCAGCCTAACTAGGCTGGGTAATTAACTAGCCTCATCTACAAGGCCATGGAATGTATTATCATGGACCTCATTAACAAGGACATTGGTAACCTCCAAACACTCGATCCCACACAGTTTGGTTTCATCAAGGGGAGGTCATGCCTGTCAAATTTGTTCGACTTCTTTGAGACAGTCACCAAAGCCATGCATGAGTGGAAGATGGTGCACGCCTCCTACCTTGACCTAGCCAAAGCCTTCGATACTATTCCCCATTCAGGTGTAATAGATAAACTCTCTCAACTAGGCATCAATCCATATGTTACCAGATGGGTAGCAAACTGTCTCATTGATAGAACCCACCTAGTCAAAATAGGGGAAACCACCTCAAGCAATAGACCCGTAACAAGCAGTGTACCCCAGGGATTGTTCGTAAGACCTCTGTTGTTTGGGATATACTTCTCTGAGGTGTAGGCCAAAACCAGTGGGCTATGGCTGACCAAGTTTGCAGATGACTGCAAGTTGGGCACTGTCATCAATTTCCCTAGTGATGTGGACATCCTCCAAAAGGGGCTCACCCAAACAAATGACTGGTGCCAGAAACATGGCCTCAAACTTTTGTGGAGAGTGACATGCCCACAAACTATCACATTAATAACAAGGTTAAGCATGCAATCAGTCATGAGGCACTTGGGAACCCAGGTAGATAGCAAACTGGCTTTTGACCACCATATTGCTTCCATTGTACAGAAAGCTTTCTACATGGCCCACCTCATTAGTAAGGATATCTCATCCAGGGACAAGGAGGTGATAACATTCCTGTATTCTTCCATTATAAGACCCATTATTGAGTACAATGCACCTTTCGGCATGTACCTCACAAAGCACATGCAGCAGCTGAAGAGATGACAGAGGTTCCTTACCAAGAGAATCCAAAGCCTCAAACATCTACCATATGGAGATAGGCTAAAAGCCCTGTCCCTCTACTCAGTCTCACACAGAGTCCTCAGAAGTGACCTCTGTCTGCCATACAATGCAATTTTAGACCCAGCCTTGATGGGACTACTGCATATCTGCAAGTAAAGCTCCACTGGAGTAACCTGCATGCACGAACTCAACCTGGTCTGTGACATTAATAGGACTTGTTGGTGGGACAGATTTGTGTCCGAGATACTCTCTCCTCTGTGGAATGGACTCCCTATCCATGTCAAGCTGAGTACCTCATTAACCCTTTTTAAGAGCAGCCTGGATAACTGGATGGGGAACAGAAAATCTATCCCTGGGATTCCACCTGTAGCACTGGTGGACAGGAGCATCGGGTGCTGACTTGTTGGACATGGGCTAAATTCTTGACTAGGCTTGTCAGGACCTCAGGGCCAATAGTCTAGTAACTTCCCATGATCCTGTGATCCTATGAAATGGTAGTATGTGTGTTTTCAACTGTTAAAATAAGCCTTATGCAAAGATGATTCCAGCCATTGACCTCAGGGACAAAACTCCAGGAATAATTCTTGGTAAGTTTAGGACCTTTCCTCTCTTAAGAAGTGTTTCTTAATTATTAATGAACATCAAATTCAAGTATTAAAATATTGTATTTAAGCAGTGTTTAAGTTTGGTATGCTTACCTGTTTTAGCTGGAATGATTCTTGTCTGTCTGGAATGAATATATCCTCTTAATTATAATTACCTGCATTTAAACAGAAAGCACAGTACCATGTCTGGGTCTGATATTACATTTTATGTATGAGTGAAATATTTGTAAGCATTGATCGGTGCACTACCATGGCAAACAAATATAAATAAAATAAATATGATCTACTATGAGCCTACTAGGATCCAGCAAAGGATCATCACGTTCAGTGAGTTGCCACAAGAAAACATTGTATTTCATGGGTTGCCCCTCCCTGAGGTACCATTTCAGGAACATATTTTTAGCAGTGATGTTATTCAAATCAAGACTGTTGGGTGCACAACTATATACTAATAACCACAAAAACATTGTGCAGTAGTCACCTTAGGAGCATAGATGACATTTTAAACAAAAATAGATTTTCAGATCCAGTAAACGTAATGGTAAAAGTAAAATCAACTTCATTTATTCTCACAAGTTTAGGCTTTTGTCCCACAAAGACAAGCAACTTCCTCAGAACAAATTAACAGTAACTTAAGCCCCCTTATATACATACATTTTCAACTGAACAATTTAGTTCCCACAATGAATAGTCAATGAAACAATTATCATCCTAAACTTAAACAGTTAAAAAGCTTGTCTTGAAGAGACAGTTATATAAAAACATTTAGACCATTGAATATTCATTCTATTCTAACCTTAAATCTTAATAAACAAATCTTAATAGATAATTCTGACCCTGAAACACCACGAATAAGCAACAACTCAAAGTGTTCCATCAATTAACAACTTATACAACCACACATGAACTGATTCTGTAAACAACCTTAACTTTAAAAATACAGTCATTTGTAAAATATTCATTAAAGTTTAACTGCTAGCTGATCTTGCTTTCAGTACAGGAAAAAAAGTATATATTTTCATTCAAATCGGGCGGGGGGTTAGAGACAGTCAATTGAAGTTATATTCCATCCTATATTCTCATGCCACTTTCCTCCTGTTTAAAGGGATAATCTCTAAAATACAAAATAAAAACATTCTGCAATTGGCACAAGTAACTGAGTGTTTGTAAAATGCATTATTTTACTTCTGGTTGCTAATATCATAATAATGCTCATAAATCCTTTTCAATAAATGTCTCTCAGTTTTGCCCACATTATAGGAAGAGCAACTATGTAAACCATTCCCTTACTATGGCAATTGCTTTGTTTTGCTTTTATATAACCCTCTGTGGGATCCCCTGTAAAAATGCCTAGTACCTATTACAATATATTTGCATTATTTGCAAAAAACACAGGATTATGTTCCTTTACTCTCTCTATTTTTTGGACCATTTTCTGTCATACTATGTTCTAAATTTTTTAAAATGTTTTTAGCTGTTTTGCAGACAAAATAGAACCTTCCCTTGTTACTTTAGCAACTGTATCACATGCTTTAAATATAACCCAATTATTTTTAATTATACCCTTAATACAATTACTATCTGCATTATAGTCTATACCATAGCAGCTTCAAATGACTTCTGAATGTTATTCTCGACTGAAACCTCTTCTGAACTAACAGTTCTGAGTCCTTTTCTCAATACATGACTAAAACAAGTGTATCTCCTCAGATGGATATCTTTGTAGATGTCAACAACAAATTTCCTGGGGTACCCCATCACTAAACATTTTGATAATTCCAAAATGTTGTCTATGGGTCCTGTCCAGAGGATACAGATATTATCCAGGAACCTCAAATCCAGGGACGAATAAGAAGAAGAAAACTCAGAATGTAGAACATATTTCTTCTCCCAAGTGTATAAAGCTAAGTTTGCATGAATGGGGTCACAAGCAGCATCCATAGCAACTCTGTTTAACTGTTTATATATTTTCCCTTGCATTCACCAATCATAATAATATTGTTGTATGAAAATCCAAGTCTAAGAAAGTTCCTTGAAAAAGATCCATCCCCTCTAAATGGCATTACTAGTAATGTTATCTGACTATCTCATGGATTACTTGGATAAAATTAGACCCTCTTAGTACCAGCCTGAATATCATTGCTGGAGCCTTCCTGTGTCCTGACAAAGTGCTCTTCAAACTATCTGGAGATATACAGAGCTGAGTATATTTTTCTGGCACTTCAGAGTTGTGTACTGGTAATTGTTGTTTGACTAATTTTAGATAATTGCTGGCTGACTTCAGAGTTGTGCACTGTCATTTTTGCTTCACTGTATAGTTTTTCAGATCTCTGCTGAAGGTGTTGGTTTTCTCATACCCACTCTCTCTATTCCTGTCTTGTTGTTTGGAGGATTTTGCAGTTGCCCGCCCCCTCTGTAGATTTGATCTGGGACATTCCCCCCAGTCCCATCTCTTTACCTCATTCTACCTATTAGACTCCTTCTGCACTTGTTTTTAGACATTATTAATTTAATTGCATTTTTTAAACTGTTTGGTCTAACATTGCTACATACTCATGTGTGCTAGCATGCACTGCATTTGAATTGTTTTTACTGCTGTTTTAGCTATTTTCCGTATATATATATATATATATATATATATATATATATATATATATATATATATATATATATATATATATATATATATATATATAATACCTTTCCTGTAACTAGTGTAGTCCAGATTCAGATTTGCTGTATCCAGGACTGTATGTAAGCTTCTGAGCCCCCTCAAGCTTTCTGTGTTGGAGGGAAGCCTTCTAGCTTATCAGTGGGAGTGGTAAGCTATAGTTAACCTATCTACCAGATAAGGAGTGGTTCTGGCCCAGAAATTGTAGTTATTGGCCGTTTGGGCAGTTTTTCCATCTCTGTCAACTTTCTGATTTATAAGCCCACATTTGCACTTTTCCCCCCTTTCCTGTAACTAGTTTAGTCCAGATACAGATTCTTAGTTTTAGCACTTGAATTTACTTATTCGTGATCAGCACTTGTTCAGAACTTGTAAGCACTAAATAATCTACTAATTACTACAGCACTCAACCTTCCTCATTACCTAGAGGAACGCAGTTTTGGTACTTACTTCTCTCACTTGCTTAGAGAAAAACAGCTCTTGTACTCACTTTCCTCACTTATCTAAAGGAAAACAGTTTTTTATTCAGGTATGTCCAAGGGTCAGCTCCCAGTGTTCTTTCCTGTCTATCTGATGAATCTGGGCATCTTGGGGCAATGTAAAAATTGCCTCATGTACACAGACAACCCTCTCCTCCTCCTACCACCCAACACTACAACCTGTGAGAGATGCACTTATCTAGCCAAGCTGGAGGTAAAGCTCTCTCCAATCAAGACTGAACTTGACAATCAAGAGGAGAAGGTAAACACTTGCACCACACCACACTGATCACATAGTCTCACTAAATCTTCACCACCAAAATCCACACATAGTAACAAAATCATTCGCGGAGGCTCTCAATAATAACCTGTCTAAGCAACAGAGACCTCCAAAGCAGAAACACAAGCAACCTCCATCCCCCAACACAACCCAAATGACACATAACCCGCAGACTCAGTGTGCCACTCAACCACAGCCAATAAGGCAAAACAATGTACCCAACGCACCAGTCATAGGTGACTTTATAGTCAGTCACACTGATGTCCCACTAACCAGGCTAAACAAAGAGAAGGTTATTGTCAGCTGCCTGTCAGTTGCCAGGATATGCCACATAACCCATGCACTCAGGCCACTCCACAACAAGTACAAATATGACTCTGTCATTGTCCATGTTGGTGTGAATTATCTGAGATGTACCTACCTGGACTACATGAAAAGAGACATGGAAGAGCTCTCTGATTTTGTAGCCCAGGCAGGTATGACCCTAGCCCTGAGTAGCATTCTGCCATCACCCAGAATGATGCCGCAGTACAAGGACAAAATGATTGACTTCAACAATTGGCTAAGCTTCTGCTACCATTCTAAAGGGATCCAGTATCTATCTGCTTGGGATGACATGGTCAACAGACCACAATGCTTTTCCAGAGATGGCCTGCACCTGTCACCCCTGGGATTTTGGATACTGGCTAAGGTTCTTGCCACCCCTATAGTGCCTTTTTTAGGCAATGTTCAAATGACAAATTCACCACCGTAACAGGAACAGGCAAGCAGAAACTGAGGGTGGTGCTACTCAATGCTAGAAGTCTACATCTGAAAATGCACTCACTCGAGGTACACTTTAAATGGAGAACATCAATATCTGTGCAATGACTGAGACCTGGTTCAAGGCTCTAGAGAGCAGCCCTGCACTACCAGGCTATAACTCATACCACCCTTTTTGACCATGTAACCTGGACTGGAACACCAAAGGCAGAGGTGTGTCCATATTCATTAAAGATATCCACACCTCCAGGCTAGTTGCTCAGCATAATGCAGCCAAGGTTATCCAAGTGCAACTAACTCTGGGCAAAACTGCAATCCAAATTCTAGCTTGCTACAGATCACCCACCATGCCCCAGGATTCCCACTCCTCTTTCCTTAATGTACTGGAAAATATTAGGGTTCAACCAAACACCCTAATAATGGACAATTTCAATGACCCCACCATTAACTGGGAAAACTACTCATGTACCAACTCCTTTGCTCAACGCTTTCTGGAATTCATAAACTCCAATGCCCTGGATCAACTTATCCACACCCCCACCAGGGGCAACGATATCCTAGATTTAGTTATTACTAACATGAGTGACCTGTGTTCCACACTTGAAGTCAACGCTTCATTGGTCCGATCCGACCATAAGCTAATTACCCTAGATATCCACATCCTGCTCCCACTCCCCATTAAGGAAACCATGGTAAAAAATGTCTCCAAAGCCAACTTCATGCTTCTTAAGATAGAAGTGGTGAACTTCATGACACCCATGCAAATGGACAGTACAGTTACGACTACTGAATCCTACACAATTGCACTTTATAAGCACTTACATGAGTGCATGGATCATGCTATCCCAAACAGAACCAAGATGCTATCCTCCAAAAAAAAGGAAGCCAATCTGGTGGTCCCCTGCCATAAACAAACTGTACAACAGAAGGAAGAAACTGTTGCAAAAGAGAGTAAAATCCCATGAGTGGACGAGCTCCCTGGTCAGCCTCAGTAAGAAGCTGTGATCCCTGATAAAATCCTCCAAAGCTAGTTATGAAAACAAAATTGCCACTGATTCTAAAGACAACCACAAAGCATTCTATAGCTATGTCAAGAATCTCAATGGCAACACTCAGATCTGCTCTGAGTTGCAGCACAATGGCACTAAATATACAGACCCAACTGATATTGCTAACATCCTGGCAGATAGGTTCACAGCTAACTTTACCCCCCCTCTCACCCCCTAAAGAGCCCATCTCTATACCGGAAGAATGCATAGTTCCTGTAATCACGGCTGCACAGGTAAAAACCACACTCTCCAAAGCCAAGAACACAGCATCCGTGGGACCAGACAACATCCCAGGCTGCATTCTACATGAACTACAGAATGAACTTTCACCCCACCTAAGTACCATGTTCAATCATAGCCTCACCTCAGGCTTTGTGCCTGCTGAATGGCGCACAGTGATGGTTATCCCACTCCACAAGGGGGAGCCACCATGGACCCTGGGAACTACCTCCCCATTAGCCTGACAAGTCTGGTCTGCAAGGCCATGGAACGTATCATCATGGAACTTATAAACAAAGACATTGGTAATCTTCAAACTCTGGACCCCACCCAGTTCAGGTTTGGAAAATGCAGATCATGTCTCCTAAACCTGACAGACTTCTTCAAAACAGTCACCAAAGCTGTAGACAAGGATAAGGTGGTTCACACAGACTATCTAGATCTTGCCAAGGCTTTCGACACCATCCCCCACTCTGGAATAATAGATAAACTCACTAAACTAGGTATAAATCCCTATGTCACAAGATGAGTTGCCAACTGGCTCACTGACAGAACCCACACTGTGAAAGTAGCAGACTCCAAATCCGACATCAGACCAGTGACAAGTGGAGTACCACAGGGTTCAGTCCTGGGTCCTCTCCTGTTTGGTATCTACTTCTCTGAAGTACAGGCTAACACAAGGTCTTTGGCTAACGAAGTTCACAGATGACTGCAAACTAGGAGCCATAATCAAAACTCCTAACGATGTGGACATCCTACAAAAAGGGCCTCACTGAGACAGATGCCTGGTGTCAAAGCCATGGCCTCAAGCTCAATGCCAAAAAGTGCATTGTCATCCCCTTTGGTAAAAACTCTGTACCCATGAACTACAACATAGGCGGTAGTATACTTAACACCGAAAGTGTGATAAGAGACCTTGGGACACAGGTGGACAGTAGTCTCTCCTTTGATAATCACATTGCCACAGTAGTCAGCAAATCCTTCTATGTGGCACACCTCATCACAAAAGGTTTCTCATCCAGAAAAAAAGAGGTCATTGTTCCCCTCTACTCATCACTCATTAGACCCATTATAGAGTACAATTCCCCTTTTGGTATGTACCTCACAAGACCTCTACAGCAACTGGAAAGCCTGCAGAAGTACTTCACAAAGAGGATTACCAGCCTGAAACACATGCCCTATGCAGACCGTCTCAAAAAACTCCAGCTTTACTCCGTCGCATATCACCTACTCAGAGGTGATCTCTGCCTAACACACAATGCTATGTCAAACCCAGAGCTGTTGGACATGCTCCACTTAAAGAAATCCCAATCCCTCTGAGCTACACGCTCTAGGGACCTAAACCTTTTCAACACAATAAACAGAACATGCCGGAGGGATGGATTCCTGTCCAATAGACTTTCCATACTCTTTAATAAACTACCTATCTATATCAAACAAAGCTCCTCATTAGCACTCTTCAAGAAAAATCTTGATGATTGTATGGGAAATAGGAAATTCACCCCGGGGATCACATCTGTGGCTCTGCTAGACAGTGGCACAGGAAAATAATTTTCTTGCGTGGCAAATGCCAGGGTACCTTTTTAGCTGGGCTTGTATAGACCCCAGGGCCGATAGCCTAGTACCTACCTATAAAGCTAAAGAGATCAGTGCTGCATCTATTGTTAAAAGCTGTGTGTGGTCCACACCCAACTCATTTTTAGTGAACTTAAAAAAAATCCCAAGAATCCTTGAGTAAATATCTGATGTTAGAAAAAACAGGTTTTAATAACCTGTCTATATATGCAGTCAAAGGGTAAGTTTTCAAACCTTGGGCTGTCACATTGGCCCTAAAGGGAGGATTCCCACAACTTGTATTTATCTTTGGTATTCCAAAAATCAATGGAATATGTGGAGATAGATTATGTAAAAAGTTATGTGTCTGTAGCAATAGCCCCTTGTGTTAAACAATCTTCTAACAATAGATCCACTTTCCTAAAACTAATATAGGCTTCATTCTGTGACACTTTTTGACATGGTCCATCATAGAAAATATGGGCCATAACCCCTAGGTAGTAAATGCTATCAAAATCACTACACTGCCCCTTTCTCTGACTTCATTATCCTGAGGGATTTATCTCCCTACAACCTGTGTAGTAACTTTCCTTCTTCATTATTATGATTCAGTTGTCCTCTTGGAATAGCCTTTGCCTCTATTTTATATGTATCATTCAAGCAGACTGTCTCAGATGCTTATATAACTGGATCCTGGGGGGGTAAACTAC
Source organism: Protopterus annectens (assembly GCF_019279795.1). Classification (NCBI taxonomy): domain Eukaryota; kingdom Metazoa; phylum Chordata; order Ceratodontiformes; family Protopteridae; genus Protopterus; species Protopterus annectens. The sequence goes on along the minus strand of NC_056745.1, from coordinate 1,030,064,483 downwards.
TTTGCTTTTTGATGCTGTGATTACTTTGATTTGTTTTAATAATATTCCTCTCATTGAAGGTGCAAGTTAAATTGATCTTCCTAGTAAATAATTTTAGTTTGATAATAGAATCCACCATGTTGAAGCCTTTATTAAAAATAAAAGTGAATCTTTTTTTCAAAAAGTGAAAAAAAAACTTGGGCAATTTGTACATGACTAAAACTGAAAATATGAACCTCATTCCTAGTGTATTTATATCCTTCTTGTTATATAATATTGTTTTCTCTGCTGTTTTTACAATTTCCTTCTCTAATAATTTGCTGTTCATCTCCTTCCCCTTTTTCCATTTTTGCCACAAAACAGGTTTATTGGTGTATACTAGGCCAATGAACACAAGGGCTTTTTAAGCCTAGCCATGCATCCCAAATCTCTGAGAAGTTCTGATAGCCACCATAAGTGTAAGCAGGGGCTTGGGAGATGAAACATTTACAAGCTAAGGCCTGAGAAATGAACCATTTACAGGTTGCCTGTGTCCATCAGAGACATAACTGCCAAACCAGGAATGAATTTCCTCTTCCCCATCCAATTGACTAGGTTGCACTTGAATTGAGTTAGGCAGGAACTCTGCTTCACATTGATGGAAAGCCTGTTCCTACAGATCTTATTTATACCACAGGCAATGTTTAAGTCTTTAGAATGGGTAATTATTATGCTGTTTGCTTTGTGGATATGCAGGAGGTCCATCAGAATGGGGTCTGATAATATCTTGTATGTCAGGCATAGATCTCCTTCCAAAAGCCTGTAGGATGGGGTCTTGAGGCAGCAGGGATAAGTTGTACAGGCAAAGGGGCTTGAGGCATACTGCATAAGACATTTTACTTAAGCCCTGTATTCTTTTAATGAGGAACCTATGTGGACATTCCAATTGTTAGATATGCCTGGTTAGCTACATACCAAAGGGGGCATTGTACTCAATGATAGATATGATGAATTATGAATACAGTGGAACAATTAATTTTTTGGACTTAGATACCATACCTTTGTTTAAAAGTTGAGCAACATATAATGATTTCCTCACTGCTGTAGACATGTGATGGTCAAAGGACAGATTACTATCTATCTGTGTTCCTAAATCCCTGACTACTGGGTCAACTCTAAGCCATGTGTTGTCAATATGATGGTTACTAGGGGCACATGACTTCCCAAAAGATACTATTATGCATTTCTTGGCATTTAGTTTTAGTCCATGACTCTAACACCAGTTGTTTGTCTGTGTCAGCCCCTCCTGGAGAGCATCTGTGTCAGTGTGGAATTCAATGACAGTTTCTAATTTGCAATCTTCTGCAAATTTAGTCAGACAGAGACCATTGCCATTGGCCTTGACTTCAGAGAAATAAATGCCAAAAAGAAGCAGTCCAAAGACTGATCCTGAGGGACTCCACTTGTGACTGGTCTCTTTGTAGAGGTGGATTCCCCAATTCTAACTTCCTTGGCACTGTCTGTGAGACAGTTGGCTATCCACTGGGTGACATACGAGTTTGTACCTAACCTCTTGAGTTTGTCAACAATGCTTGAGTGGGATATTGTATCAAATGTCTTAGCCAGGTCAAGGTTGTCAGTGTGAACCATTTTTCCCTCATCCATTGCTTTGGTGACATTCACAAAGAAGGCCATCAGGTTGAGTAGGTGTGATCTGCCTTTGACGAAGCCAGACTGGGTTGGATCCAGTTTATGGAGGTTTACTATATCACTATTGATCATTTCCATGATAATTCTTTCCAAGGCTTTCCATATAAGACTAGTGAGACTTATAGGTCTGTAGTTTCTAGGGTCTGAAGATGGCCCACCTTTGTGCAGAGGGATAACTGCTGCTGTTCTACATTTATGAGGCACAAGGTCTGTTTGGAGGCTATAGTTAAATAGCACTTCCAAAGGCCCTGACAGGTCATGCTTCATGCTATTTAGAAGCCATCCTGAGATATTGTCTGCTTCCATTGATGCAGTGTTTTTGGCCTTATAGAGAGCGTTAAAGACCTGTTCCGTAGTGATAACAGGGGGAGTTATATTTGATGGTATTTTCTGTGGGACGGTTGAGTGGGAAAGAGGGGTAAAGTTGGAAGTGAATTTATTGGCCAGTAGGTTTTCTATATCTTCTAGCTCAGTATAGGTGGCTCCATTTACAATGAGCTCTGCACACAATTGTTTATCCTTTGAGGTTCCAGACATAGCTAAAGAATGCCCTCTGGTTGTCCTTGGCCTAAGAAGCCAAATTCACCTCGCATTTAGCTTTCGTAGACTTTATTTGTCCTCTGAGCTGTTTGTTTAGTTAGATGACAGTGCTTTTATCCTGCTAATTTTTGTCATGTTTTTTTTCCTTCTGTTATACAGCCTATTGATTTTGTGATTCCACCAGGGTGGCTTTTTTTTTTTAGTTAATTCTGTACTTCTTCATGGTGGGTACAGCTGCCTCTATGCAGCATGCTTATGCAGGGTTTCTGTGAACAGTTCTGCATAGGCAGCAGTGTTCTCAGGGTTTATGGGTACTTGAAACTTTGACAAGTTATCACTTAATATCAGGAGGTTAGCCTTAAGAGTAGTTCCTGAATACTCCAGGTTTAGTTGGGGGTCCAGGTTTGATTCTTACTTCAAAAGTTACATTGGTGTCTCCATTTTGTCCAATCTATTTAGATACTCTGGATATTCTTGTTCTCCTCTACACACTGTTATTTGGAGAGCTGCTCTGACCTGCACAGGGGTGGAAGCTCTAAAGGGTCTGGGGATGTAGCCAATATACCCTTCTTTATTGGTTGTCAAAAGCTCGAGATGTGTCAAAATTTGTGGAAACTACATCATCACTATAAATGTATATGTCATGCCATAAATTCTTGTTAATTCCATTATTTACTTCAGGGGAACCTATATTCTTTGGTAAGGGTATGCAATTTTATACCTGTATTGCTTTCAGTTCCTAGAAAGTTTAAGTAGCTTCCTATTCTGAACCGTGTTAGCATATTTATCTATCTTTTCCAACATCAAATGATATGAAGTTTTATATGAGCCAAAGATCAAATCCTCAGTTATCCTTCTGTTCAAAGAATCAGTGGTTGTAAACATGCCCTTAATTTTAACATTATTATAATTAATAATAACATTCAACAATTCACATCCTTGTTTGTCCAATAACTTAATTAATTCATTATAAAACTGTACATTGGAATGAGCACAATTAGGAAATTTAAAAAAACTTAGACATTCTGGGACAATATTGTACTTTATACATTCGTTGAAATATAAATGTTCTATTTGTTAACCCCTAAGCATAATTCAAAAATTTTCTAACTTAAAAAAATCCATTCTTTAAAAGTAAGGTTAGCTCTATGTGAATAGCATATATTTCAAAGATGAAAGAATCAAAAACCCAGATTCTTGTTAAGCCAAATATTAAAATTAAGGTCAACGTAATAGTGACTCTGATTCCTATGTTACTTCAGTCGAGGATATTGTCATCAGAATGCTGTTCATTATCTAAAGTATGAACTATCTGTCCTGATAAACCAAAATGCAAGAAATGAACAGTACCTTCTATTTCTTTCTTTGTCACCTGGTCGGTGGTTTTCTGGTGATCACTGAAGAAGAATTCTTCATGCTCCTCTTCTCAAGGAAAAAATTGTGTATAATCCCTTCCAACCATTGCGTTATCCATTTCCTGTACACCACTAACAAGTCCCAGATCACCAGAATTATGGACTTGCATAGTTCCGAATAATGGACAAGCTTTTTAACTGTGTAATTTTAGGCTAATAATTATTTCATTGATTACTCATTGTGGAAATTAATTGTTCAATTGAAAATGTATGCACAGAAGGAGAGGCTTGCATTACTATTGTTTTGTTCTAAGAAGTCCCTTGTCTTTGAAGGATGAAAGCACTAAACTTGTGAGAATAAACTCACTTGATTTTACTTTTACCCTTGTGTTTAATGGATTTGAAAAACTATTTATGTTTCAGACATTATCTATGGTGACCACTGCACAATGTTTAAATGGGTCTATAAACACAAAACCAGGAACTGCAAGACACCAACCATAAACGAAAGTAAACCAGTTCTGATAGAACACCCGAGTGATGTTGACAGTAATCCACACGGATGTGTTGTATAAAAATAGCAAATTTATTGAGCGCGCTTTTGTCTTTGAAAACAAGACTTCATCAGAAAACAGTTACAGTTCAAAAACACAATGCTTTTATACTCTTGAGCTAATAGATAATTAATTAGCAATCTATTACACATCTTCTCTGTCGTACTTAAAGCAGCAGACCGATATTTCATAATTTTAAAAGTGTTTTTTTTTTTGAAAAGCTACAAATAAATGAAACTATAAAAATACAATGAAATACGATTCTAATACATTACATGTAATGTTATTATTATTGTTATCATTTTATATGTAATGCTATTATTATTGTTATCAATTTATATGTAATATATGTGATATATGTAATATGTTCTTCCTTCAGTATCAGCTCCTTATAGTGATCATCCTGGAAATCTGAAAGTTGCAAGAAATGAAGCACACAATAAGAGTGACTGGCACAAAGCATTTGCAGAAAGACAAGATGTCTACAACAAACCATACAGCAAAACAAGTACTACCACACCAAAAAACAAATGTTAAAAATAGCCACACTAAAAGAAAGTATATGAACTGATCAAGTTTAATATCCCTAGTGTTTTAGCTGCTCATCTAGAGAACAAAACCAGAACTCAAAAATACAATGTTTTAAATATTTCATCTCACATTAATTAGCTAATCGATTGCAGATAATAAACATTTAAAGTGAGCACAGGGGAAACAGAATACATGAAATCATATCAAAGTATTCCAATTAATGTCAGTATTTAATTCTAAATGTTCAAGTATATAACATTTTAAAATCATCCTTGATCCTAATGCATTTTATGCAACTACCTTATCTCCATCCAATATTAAATTAACATTCACAAGAACTCAGCTTTTAAAATTAACATTCTCATTATGCACCTCATGTACATGTACTGCTACTGAATTCAAAAATATTTATTGTATTTCTTAAATCATTCATATGTTTGTAAATCCTAAGTATGACTTTTCTCCTTGTTTGATCAATATAACAAAGTGGAAGAATACAATTATACACAAACCTATAAATCATACAATTTTTGTCAGTTATAATAATGCCTAATCATCAGGCTTTTCCCATTAATAACCATATGTTTGCTCTATAAACACACACACACACACACACACACACACACATATATATATATATATATATATATATATATATATATATATTACATGTGTACATTCAAACATTACCCCTTAAGTCTCATAATTCCCCATTACTGTTTCATATGACAAAAGCTCAACAATATTAAATACTCTTGAATACAAAAGGATACCGCAGAAGAATATTTTCCAATTTTCAACTGACTATAAAATATTCCAGTGTTTTCTTATAATTACAAAAATGTCAGAAGAAGCAGAAAAACATTATGACACAAAACAATGTATCTGTGACATTATTACTCTCAAATTTGCTAACTGTAAAACATCTAAACATGTATGTACCCCCGAAAGACTCCACTGAATTAAACACACTATTTTTATCTCATTTAATTACCCTTCATTATAACCTCAAACATTCAACATTATGATTAATCATCTAAAAAAACTATCATTTTTCTCTTTGTCTGTTCTATTATATTTCAACCTAATAAATTCAATTTGGGTAATGATTTGATCAAGTGTGTGAGTGTAACAAATGTATCTGACCAAATTTCCTTTCTTACGCTTGTATCCAAACACAGGCGACCCTGTATTACTTTGAAGTAAAAATTGTATTTATTAAGCGATACCAACTTCAATGACTTTTGGTTAATTAAAACAACACAAATAAAATGCTTTTCGTTTGGAAAAGTTTGAAAACTTTTTCAAATAACTTGTACTCTGCCCTTTTTCCTCTTTTTATAGTGGTCGTGACATCACCTCTCCTTAAAGGTACAAGACCACTTGGGTACAATGTACTTTTACAATGACAAAGATGTTCGTTATTATACAACATGTCATCAAGTAAAATCAAGTAAAATAAAATCTTTTCTATCCATCTTTAGATCGTCTGACATAAAAAACTTCATAATCAAGTAAAAACTTTACATTTCAATCTCGAAGCTTAATACAATATGTGTGCTCCACAGATGAAAGAACTTAGATAGAAGTCATTAACTTTCATCACTGACATAGACTTTACTTCTGTAAATAAGCCTGAGTTTAGACTAGTACTATATCCCGTACATAATTTTGAGATTTTACGATACTTTAACACTTGTACGATGATGTAAGAAAGTGACTATATGTTTTGTTGGTCAGTTTTTGCTCATAACTGAAGTAGAAAGTCCCCTATCAACAAAGAGGTGCATATGCGTGTGTACAGTTTTCTATGCGACCACGTTTGACTATTTATAATATAGCTTATACTTACTGTACTTATTTGTACCATGAGAGTTTTTATAGGTATTATCTTAAACAGTTTCTGATTTTCTATAATTTTGGCATTCGTAGATGTAATGTGTCTATCCAACTTATGATGAGATGGACACGAAGAACATAAATATGGACTTGCACATCTCTATTATCATAGGGTTGCAGGCTTTATAGCATGAAAATGAAGCCCGCACAGAGTTTTCTAAGCAACTTGTTGAGGGTGATAAATATATATAATAATTTCTATAGAAGTACCATGAGTGTCACAATGTCCTGATTTAATTATATAATAGGACAGGAATACACACGGACTTTTAAATATATAAATTTGAAATTGTTAGGGTTGCTTTTAATGTAAGTGCTCTAATATGTATGCACTGGTATAAACACAAGTAGCGTAGTGCGCACTTGCACTATGGAGCACACATATTGTATTAAGCTTCGAGATTGAAATGTAAAGTTTTTACTTGATTATGAAGTTTTTTATGTCAGACGATCTAAAGATGGATAGAAAAGGTTTTATTTTACTTGATTTTACTTGATGACATGTTGTATAATAACGAACATCTTTGTCATTGTAAAAGTACATTGTACCTAAGTGGTCTTGTACCTTTAAGGAGAGGTGATGTCACGACCACTATAAAAAGAGGAAAAAGGGCAGAGTACAAGTTATTTGAAAAAGTTTTCAAACTTTTCAAAACGAAAAGCATTTTATTTGTGTTGTTTTAATTAACCAAGAATCATTGAAGTTGGTATCACTTAATAAATACAATTTTTACTTCAAAGTAATACGGGGTCACCTGTATTTGGATACAAAGTTTTTTCTACTTGGATACAAGCGTAAGAAAGAAAATTTGGTCAGGTACATTTGTTATACTTGGTCTGTTTGTCTGCAGCTATTCCAGGCCTTTGGTTTCAACAGTTATTGAGTTTGTCAGTCAAGTTGAGTGTGACAACTCTCTGTATGAAAGAACATATTGGCTGAAGATTTTCCTATACAGACTTGTCCTTGTTAAATGCTCATGCTTACCCTTCAATGTTAAATCTAAAATATTACATTTACCTTAAATACTTGAAAGAAAACTGAATGCCCTAGCCATTGGCATTTAAATTATGTATAAATTTGTCAACTTCACTTATATCAAAAAACACAACAGCAATAAACCGTAAATATATTGAACATAATGAAAGGCTTGAACATGTATGAATTCATCATTACCTTCTTTCAATTTCTGGCATAAATATATTGCATATACTGTGACAAAAGGATATTGTATTGTTGCCCCATATAGATATATATATATATATATATATATATATATATATATATATATATATATATATAACCATTTATTTTAGAATGTAAATATATTATGGGTCAGACAAAAAGATCAAATTGCCGATATGGATAATATATATGGGACCTCATCTAAATAATGGGCTACTGCTCTCAACTTGCTGTATGAAGAACAGATGTGCAGAAACTAACTACATCTAAATTAACCAAAATTTATTCTCTCTTTCACTCAACAGTTTTAAAATTTCCACAACTTCATTGTATTTTCAACAAAATTATGCAAACCATATCTGACATTCTACTGAAAACCTCCAATACCTGAAATAATTGGATGACCTAATGGATTAAAATGTGACTTGTGGATGTTAGGGGTAGCATAAAATGTTGCATATTTTGGATATTTAATAAATAGAATTGTTACATATTTTCCTGTGAATAAAGCCAATATTTTACCCCTAATCAACAAATCTAATAAGATTGCAACTATTGTTGGACAACTGCCTGATAACTATTTTCACAATTTAGGATCAGTTTAAATCTAACCATAACTATCCCATTCCCCCTTTATCTGCTTTACATACCACTAGCTTATCTCTGTATTCTTAAAAATTCAGCGCTTTCCATTCAGCTTTAGATAGATTATATTAGCATTGTTTTTATATATAAATTGCTTGTATAAACTCTTCTTACACACTGTTTAAAACGCAGTTATTGTGGTATTAAGAACAAGGGGGTAAGAAGTGGCTTTGGAGACTCAAAACAGGTAAATTAATCCATTTATACACAACCCCACAGATGATTAATAATTGCTCACCTCATCCAAGCTATCTTTTAATTCATCATTCATTAAATGTATTGACAAATCTAACAAACTATTATCATTGTATAGTTAATTTGCAGTCACAAAACTGTTCCTATATAAAGAGTCCTGAGTTACTTCAACATGTTGTTCATTAATACTCTCATAAGCATATTTTTCGACATAACCTAAATAATTCTGCCTTTACAGTATCTCGAGTCATACAGTATGTGGGACCAAATAAGATTCCTTTAGATAGAACTGATATAGTCTCATTACTGAGTTCAGAATTAGACAAATTCGGTACATGTAAATAACAGCAAGTATTTCCTTTGTCCTCCTCTCTTTGGACATCAACCACAAAATCTTCATCTGTTGCCAGCAGAACTAAACTCACCTTCTCCACATCATTCACTGGTTCTGCTGTCTTAGTGTAGATAATTCCTGAAAGGATACTGAATAACTACATTTTTGCTCAACCCTCAAATGCCATGAACTGATTGAACATCTTGACTGGGAGAAGCCATCACATTATGTAACTAATACAATGCAATGCAGATGTTAACATGCACATATTTTGTTATTCGCATAATCATCTTGATCTCTAAATAATATCTTTTCCTTTCTATCTGTAATCTCCTTTTCATTTTTATTGCAAGTCTCTGTTAACTTTATTTAACTTAGTTTTGAGAAAAGCAGGATGAAAATCTTTTTGAATGCACATTCCATTTGCATAAACTCTTTTACACCTCTAACATGCTTGCATTCCCCAAATTCAGTCATTATTTTTAACCACTCTTTACTGCAAGGTAAGCATGCATTTTGTCAGTGCTCTCACAAATCAACATCCTTAATGACGCTTATCTATTCTTAGTCCATGAGGTACCAGCTAACATTGAACTAAATAAGTAATTTGTTCAACTTAGATTGTACTGCCAGATTGTCACTGCCCTCAACAAGTTCAAGCAGTAGATTATTTAGATTCTTTGAAAATCATTATGTTTTATTGAACTTTATCTCCAAAATGGCATCCTGTTCGACATTCAGACCAGGACTAGAACATTCCACTGCCATAATAATAACAAAAAATACTACCACATGAAAAAATAAATGTTAATAATAACTACACTATTGGAAAGTATGTGGACTGATTTCTTAGTGTGGCTAACAGAGCTATGCAGGCCAACAACTGTGAGGGGGGTACAGGCAGACACACAAAAATAAATTGCATAAAGTTTGCAAACCGGGAACGGAAAAGCACTGTAATACATTCCTAGCAATACATTAGAGGCTGTAATGTGTAGTATGGTAAATGTTCATAGCTATGGCTATTGTAGACAGAACTACAAGAGAGAGACAGAAAGAGAAAGGGAGTGCAAAACTTTCATTTAGAACATTATTAGTAGATGCATGTACACTATGGGAGAAAGAGCAATGATATATTATATCACATAATACCAAACTTCTAAAAAGAGCCATCAAAGTAGACTATTTAAATGGCTAAATGGATTCCTTTAGATATAGCAAATACAATTACCACTGCAAAATGATCAACTCATGAAACCGCTTAAAACATTAAAACTCTCTTACATTAAAATGACAGCAAAACTGTAAAATAAATATTTCTAGTGACAGATTGAAAAGAGCCTATAAAATGCAACTGATGGATATCTGTATAAAACAGTTTAATAAATAAATAAATAAATACATGAATGAATAAACTCTGCCATGACTGCTTAATGTCACAATGGCATAAACAGTAACTACAGTTCTGTTCATTAGTATGTAAATGTGAACATGTACATTATAAACAGAATAGTCTCCACTTCCTGTTCCATGAAGAACCATTTCTCGAGACCAATTACACAACTGATTTATTTAGTAAAGGTAACAGAAATCTTTTTAAATGGCACTGATGTACAATACTAATAATCACTGACCAACCTTGGATGCTGCAGGATTTACCCATGAGTCAACATTTACCCACTTAGTCTTCACCCTCATGGGTAAACCATGTCATTCATGGGTAAGTCCTGCAATGTCAACAGTCAAGTGCCCTTGAATGCAGAGGTGATATGATGTTTTATTGAATCAAAACAGGTTTAACAGTTACTTAAGTTTTCAGACTAATAGGAGCCATTTATCATAAGTTAATAAGTTATTCATGTTAGACATAATTCTTTAAGACCTATTTGTGTCTAGTAAGGGAGAAGAAAGTGCATAATTTTTCCCCACTGGTGAAAAGTAATACTCTAAAACAAAATACCAATATTCTTCCAATCGATAACTGCTACAATAGCCTTAGCTATATGGGAGTTATATCATGAAGAGGCTATTGCAGCCAGCTGGCTTCCAAAGGTTTACTGCACATTCCACATGCCCAAGCCATTAGTCACCTCAACCAGAGATAACTAAAAAGTTATGTTTGGGCACTAGAGCTTTCCTGGTACTGATAAGAGTGCTTCTCTGTGCATTTTCAAGAATCAATAGACAGCTGACTCTGTTCCATTGCTGGGCAGAAAGGTTCCCTTTGGAGAAAAACCTTCCACATTACTTTTTCACTTCTGAATGTAGCAATTGATAAAACAAGTGTTGCAGCAGCTAAGATTGCTGCCCTTGGCTTTTCATTTCAGTGCTAGGCTGACATACCTGTTGTACAAAGTCTACACTTCCTCAAAGTATCCATGTTGATTTTCCTAAGGTGCTCTGTTTCTCTTTGATAGCCCAAAGCCATGCAGTCAAGTGAGCTGTCAATCCTCTAAACTGCCTCAAGGTGTGCATTCATTGCTTGTTTGTCTGTGCATATGTGTGCCTGTGTGTTTGTTTTCCTGTGGTTCCTGACAGGGACCGTTACCCTCTGAAAGGAGATCTATACCTCATGCATATTTACATGCATGATAGGTGTAGGCTTTTCATGACTTTGAATAGGATAAAGTGGGCATCAGAGAATGAGAGAATAAATAATAGCTGTAAATTTATTTCTCTATTTATTGTTTATTGGCATTTGTTTACTGGGATAGTCCAGTGGGCCAAGAAGAGTCCATTTTCAGTGGAGGCCGAGGGAGAAAAATCTCCATAAAGATATTTGATAGACTATACCATGCAAAGGTAAAACTTTATACATAGTCGTATGGCAGAAAATATAATAACAACACGGTACAAATTATAGCAAAGTAATCCAAAATATATTTATAATAACAAGACAGTACAAACTGTAACAAATTAGTTTGAAAAATATAATTAGCATTGTGGAGAGGGTAAGCTCTATATCAAAGGTATTTACAAGCATCTTATGTCAGAGGTTCAAGCTTAATATATTAAGAGATGCTTGGTAGCTATTTAGAGCAGAAATAAAGAATAAACAAAAAGAATAGAAGTGGGAGGACATGGAAGGTAAAATGTGAGGAATTGTAGAAATTAGAGTAGAGGAGATAGGGTGATGGAATATAAGTAATTCATGAGGGAGTGTAGTGTGTAGGAAAGAAGGTGGTGCAGTGATAATAGAATGAGAGACAGTAGAGGGTGAGAGCTAAAAGAGTGGGATGGAGAGGAAGAACAAGGTTATGGAGAGGAAGAAGAGCTAGGTTATGGAAGGGGGAGGCCTACTACAGTTACAGATCCAGGTTAAAAGGAGGTGGTTATGAAGACCAGATTTGAAGGAAGCAGAGCTTTGGGAGGTGTGAATGGTTTGAGGAAGTCTGCTCCAATCTTTAGCTATTACCCAGGAGTATAATAGTTGACCAGCAAGTAGTTTAGGTTTATGAATTTGGAGGATGTGCTGATTTCCAGATTGTGGGGACCTATTAGGATTGTAATAGGAAAATAAGGAATTTAGGGCAGGGCAGTCCTTTGGTTTTGGAATTATTTTATGTACGGTGGTTAGTTGAAGGTAAGAGAGGTAGTGGGGGAATTCCAGCTACTTTAATTTTTAGGGATGTGCAGTGATGGGTGGAATAAGGGGTGTTTGTTGCGAATTTGGCAATTTTGTTATAGCATATTTCTAGTTTTGCTTTAAATGAAGATTGGAGGTTGTGTGTGTGTGGGTGTGGGTGGGTGTGTGTGTGTGTGTGTGTGTGTGTGGGTGTGTGTGTGTTTGTGGGTGTGTGTATATATATATATATATATATATATATATATATATATATATATATATATACACACACACACACACACACACACACACACACACACACACACACACACATACATACATTATTTACTTCTGTACTTCTATTGCCGTACTATTCTTTATGGACGTAGTAAACAGCCCATGGCTCTGGGACTCTGGAAAGATCGTCTCTACTCTATTCCTGGACTTATTTAAGGCCTTTGATACTATCTCTCACTCACTCCTTCTTTCACAGCTCTCTAGCATTGGACCATCTACTCCATCTCTCAAATGGTTCTAAAGCTACCTTTCTGGCAGAGAACATGCTGTAAAATGGAAAGAGTCTATATCCTCCTTTGTACACAACCCCACTGATGTCCCCTATGGCTCTATACTTGGAACCTTGCCTTTAATATTTTTATTAGTAATCTTCACTTATCATTTCATCACTGGTGTCATGTAGCAGACAACTCCACTATTATTTATTCTGCTGATAATCTAGCACAACTACAACATATTGCTCAATCTGCATTCCCCTCCATAGAGACATGGGTTCACAACAACCATCTATCTCTAATCCCCCCCCAAAAAAAACTAAACTCATAATATTCACTCCAAAGAAAAATACTCCAATGAATAAATCTTTATTCAGTATACTCTCCCTAAACCTCACAAAATTTGAATTAGTTACCCACACCAAATTTCTGGGTGTCATAGCTGATAAAAACTTAAAATTTGACCTACACGGTCAAAATAACATCAGTAAGACCTACAAAAAATTGGACTTCTTTATAGACACAAACATTTTCTTTCTCTCCCTACAAAACAGGTGCTTTCCTCCACCTATCTACTTCCGTCTCTTGTCTATGGTGCCTTATGTAGGATGGTTAGTTGGAGATGAAAGCTAGTGGGGGAATTCCAGCCAGTTTAATATTTAGGGGTGTGCAGTGATGGGTGGAATAATGGGTGTTTGTTGCGAATTTGGCAATTTTGTTATAGCATATTTCTAGTTTTGTTTTAAGTGAGGATTGGAGGTTGGTTAGCAATGGGGCCTTAATAGAAGAATGGGCCAAACTAGCATTGAACAAATCACACAAATAAGAGAGAGCCAAAGGAACATCCACAGAAAGTGGGTCCAGGTTAAGAGAGAGAGAGACACCAAATAGAAAACCTCTTCCCTTTGGATAAGTAGGATTTCCTAGTAGTAGATTTCCTGGCCTCCTGCAGGACTTGTAGCATGTCCTCAGAAAAAAAGATGTCTATGAGGAATCAAAATCCTATCACCCACAGTGTCAGTTGAAGAATGGACAGGTGGGGATAGATGAAAGACCCCTTGTCTTTTGAGAGTAGATCCACCCTGTGAGTTAACTTGTGAAGATTGCCCCTGGCTAAATGCAGAAGAAGAGGGAACCAGTGCTGTCCTGGCCAAAAGGGAGTCACTAACAAGATTTTGGGAGCATCCTGTTGAATTTTGAACAGGGCTTTCAGAATGTGAGGAAGGGGAGGGAATGCATAAAGAAACCTCCCCTTCCAAGAAAATGAGAGGGTGTCCACCTTCCACACCAGGGGACTTAGGGCTCTGCCACAAAACAGAGGAAGTTGTCTGTTCAGAGGGGAGGCACAAAGATCCATTTGAGGAGTACCCCACTGGTGGATAATGTTAAGAAACACATCCCTGTGAAGCATCCATTCATGGGACTGAGTTAAGGACTTGCTCATAGTGTCTGCCACGATGTTCTGACTGCAAGGGATATAAACTGCCCGAAGAATCAGTTGATATTTGACAGAAAAAACTCATATCAGAAGTGACAACTGGCAAAGAAGATAAGATTTCTTTCCTCCCTGTTTGTTGATATGCCGCATCACTGTGGTATTGTCTGTGAACACCTTGAGAGGTCTTGGATAGAAAAGAGCATAAAAGGCCTGAAGAACCAGCAGAAGAGCTCTTATCTCTTTGACACTGATTTTGTACTTCTGCTGATGGGGTAGTCACACCCCCTGAACTTTTAGGGAGCCAAATGTCTCCCCATCCCATATCTGGAGTGTCTGTGAACAATTCCTGAAAGGGAAGAGGGGAATGAAAAGGGATCCCTGGATTCAAAGACAGCTGCTGAATCCACCAGTGAAGTTCCTGTCTGAGACAAGGAAGAAGAGGAACTACAAAGTCTAGAGGATATGCATGTTGTAGCCATACTAACTTCAGAAACCACTGAAACTTTCTCATATGAAGTTTGGCCAGAGGGAACATCAGAATAGTAGATGCCATGAAACCCAGAGTTCTCAGAAACTCCCTGGTGGTAATGGAAGCCAGAGGAAGAAGAGTTTGAAAGAAAGAAATGAGAGTTAAGGCCTTTGGAGGGGGTAGGAAAGCCAGCAATGGCACAATCTGAATCTTGCAATCTGGAAAAACATGATCCTGAGAATGAGTCAGAGAAGACTTTTTGAAATTTATAGTGAACCCTAGACTCTTAAGAAAGGAAATGTCAAAATGAAGATTTTGCAAATGGTTCTCTGGAGAGTACACCTGAATCAACAGGTCATCCAAGTAAAGAAATATTTGGATCCCTTGAAGCCTGCAAAGAGCAATCACAGGAGCAAAGCATTTGGTGAACACTCTTGGGGCAGTAGAAAGGCCAAAGGGCAAAGCAGGGAACTGAAAATGCTAGGAAGCAACAAAGAAATGCAAAAACTTCCTGAAAAGAGGCTGGATCGGAATATGGAGATAAGCATCCTTGAGATCCAGAGACACCATATAGACCCGAGGGAGCAAGAGCGGAAACAGAATCTGAAGGGACAATATCTCAAAAGAAGGCACATTTAGAAAAGTGTTTAGATTAGAGAGGTCTAGAATAGATCTCCAAGTGCCCTTTTTCCTGGCCACTAGAAACAGTGTGGAGTAGAACCATTTCCCCCTTTGGGACACAGGCACTTCTTGAATAGTACCCTGAGTCAAGACATTTTGAAGAACCTCTGGGGAAAAGGGAAGTTTTTCCCGAGGAGGCCCATAAAAGGAGTACAGAATTTCCACACCATGAAGTACCTTTGATGAATGATTGACAAAACCGAAGAATCCTGAGTGATCTGAAGCCAAACAGGAAGAAAAAGGAAGAGAAAGAGGAATGCAGCTGGGAAGAGGCAGTCATACAGCATCTCATTTGTCTGGAAAGGAAGGCTCTGGAGTCCCTGAAAACTGAAGAGCCTTAGCAGAAGGAGCCCATTTGCTATTCTTCTTACCTTTAGTAGAAGAGCAGGATTGCCTTGGAACAAGGGCATGCTTAGTGGGGGTAGTCTCTCTCTGAAATTTAGGCACAGGAGAAACAAACACATGTTTAAGCTCCTGTAAGGCCTTACCCTTATCCTGAAGGGACTTAAACAAACCAGCAGCAGCTTCACCAAACAAAAGGTTAGAATCCAGAGGAGCATCCATCAGTCTAGCTTTAATATTATCAGGTAGAGGTTGAAGCCTAAACCAAGAATACCTGCTCATCACTGAACCAAAAACAGTAGCCCTAAAAGCGGCATCTGCACATCATAACTACATTTAACAGAATGATGAATGACTTGAGAGGAAGTCACTAGCATGGAAAGAACAAAAGTTTTACCCTCAGAGTCTGGAAAGTCAGAAATAAGTTGACAGGACTAAGAAAGAAGAGCCAACACATATCTAGACATTAGCATTTGATAATTAATAGCCCTAAAAGCTAAGGTAGCAGAAGTGTAAACCTTCTTACCCAGCCTCTCCATAGCTCTGCTGCTCTTGTCAGAAGGCAATAACTTGGGCGAAAGAAGCAACTGAGACAGCCCATCAGAGGCTACAGACACTACAGAGGGGTCAGCAGCAGTATATTAATATAATGAACAATCCTCAGGCACCCTATAAAACCTGTCAGGTTTCCTGGAAGCAGGGGGCAGAGAATCAGGTGCATGAGAGGCATTGGAAACAGCATCCAGCAAAGCAGCCAAAACAGGAGAAATAGCCATAGGCATAGCAGATTCCAACTGCAGCAACTCATAGTACCTCTTATGGATATCAGAGACCTGACCACAATCCCACTTAAAAAAAATATGTCATCCGAGAGATTGTGTCCCCAAAGAACGTTTCCTCAAAAGGAACATCAGGACTAATAGATTCCTCCTCCTCTGACCCATAGTCCAAAGGAGAAGGAATTTGAGTAGAACAAGTCAAGGATTCATCATCAGAATCTGACTCATCCTCAGAAGAATCCTGTTCTCTAGGCCTTTTAAGGGGAGTAGAGGATGAAGGAGGATCAGGAACCAAAACTCCTTGAGTAGGCTTTAAGGACATTAAAGCAGTAAACAGCCCCTGAGTAAAGGCCTGCCAGTCGATTTGTGGGTCCCTATGAGCAGAAAAAACATGCTTACATTTGTGTTTTTTTTTTAAGGAACATTCCTTCCAAAATCTAAGAAGGCTCAGAGCCAGAATAACAGTCAAAAACCATAGTAGAAACTTATTCCCCAACTAAAAACAGCTGGCACCTCAAAATAAAATTCAACCATGGTTCACCTTAAATGTCCGAGACAGAGGCTTGCAAAGCTTCTTCAGACGTGCTGCCAGCCAGATCCTCACCAGCCTCCAACATGGTCACAGCAGAGAACAACACAGCTGGGTGACCCTACGGGTTTGTAATGACCTCAGGAGAAACACGTGGCAGGGACTGGACAGCGGAAGAGTCCAGTCGGACCTTTTTCACCTTCTTCTTCTTCCATAATGGCTGACCCTCATGGCAGGAGACTCCTTCCATTGTATCTTTGGCAAGAAGCTTAAGATGCTGGTTAGCAAGATGTGATAAAAGAGAAGAAAGTCTACTGTTAAGGGTTTTTAGGATGAATGCCTGACAAATTGAACAAGTCGTATGGTCATAAAAAGCTCCTAGACAAAAAAAGACACTTATTGTGGCAGTCTTTATGGGGAATCTGTCTCCCACACTGGAATTTACTCTTCCTGGATGACATTGATCCCAAGGAGCACAAAATAAGACATGAAAAAACAAAAAGCCAATGGGGCACTTATCTGCAACTGCAAAGAAGTCAGCAAACAGGCGTAGGTAGTCATTGGAGAATGAAAATGCGTTCAACTGGTAGAAAATGGGTGCAGGTAAACAAACTGATGTTGAAAAGATACGTTTGAACTGCTGGCAAAGAAGTTCTGACTATGGTGGGCTTGAACATCACCTTTATGCTCTACTCTATGCAAAGAGCATTTGGGTGACATTCAGTGTACCTTTAAAGCAACAGGAGTCTTTGGTAGACTGGTTGGACATGGGGCTTCCACAGTAGCCAATCGCATATGTTAAGAATACTGCAGCAGTGAATGTAAGCACATCAAATGTTCATGGGGATAGAATATTAAAATATTATTTTTCACACTATTTAAAAGTGTGATGTGTAAAGAAGATTGTAAATGAAAATGATATTGCCAACATTCCTTTAAGGAAAGTACAAGGTGTTTTCTGTTGAGCTACTGTGTATCTAATTTTAAGTTGCTAAGCAAATGACAAAGACCACCAATGGCTGTGATAAATCTGCCTCACATCCAGAAACCCTGTGTCTGCCAAATGCTTTACCTATGGTAAAGCTAAATATATATACTTACTGAAAACAAATTACCATAAATCATGATTGACAAACTCATGCATAGTAATAATACAAAACAGAGAGTAACTCATGATAGGCTGACCTACCAGTAAAAGCAAACTTAATGTAAACAAAAGACAGCTTAGAGTTCCACAAGGATGGGACGCACAACAAATAGGCCAAAAATTGTGGTCAGTCCTGAACCTCAGACCCATTGGAATGCATCCTCTATGTTGGAGATACAGAAAGAACGCATGCCTTTGTAAACAAAAGTAAGTCACCATACACCCTAACCACAGGGGAACACAGTACAAGTCAGGAAAACAAGGTGGCACAAAATGAATAGGACCAATCCTAAAAGGAGAAGAGCACTAGAAATAAAATAGAAAAATAATATGCACAAGAAAATAACCAAGGTGTAAACATGTGGCTCAAGTCCAGAATATGGATGCATGCTAGAGTAAAAATAATGACCAAGCCTTACAACTAAAAATTTAACAGTAAGAACCATAAAATCCAGTTTATAAGAGTAAAATAATAAAAAGGGCTAGTGCTAAAGCAGTAGTTGATGGTAACCATACACAAATAAAAGAAGTTTAATCCTAAAAGAATCAGATGGACCATGAGAGTATGGGACCACAACCTAAGCTACTTTAGAAACTAATGCATATATATTGTACATTACAATTCTAAATATCACCTTAAAAAGAACAAGATAAACAAATGTAAATATTTTGTGAACAATAAAATCTAGTAAACCTATACAAGTAGCAATGTTTCCAGTAAGAAGTATTCTATGCAGTGAAAATAGTCAGCTCATTCAGTCAGTTCATTCATAGTCTTTCCATAAATACTATAATATATGATAATGTACACAAGCCCCAAATTATATTTTTGGCTAAACTTTCATAAACAAATTGTCATAACTTAGGAACTATACAACCTAGACATATATTGTTGGAACATTTTTGTTAACTAGATATAAGCTTCCATGAGATAACAAGAAATGTTTCCAAGAAGGCATAAGATAAATGAGAAAATATACTTAATTGTATAATTACTATTATAAATAATGCTGAATAAATCAAGATGTAAAACTTAGTGCAAATATCAAACTATCAAACACACTTTTCTTCAACACCATTTAATGTTTCATCTGATGTAATGCAACAGTATATAAGTCACATGGTTTTTGAAGTATTAAGTACGTATTGGCATACTGGGGGGTGGGGATTAAATAAAGCCTACAGTCTTATTTATTTACCTTGTAGGCACTATGTCATGCTACTTACATGAAAGTAAGCAGGTTTGTAATTCAGTAAACACAGCTGGGCGGCATGCACGTGCCAACACGGAAGTATCTATGGCATGAAAATCATCTCATAAGCAGGTGACGTTCATGCAAATGAGGGAGGTAGAGTGATCCAGCATGTAGAAAGGCAGCCCTGCAGACCCCGTGTTGGTGTCCATAGTGTACTTGGAAAAATTCCATGTACAGGATTTTAGACAGACAACAGGGGCTTTAAAAACATAGGTAGATGGTCAGAAATGGCATAGCACAGACAGATGAGCAAAACTATCTACCGTGTGTCCAAAAACATAAGGGATATAAGTTAAAATCATTTTATTTTTTTAATGATCTGGGTATGTTTGTGCAGTATGCCACAGTGCACAAACATGCTTTTATGGAAAAAACACATTTAATAGTATGTGACAAGAATGAATTATAGGACTCCACATACAGTATCTACAATGGGGGAATGATGCTGTTGCTAATGAGATAGGGCCTGGAACCATATAGTTTCCAGGTTGTGTGCACAGATCCCTATACAAATGAGGTGGGGTTATTGAATAGTACAAATGGGTATCCATGTCCACATATCCCTTCCGTGTAGTTACAGAACCATGTTGGTGTCCACAGAAGAGGTAGCTGAAATCAAGAGGGCATGTGTCTAAGGACTTGTAAGCTCATTGGAACTCAGCTGCACCTGTTTGCGCTGCTCGCTGCTGTGAAGAGCGGGGGGAGATGTACATTGACTGCTAAGCTTTATTTACCTTCAGGGCACATGTTTCCATATGTTTGTGTAGTACGCTGCCATGCTGAGCGTAACCTTTCAGGAGGTGTGTACAATGACTGCTAAGCTTTATTTACCTTTGTGGTGCTTGTTTCTGCATGTTTATGTAGCGCACCACATTGCTGAGAGTATCCAAAAAGCAATGATGTATTAATTAGTTGTGACCCTTGTTTAACTTAAAGTAGGGCCAGTAAATGATGTTAATGATATACTAGGCAGGTGGAATGCATCATAGGGAGCCAATCACACAGTCAGCACCTACAGTAGAGCACTATAAAGTATGCATTCACCCTGCATTATGATTTTTCACCCATACTGTGCACCATTAGAGTACAAACTTGGGAATTTTAAATGAAAGAAAGCTTGAGGCTGCTGCAGGTCTGCTACATCTGTATGTGCTAGATGCCGAAGTCAGTGCTACAGCTGGTGCTGCTGACAATAGGCCTAGGCATAGAAGGAGAAGAGTGTTCAGTCCCAGTGTACCTTCCAGGAGCTACATGAGCTGGAGATTGTGGAGTGCTACAGGGTGGACAGGGACATACTACAAGAACTCACTGAGCTCTGCCACCCTCATCTCAGACCTAGAGCTAACAGAGGGGAACCCATCCCAGTGCAAACAAAGGTATATGTAGCCCTTAATATAATAACCAGAGGTACCTTCCAAAGACCAACTGGGGACATGACAGAGGTGTCACAGGCATCAGCATCCAGGGTACCCCACCAGTTCCTGGATGCCATGCTAGTACATGCCAGTGAGCACATTTATTTTCCCCTCTCCTCTGAGGTGAGAGCCAGCAAAATGCAACACTAATACCACGTAGCACACTACTCTGAGGTACTGGGTGCCATAGATTTCACTCATGTACACATTAAAGCACCACTCAGTGAGCAGGGTAGAATGTACATCAACCGCAAGGGGTACTACTCCATCAACTGCCAGGTCATGTGCAATGCTCAGAGCATTATCATGAAATTGTGTGCTGGCAGCCCTGGCAGTTATCACAACTCCCATATCTGGCACATATCACAGCTGTACCAGATGTTTGCTAGGGGCGGACATCCCACGCGGCCATTTACTGGGGGATGTTGGCTATGCCTTGGAACCATGGATGATGAGACCCATCAGAAATGCACATACACCCATGGAAGAATGCCATAATGAGGCACATGCACAAACTAGAAACATCATAGAGCATATGTTTGGGATGCTGAAGTCACAATTCCAGTGTCTCGATATATCTAGTGGAGCTCTGCAGTACTCTCCAGTCACATGTACACATATGTTCACAGTATGTGCCATGCTATACAATATGATCCTGCAGAAACAGCTGCAGCAGGATCAGCAAAGGGAAGGGATACACAGCCCCCCACCATTGCCTAGGTCACCATGGCCACCCTTACAAGATGACTCAGAGAAGGAGCCCCCTGATGAAGTCCCTGTAGGCAGATGTAGGTATGCCCAGTATGTCCTAGCATTGGCTAAGAGACAACACATAGTACATTCAATGACAACCTAGGGCCCTAGAGACTGGCACCTTACTCCAACTCACATACATATAGTAAAAGTGTTGATGCCAGAAAACCCACACAACCTGTACCTATCCATGTATTGGTTGTGCACTGCTTGCATCACGCAGAGTCAGCCCTGAACTACAGGTCTCTCAACTGCTGCATTTGCAAGGTAAGTCTCTAGGATGCGCACTAATTTAAGGATTACTATAATATATCATTACACTCTTTAATTTCTCCAAATCTTTTGGGTTTCCAATACCATGATGGGAAACGGATCCCATTCCTAAGTCAAAGTACAATTAAAGTTCGTTTAATTAGTATTGTTTCAGTCTTTGATGTCAGATAAAAGTGCTCTTCGCAGCACCTGCAATGGGCCCACTAATGACTCCTTCTGCAATTCGTATGGGGTTACATGGATTAGTAACATATCTAAATATGACTGTAGATTCTTTTTTATAAGACCCATTGCTCCTACTACTATTGGAACTGCCTGGGCATCTTTCTATCTTTCTTCCACATTGCTCTCATTTCTGCTTGCAGATCCTGATATTTTATAACTTTGTGTTTCTCTGTATGCAACACTGTAGTCACTGGGTGTGGTGATTTCCATGATCAATGCTACTTTTGGTGTCTTTTCATGGAACACTATATCCATTTTTCTAGCATCTATCTTTTGAACTGCTGGTAA
Organism: Protopterus annectens; assembly: GCF_019279795.1. Classification (NCBI taxonomy): domain Eukaryota; kingdom Metazoa; phylum Chordata; order Ceratodontiformes; family Protopteridae; genus Protopterus; species Protopterus annectens. The sequence goes on along the minus strand of NC_056745.1, from coordinate 1,030,041,907 downwards.
CGGGTGATCCCATTTGATATAAACTTCATCATTTTCTATGATGCTTTGTGGCTCATGTTTCCAGTGTTTTTCAGCCACTTCAGTATCATAATGTTTGCACAATCCCCATTGCAACAGTCTTGCCACATTATTATGCCTTTCCGTATAAAATCCTTCTACCATTAGTATGTCACAACCAGCAAATTGGTGTGGGACTGTTTCCAATTTGGTTTTACAAAACCTACATTTGCCTGTTTCTTTCACATGTTCAATGCACTTTATAAACCAGCGTGTACGTAGCCCACTATCTTGGGATACCAATATTAACCTTTCATCTCTTGGTTTGAATTTGTCTCTTCTTAACCATTCCTGCATCCATTCCTGATCAACATGAGGATCTTCCATAAGTTTTCTATAATTGCAACTACATTTATGCATTTTCCACATTTCTTGCCTTCTCATCTGGTCCTTCACCTTATATTCTTTCTTTTTGCTTTTTGGCACATTCAGTTGTTGCCTGATTTTTATCTACTTCCGGTTTGATTTACATTCCTGCTTGACGGCGATATGCTTTTGCTAGATTAAGCAGAGAAGTCATCTTAGATTTATTCTCCTCCTGTTTCAAAACTTTCACTACATTTGGGTCTTGTGAGGTCAGCAGGTATGTGTGGAGTCCCACGATTGCAGATCTATACATGTAATCAATTTCAAGAAGATCTATCCCTCCTTCAGAACGGGGAATATATAATGTTGGTATGCACTGATTTTTATAAATCATTTGGTGAGCATGAAGTATCCTTCTTGTTTTCCTTTCTCATCTATCCAACACGTTTTGGGGCCAGTCAATCACTCTAAATCTATAAGTTAGGACAGCAAGAACAAATTGGTTTACAGCTTAGACTTTTTTCCTAGATGTCAACTCTGTTTTCAGGATTAATTTAAGTCTTTTGAAGTATTCCTTACTAAGTTTTATTTGCATTTGTTCATGCTTTGTTATTGATCCTTCATCAATTCTGAAACAGTTATACACTGCCTCTTGCTCAAGTTCTTTTCTATCATATTCTTGTCCCAAACTGATGTTTTCCTGGTGCTCCAGTTTTCCTGCTTTAAAGGTTGCTTTTGCACATTTATCAAGACTAAATGACATTCTTATATCATCTGAAAAAGTTTTGACAACCTGCAGTTGTGCTTTCAGTTCCTCATCTGATGATGAGCTATACAATTTTAAATCATCGACAAAGAGAAGATGAGAAGTATTTACACTTTGTTGTTTTCTAGGAGCCAAATTATAGCCATAGCCTAAGCTATTAAGTAAACAGCTTAATGGGTTAAGGGCAAGGCAGAGTAACAATGGTGACAGAGTCACGCCGGAATATCTCCCTTTGAATTTTTATCCCTGGGATAATAATTTATCCTTTATCATGGCTTAATTAATTAAAGTTTACTTTGACTTTGATTTTGAATTGCATAGTTGTCTGCCACTGTTTCATGGTCACTTTAATGTAGTCAATCAGTGTAGGGTGTATCTTATACGTTTTTAAGCACTATTTTATCCATCAAATGCTTTGTTGTAGTAATCTATGCCATACTTAGAATGAAAATCACTTGGCACCACAGGACCCAGAAGCACGTAAACAAAGGCTTTCAAAATAAGCAGATGAAGAAATCAAACAGCTGCTGCGTCTCCAAAAAGATCCTTTAATGTAACCAGGCAAAGTAAAATTACACAATATCATCCAAGCACTTTTCTGCCACCACATGCAACATTAACAAATGTAAGGTTGTTTGTTGTTGTGGTTGACTAGGACATGGACATGAAAAGGACAAAATTTGGAGTGTTGAACAGGTACCGAGAGGGAGAGGGGGGGGTTAAGAGGAGTAGTATGGTCAGAGCTATTTTAAATACCGTGGAGTATTATGACTAGATACCAGGGCGACAGGCTGAATGACACCCCTCAGTTTATTACACCCTTAAGCCTCTTGAAAAGCTCGTATATAGAACAGTCATAGCTACAATTGTAGAACACTTTTTTCCATTGTTTTTGTTTTATTTAGAATTGAATATTTAAGATTTGTTCATTATTGGCATTATACACCAGTTTTTAACATTGCCATTTTTAATAAGAGTTTTTTATAATGTCCGTTGATTTCACTTCGTTTTTTAAACGGGTTACTGCACTTATTTGTATTATAAAAACTATTAATTTTACTATAAAAATATTTTACAAAATTCAATTTAAAGAATTTTTAATTATTTCATATTTTTTACATTTTTTCAATTGCCATTATTTTTTAAAAATGTTTTATTTTTGAAATTATTTTTAAATGATGTTTTTAATGAATTATTTTAATTTTTCCTAGAATATTCTTTAATATGGTGATATTTTGATGATTCTGAATGTAGAAGGAAGAAGTGAACTGATGATTTGATTATTGAATTATTTAATGTGATGTGGCTTGCATGTGGTCGAGTGATGATGTGCATGTGGTCGATTCGGTGTATTTTACTTGCCTGGTTAATTTTACTTTGCTTTTTTTTCATCATAGATCCCAATCTTTCCTTCTTTCTTTGTTTGCCTTGATTTCTTCATGTATCATTCTTTTTGGCCTTTTGCTTTTAGTTTTTGGATGTTCTGCCTTATATTTTGATTGTTCTATGCCATACTTAGATTCTTCCCCTTTTTACAGTTCTCCACTATGATTTTATTTAACAACAAATGATCCTTTGTTCCATATGACTTTCTTTTATTACCATTTTGCTCTTCTGCCATAATTGAATTTTCTTAAAAATTACTATACATTCTGTCAGCATCAATTCCTATGTATAGTTTATAAGCCATCGGAAGGCACGTTATTGTTCTATAACATTTAGGGTAGCTATCATATGTATGGATCTGCTGCTGTTATGCAAGGAAATATAATGGGCTAAATGGGCAGATGTAACATCCACATGGGACTAGAGATACCCAGTCCAATAGTATATGTTCCTTAACAGTCACTAGGCCTCATGGTTGGAATATTCACTACATCAGTCAAGGGAGATGTTAAACAGTGGTCTCACATGATATTTGGACTATGGTATATCCCAGCAGATGATGTGCCATTGTTCCCCCACCCCCAACACAGCAGTGTACCCATACAACTGCTTTAACAGAAATAATCTACGGTATATCAGTGGACCAGGTAATCTCATGACTGTAACAGAGATATTGTTCACACCATTGTATGTCTCTCCTCATGCAGGGTAATAATGTACATATTTATGCTGTTGATTGTGTGATGAATGATTCCTCTCTGTCTGGTGATCTGAGTGGCTCAGTGGACTAAGGGAAGCTAGCATGGGTGATGGTGTTGATGGTTCTAATCTGGAATTACTCACATCTTTTGCATGTGAGGTAGTACTATGTTGGTGTTTTCATAGTCTGTCATACCTCTTACTGCAAGAAATCTGGACAAAGCCAGTAAGATTGGGGGGACAAAGGCCCAAACATTAGGACATATTTCAAATATTGTCCCCATAAATCTAGAAAGTCACTGGAAGTAAAGGTATCACATTATTACATAAGTTCGGAAGAATATAATATCTGAAACACAAATGTTTATCTGTAAGTACTATAATGTAGTGATGTCAATATTCAATAATTCACCAGAAGACAGCAAATGTGTGAGGAATAGCCCAAACATATCAGACAAAACTCTGGACATTATGTGGAAATCAGGACAGCTAAGAGGTATGCAGACTGTCAGTCTGTTGGTGGTGTAACATTATCAACCACAGTCACAGATTAAGTACAGCACACTGCTGTGGAATGCTGTGCACAGTTTGATGAAGTGCAGTACCCGAAACAGGGGTGAATGTTAATGTCTGTAGCTACAAAGTCTCAGACTGGAGTACAGGTAGTTTTGAACTGGAGTCACTTTATTAGTACTGACAGTCCCACTGGGCATGCCCATATCCTTAGTTAAAATGAGCACAGTCCTGTTGTCTCTTCATCAAAATGATCTGTTATGCGTAAATGTCTATACATACAGATATATGTATATATAACCATCTTTGACAATCTCTGTCTCACATGCATAGTATATCTTTCGCTATGTAGTGTCAAATAAATATGCACAGATATATAGTTATATATATTAAACTGATAAATACACCCTCCATATATCTACATAACACATATACATATCATACACACATGCATCTACAGTTATATATACATTCCTATTATATACAGAATTATGCATGTGGATGTCTGTATTGTCCAACATACCCTAATAATGGTGAGTAAATTTCCACTATCACACAGTCATACTGTTGCTCAAAGGATCCAAGCTAAGGGTGCAATAGTACAAATTGCAGTTACGCACAGACCCCTGTGCCTGCTGGATGTCACCATGTAGACAAACACAGGTGAGCAGATGCTGTAATGTATAATGTTGTCTATGCATGTATGGACAGGGTGATTTGTCCCTGCCCACAGATATGCCTATGTAACTGTAAGCAGTCACATATGGCCATACTGGTAAATGTACACACATAGCTAGGATAATTACAGTTATCCCACTGCAAGGATACTATATGCAGTTAACAGTATGAAGCAATATCACACTGCAGGCCACAGATGCTGGTCGACACAGGCCTAGTTTGTATAATGCACAAGTACTGTGTCTGCAGTCACACATACAACAGACTTAACATGTGGCATGTGTAATAAGTACTATGATCTATAGTGTATAAGACAAGATAGGTAGGGGCTCTAGCCCACTTGGTGTGTGTGTGTGTGTCCCCTCCTGCAAATGAACAGACATGCCCTCATGGGTTATCCACCTGCAATGGTTATGCACTTTTGGCCCTGTAACTTGCTGCTGGCTTCCACACTGCCTCTTCTATAAGGCCTGATGATGTCAGCCACCTTAAGACTACAAGCTGATAGTGTACTATCAGCTGTAAGCCACGGTGCATGTGATGAGTACTGTGATCTATAGTGTATAAGTCTAGATGGGTAGGGGCTCTGATCCCACACCAGCACACTTGGTGCACGTGTATATATCCATATGGCATAACCGTGCTAGCCTAGACATATGTAGGATTTTATAAGAAATCTAAACCAACACTTAGCTAGACAAAATGATCCTTTAATAACACATAAAAAAATCAACATGCACAAAGCACCTCAGACTGAGCTCTTTTGCCTGCTAACAGTCAGGCATCATCAGAGTCATATTGGTGCAATTCAAAATGCATTTAAATAAGAAACCAAGTACTGACATCATATCCTGCTAGTTTTACATGTAAAAAAGACTTGAGTACTTAAATCCTTAACATAGAAAATGTTTTTTTTTTTTATAAAAATGCTAACTGTTAAAATACACATAACATTCTTTGAATAAAGTAAAATTAGCTAGTATTTTTGCACAAAACATAATACCCTAAAACTGCAATTCTTACTGCTGAGACACTTGTGAATAAAAATGCATTTTTCAGCATGTATCATATATCCATTTAAAAATTATTTTGATGTCTTTTAAATATTTTACAAACACTTTAAGCATGCAGAAACACACATACTTGTACACACTTATATACAGTGGGTCCTCATTTTTAGTACACCAGCCATGGAAATGGAGTCATTAATGCCTATTTTAACCTTGGCATTTAGCCTTAGTTGCCATTCCATTTCCCTCTCCTGCATATACAGGTCCTGGTCACCTACCCTGACATCGGTGTATACTCTATCTATTACAAAGAAAATAAACTTTTTGAAATTAGCACAGACAAGACTATGTGCCTATAATGCACTAGTTGATTTTGCATTTCTAATGTCTCTATTGTGCTCCATAATTCTCACATGCAACCTCCTAACCGTCTTCCCCATATAAAATGTGGGGCATGAAGTGCATGTAGCCAGGTATAGCACTAATTTGGTGTTACAGTTGCAGCACCCTGGACACCTCAAAGTCTTATCATAATAATCTACCTGAACATACAGGCCGTCATTGATGAACCTGCATGTTGAATAGCTTCCACACTTGTGCATCTTGGATACTAACAAATTCCTAGTCTTACTAGTATCCTTTTCTAAAATCTCTTTGATATTCCTGCCCCTGCTATAAACCACTTTGGGCTCAAAACCAAGTTTATTCTGAAAGTCAGCATTAAATACATCTTTCCAAGCTCCCCTGATATTGCATCCAAGATCAGGGGTATCATGATTGTATGGAACAACCATAGCATCAAACTTGTTTGTATCATGCAGGTCAGTATCCAAATTCGTTCTACCAACACAATCATCCCCAGAGTTATCCAAACTAACCTTCAGAATAGGTCTAAATTTAGTGGTCCCATTTCTAATAACCTCTTTTCGAGTGTCAAGCAAGAGCTTAATAGGGTGTCTTCTTTCTTGAAACATTCCTATAAGTTTGTAAAGTTCCTTGCCAAAATCTAGATCACAACTCACCAATCTGGATAGTCGAACCATCTGAGCCTTCATTATTAATCAGTCTTACATTGGTGTTCCGGTTTGTCATGCACTCCATAAAATATTCCAAACCAATGTCATGGGGGATCACTGTGAATAAACTCACTACATCAATAGCCATAAACCAATCATCTTTTTCTATGTTAATCTCTCTTAACGTTTCCAGGCAATGCCAAGAATCATGCAAACCATGTTTAAAACTACCCATCACAGTTTTACAAAAATGATCAATACAGGCTGCTAGTGGTTGAGTTTTGGAACTGTGTGCTACAACAATAGGCCTGACTGGAGGGTCACTAACATTCTTATGCATCTTAGGTATTCCAAATATAATCAGAATCCTAGGTACATCTACTTTCAAAAAATCATATTCATCAAGGGTAAGTGCATCTTGCATGAGGGCATCAAATAACATGATGTCAATTTTAGAATATGCCCTATATATCTCATTTAAAGTCACCCTTTCATAATTTTCTCTGTTGTTCAGCAAAAGATACATTTTACATACCAAATCAATCTGCTTCATAATCATGTTGCCACCCCCCTTGTCTTGTTTCATCACCCTGTAATTCCTGTTAGCTGATAATTCTTTAAATGACAAACTCTCTTCTTTAGTAAGATTGTTACATCTAAATCTACTGTTCTTTACAATTTTCCTGAAGTCATTCTCGACAAGCAGTTCAAGCAAACATATCATTGGGTTGCGGGGAGGTAAAAACGTACTTCTGCGTTTTAATGTAAATGGTTCACTAATTGGACCTTGATTTTTATGAGAAAAAAAATAACCTTAAGTTTAACTGATGCATAAAAAGTCTTAAATTAGCAATTATTTTTGCAATGTCTGTTCTAAATACAGGCACAAAGTTGAAGCTTTTTCCTAAAACTTTAGTATGTTCAACTGTTAAAGTGAAATCACTTAAATTGTAAATAGTGCCAGTTTTACATCTCAAAGTAGGCCCATTCAAAACATTTTCATTAACACCAGATCCAGCAACATTTATTGAAGTCTTCACAGTGTCAAAATAATTACTGAATGAAAAAGCAGTATCACATTCAAATGCAGATGTGTTAAAAAGCAGTGTAACATTGTCAAAGTGCGTCAACACCTCCCCCAATTCCTCCTCCCTATTGGATGACCCATGGGTGCTCCCTGAAAGGAATGACCACGTTTCTCTTGATGCCGTCTGTTCATCAGACACTTGGACCATCTCGGGGGTGGGGGAGTGGGGTTCCTCTTCTAAAAAATATTCATCACTGTCATCCACTATTCTTGTATTATGTTATTAAAGGATCATTTCCTTTAGCTACACATTGGTTTGGATTTCTTATTTCATCACATGTAGGATTTTGCAGTGTTGTATTTGTAGTGGGTAATGTGGCCCCCCAAAGGACTGACCACAATTAGACCTGTGAATGTCATCAGGCATAATATGCCCTAAAATTATAGTACTAGCAGACATGAGGTGTGTTGTGTGCACCACATACTGTGACCTGTAGTATGTACCATTACATAGGTAAGTGTAGACACCTACATACAGCAAACCTGCACTATATGTGTGCCTTGGCATGTCCTGTACACACTGATTGGAAGTGGTGCTAGCCTCAATGTAGCCATGTGTTTGTGTGAGCCTGTTAGAGCATTTTACAACATGTTATGAAACCATGGGACATATGAATTGAACACAGAGAGTACTGTGGCCTTCGACTGTCACTTGTCAGAAAGATGTGGATGCATTCACTGTTGTACAACCAATATAGACAGGTTTGGGATGTACATCCCAGAGTGGCACTGGTATATTGAATGTGGCAGTCATCACAGCTATCATTGTGTGCAATGGCATCTTTGCCATGTCAGTACACAGGCATATCATACAACTGTCGCAGCCACACACTTTCCAAGGTACACCAATACACATTGTAGAAAACATGTCCTATGGACTTCATGTCAGGACTGTACATGTGTACTCTGTCTCTGAAATGTTTTCGAGGGGATGTATATGGCTCCATACAGGGAGGTGTCAGTTCCCACTGTGTACCTCCTGTGTATTCATGACAGGACTAACACAGGTCACCTGTGCTACACACCAACAACATCAGTGTGGTATGCATAGTACATGCTGGTGAGACAGGTAGGTAACACAGGCAGTACAGCCTACATGAAACAGCCCCCCCCCATGCATGTCATGCACACATCTGCTGTGACACACATCATGTACAGTTTACACACTGGGATGCAGAACACAACAATCATAACTGTTGTTGGGTAACTGTTGGTACTGGACACAGGATATATGTAGATGCGTCATCTCCATCAAAACCATGGTGATACCTATGAAGGGTAGCAGACCTTCTCACAGATTACGGATGCATGAGCATGCTGAATGCCATCATTGTCCTTGTTGGCCTGTTATACACACATGAATCTATGGTGTCATGCAGTTATATTGCGGTACCTTGTTGACAACATATGTCCACTATGCTGACATGCCATCCTGTGCTGCTTTATTTCTCCTGTGTATCCACAGGTTATCCCAACAGTCTACTGTAACAGAAACATAAACAGGCCCATGACACACATGTCATTGTGCAACTATACAGCCAATTCAACAGCATACAACATAAGGATCACATAAGGTACACACATGTATGTGGTATACACGTGACAAATGCCAACATGCAGTATCTCTCGTTAACCACTACAAGTGGAATGGTGAACCAACACTGCATTACACAGATATGTGCTGAGTAATATAGTCACCCTGTGCATCAAACCCATAACTTTATTTCCCTGCATCGATGTCAAGGATGACGGGGATGTGGCACAGGTATCATCACTTGCACAGGGGGATGCAGGAGGCCTAGTCTGGCCCAAGCAGTGTGGGGATGCAGGAGGCCTAGTCTGGCCCAAACAGTAGAGAACATGTGTATGAGTCGGGGGGAGCATGTAAGATTGATTATGGAGACATGCTGTGTGTGTCTGTAGGTGACCTGCATTTGGCAGTGGTGTGTGAGTGTGTGCATGTACACAGTCAAGCTCAGTGCTAGCCCTGCATGTGTGTATGTCGGAGAGCTTTGGACCATACATAGTAGAGTTTTCAGTTCACTGTCTCTGGCCCCGAACATGGAACTGGCTCTGCCAGGAGTTTCATTGGCACCTCCATGCCCAAGGTCAGAAATGGTGCTAGTACCTGACTGCTATCTGCTGGGACTGTGTTCCCCACGGGACCACCCAGGACCACTAGCCCATGACATGCCACATCATGGTATGGACAGCACACCCCTCTCTGTAGTGCTGGGATGTATTGCCACTATGAGACCATGAGTGTGCATAGCCACGTGGACTCTCAGTAGATGGTGTTGCTGACCTACGTCCATGGGTCCAATTCTTAACTCCAACCACACATTCCAGCACAGACAATGTGGGGTTCAAGACAAACACTGTCTTAGCCCACCGTCTGTCCACTGCATCAGTGAACTAATCCAGGGTATCTCCAATGTGGTGGAGGCTGTCATTGATGTCAGACTGTGTGGCATCCACAACTCTAAGCATGCACCTAGTGTTCCATTCAGAACATGACTGTGCCTCCATGATGTCCAGAAATATGCACCAGGTGCCCCATAATGTGACACCTGCAACAGGTGGTGGATGGACAGCAGGCCTCCTACAAGCACCCCTGTCAATCTGCCTGTGTGAGACCTTACCAACTCTCTGACTATGGCCAGTGTCTACATTTACTGGAGCCATAGTTGCCACACTTTCCTGTTCAATGTATCCACCCTCTGACTGTCCAATATATGTGGCCTCTGAGGATGGGGTATGTGTGGGCATACAGACTGTGTGCAGTGACAATTGGGGAAGAAGAGTGATGTCTACCTCAGGGACAGATTCCGTCTCTGACACCCCCATTTGTGCCTCACTGTGGCCACTATCATCAGCAGTGTCCAAGGAGACACTGACATAATGTTGTGTAAGAGACAGATTCCAACTCCCACGGTCATCTGCAATAAGAATGAAAAAAGCAGTACATTAATACCTGCACTATTGTCTATGAAAAGTATTCAAGTCGCATAACAATGAAGACCTACAACTGGATTATCAGCCAAACAACTTCCTTCTCCACCTTCTTTCACAAAGCACTAACTCAGAACACAATTCAAATTCAACTCAGGACCTTTATAACCATCACTTGAAGTAAATCAGGTCAAACATGACAAGTAATATTTACCTTTTACTTACTCAGTATGACACTATAATTGAGAAAACAACACATAAAACCCAGTTCAACTCTCTCCACAATTATATGGAATTACACATTTCACTGTCTAATGTATTTGCCTTAAACCTGTTGTATTTGAAAAGGCATTTGATATTCTTTTCCTCATTTAAACCAGGAGCCTTATCTGCTCTTACCTGTAACTGCCAAAGTGTATGTTTGTTGAACTACACTCTTGTGACTATCCCTTCTCAAAACTTTAGGTATCTCTTCCAGAGTGGCATTTTATAACATCCTACACTGTTTCCACACATAATTATGTGTACATAGGGCATTATTCTGGCCCTTAACTGTACTAGAATATAATTGTTCCTTAAAATAAGTGACATACATACCAGGGGTAGGACTATGGCCTTGGGCAATGCCTGATTGACCTGCGAAAAGTTGAGGTTGGCATAATGTCAGTACCACTGCATGTTACAGCACAACAAAGTAAAACATCCATATTCATAGGTTCATAGGTTCATACTAGGCTATCTGCCCAAGGGCATTTATAAGCCTAGCCAGAATGTGTTTGGCTTTTGCCACCCATTTTAAATTTATTTTGCTATGCCCTTTTTCGAGGTTAGTATACTCTGCCTCTGTCTAACAGTGACACAGAAGTGATACCCGGGGTAAACCTACGATCTCCCATCCACTCATCAAGATTCCTCTTGAAGAGAGTCAATGAGGGACTCTGCCTAACATGGACTGGGATTTTATTCCAGAGTGAAGGGAGCCTCTGGGTTATGAATCTGTCCCTCCAGCATGTCCTATTTATTTCAGTGCCGAGGTTCAAGTCTCTCGAGCGCCTAGCTCGATGGGATTTGGATTTTCTGAGGTGCAGCATGTCCATTAATTCCGGGCTGGACATGGCTTTATACGTCAGGCACAGATCGCCTCTGAACAGGTGGTATGCCACTGTGTAGAGCTGGAGTTTCTTTAACTGGGCAGCATATGGCATCTGTTTGAGCCCTTTGATCCTCTTGGTGAGGTACTTTTGGGGTCTTTCCAGTTGCTGCAGGTGTCTGGTAAGGTACATCCCAAAGGCATTGTACTCAATTATGGGCCTGATGAGGGATGAGTAAAGAGGCACGATGACCTCCCCTGATCTAGATGTGAATCCCTTCCTGATTAGGTGGGCTATATAAAATGTTTTTCTAACCACTTTGGCCACGTGGTTGTCAAATGAGAGATTGCTGTCAACTTGGGTCCCCAGGTCCCTAATTACTTCTTCTGTACTTAATGGATTACCACCTATGTGGTAATTTGTGGGCACTTTGTTTTTGCCAAAGGGGATGACTATACACTTTTTGGCATTTAGCTTGAGGCCATGGCTCTGGCATCAGTTGTCTGTTTCTATGAGGCCCTTTTGGAGGATGCTTGTGTCGGCTGGAGAGTCGATTATGGCGCCCAGTTTGCAGTCATCTGCGAACTTGGTCAGCCACAGTCCTTCTGTGTTGGCCTGTACCTCTGAGAAATATATACCGAACAAGAGAGGTCCCAGGACTGAGCCTTGTGGGACACCATATATCTCACATATATCTCACATTTACAGGAGCTACTGTGTTACTTGTTGTATTGGTCCCAATCTGCATATGAGTGTATACCTGAGGTTACACCCCCCCCAAAGAACAAAGCCCTGACCCCCACATAAAAGTTGCTACAGCCTGAGACACTGACTGCTACAGCAGTACAATGCTGATCACAGTAAGCTTACCTGCATGCTCCTCAGCTGTGGAAACTGTGGCACCCACCTCCATGATGTACGGTGTGATGGATGCCTGGGGGCAGTCGCGTGTGCCTAGGTATGCTAGGAATTCCTCAGTGGCTGAGAGCTGTTGTTCCATTGCAGGCCCTCCACCAGTGACAGCACAATCCCTGGCTATATCTGCTGCCCATCAATGTCCAGCATTAATCATCATCAGTTTCCCAGAGTCAGACCTGCTCATATGTCCTGCCCTGCTGGCCATGGCATTAGCGTCACAGACAAGGTCTGACCACAGTGTAGCCCACTGTTCTCTATTATGTCACTCCCTGGATAGCAGAATGTCATGATGCTGCCTTAGTCCTTCCAAGATGATCTCATTCTCTGCATCTGAGAAGGGTGGGTGTCTTCTGTGGTACATAATTCCTGAAAGACAATACAAGGTGAACACATTACAGGATCGGATACATGGACACCCACTATTTACAGATACAGAAAGGGCAAAATGGCCAGCACTATCCACTGCTTGCTCACAAGTCATACCCCACACCGTGACAACATACGTGTGTGGATCCAAATGAGATAGTATCAATAGTGAGGTATTTCCCTGTGTGCTTTGAGAAATTCTGCTGTATGATCATACAACCGACATTCCAGTTTATGGTGGTGTATCCGCTAAGGCCAACCACCCAATAATATGTCATAAGACCAGTGCCAGACAAATAGCAGTGTGCTATTACAACCATTATGAAGGGACAGTCCAACAGCAGTGTGGCACAATGACAAATGACAATGCAATCTTTGAGTATTGTACATCCCCTGTAGGTGTAGCACAGCAGGATATCAATTAAATATCATTACCACAGGTATAAGACAGGCTTAATGCTGTAATCCTTATTCCCCATACCTGTATCCCCTATCTGTTATACACAAAAAACAGATACATACCTGGTGGAGTGCAGTACTCCTCTGTTGAAATGTGCTACTATCAGTGTTTCACAAAGGCATGCTCTGTGTGAGAAATGTCTCATTCAGAATGGTTCCCCATAGCCAGCTGCCTGTCTTTTGAACATGCTCCCCATCAGCAGGTAATTCCCTCTAAAGCAATTTGCGGTTCTGAAATGCTAATTGCAACCAACACAGCTGAATTGCACTATCATTAGCCAATGACATGCAGCCACTGTGCAATATATAAGGCCTTCATGTAGACCTGGGCCCATTTCTTAGCTGTTGAGATGGACACTACTGGGTTGAGGAGACTACATCATCATAGAAGGAAGATCTGTAGCAGAAACCTTTACATAGAGCTGTGTGTACCACAGGCTGCAGCTGCTGCTGCAGGTAATAGATATAGGCAAAGAGTGTGAACACTTTGGAAGACAACAAGCTGTAAGTGTTTCTGTGTCATCTGTGTCAGCCTTGTTGTAGAGGCAGTGCCAGAGTGAAATTACCCTTTACACTCCAATTAAGGCATGTGTTTAAGGTGCGTATGTTATGGAACTGTGTCAATAACAGAGTACTAAGTACCATATAGTACTGCTATACGGATATGTCAAGTGTGTCCCTACCTGCAGGCCCATGACTTCATGCACTGAAAAGCAGTTATTTAATTTGCAATGCTTTGTGTGCATAAAGAGTGTATTAGTGATCCATTAATTCCTTTCTACACAATAACGTAATTGAAATGCAACACAACACTAGATTTGAACACAGGACTGTGTGTGGAAAAATACACTGTATGCAAGTCATTCAGCAGACTGAGCTACTGAGTCACTGCTACAGCAGGTGCATTTGCAAGATATATGTGCACACACACACAGACCATGACAAACGTTTTCTACATCCATCAGTATGTGCATAGCTTTATATGGATGTATTTCTGCACCATCTCAGTTCAACATGTATCTTGCCATTAATGCCTTAGCAGGTGACTTTCTACATGTTGTTGATAAAAGGTTACATTTGCTGCTATCACAGGCCTCCGTTACATTCATTATCATGTCTTTGGCTGTCTAGTGGTGTACTACTGGACCAGGATCCAAGGTACACTCCCATTTTTTCCATTACTTTTATTCCAGTTTGCATGGTGTGGCACTGCACACAGCTCTGCTGAAACATGGCTAATGACTGTAATTGGCAATTATTAAGTTTTGTTTAAACCACCTCTTTTAAGTAAGAGTTGCGTGGCATGGTGGCTTAATGCAGGGTGCTACAAGTGTGATGGGTTTGGGTTCAAAACATGGCAGAGGTGTTTATTTTGTACATCTGACTTACAATGTTGGAAACACATATGCTTGTTATATCTGTATTTAGCTGAGCTTAGTGAAGCTTCCTGATGTAGTGTGTTGCGCAGCTCCACACTAAAAATGTAAAGAAAAGAAAAAAAGGGAGATAAGAAAGTAGTGAAATGGGGACAAGCAGGGGGAAAACATACTGAAAGCCAGGGAGACATGTTTAGGGTGGTTATAGGAAAGAACCATAGCTATCCAGTTCTTGTACAGCAACAACTGTGTACTTTGAGAGATTTGTAGATGAGTTTGGATTCTCAAACCACAGAGAGAGTGGTGAGGACAATATAACTGCATTGTCAAGCCAATCGGACTAAATGACATGTGACCAGTGGACACGTGTGCGAAAAGGAGAGCTATGTATGGGACGGTATTTTTTTGGGATAGGTGTCCTTTGTTTTTTTTAAGGTAAGAGTGGAATGTTGGGGACAGGACATAGGTACATGTGGGGAAGGTAAGTTGGGTAGGTGAGGATGTATTTGCATTCAGACAAGGCAGCAGAAGTGGTGATGTGTGACACATGTGGGGGGTGAACACCTTGGATAGGGTGGGTGTTGTGGAATCTGAGTCCCATGTGCCCCCAGATAGCAGCAGAGTGACTCCCGTCCTCATCCATGGAACTTTTGGCATTGCTGCTTCACTGCCCCGCAGGTTGCTGTGCTGCTGGCTGGGCACCAGGGTGACTTTGCCTCACCAGGTCAGCCAGCATGACCTCAATCCAGCACAGGCATTGGTCATGGCCACGATGAACTATCCTGTGCACCAGGACAGTAGCTTATCATGGGTGACTATTCTCCCTCTACCACCTCTCCCAGAGGAGGACTGGGCCCCATCCTGGGCGGTGCTACCTGACAGCAGGTAGTGCAGGGGCAGCAGGGGAGCACCACCTATCTGACCCCCAGTGCCACAGCTGGTTGAGGCAAGGTAGGGGAATCAGCTGGAACCGGCCTACCTTGACGTGCTGTGGTAAATGAGGTAAAGCAATAAGTTATGGTTAGTAACAACCAAACCATTGTTAGTAGTAACAGAATGGAACATCATATTTATTAATCCAAATACATATTAATGTACATTATGTGCAGCACAACATTATGCAACATAGTCAGTATGGTAACAGCGTGCTAGTGTGAAGTAAATCACAAGGTCAACTAAACAGTTAGTTTAACAAAATATGTTAATATTGAACATTATAAAACATAGCAATAATCAACCACATATTCCAAAATATAGTTAGTTTAACAAATTATGTCAATATTAAATCATAATAATACATTACTATAATGAATAAACTAAGATAAGGGGTGGGGAGAGAGAGAGAACAACATTCCATTAGTGACATTGCAGATGATATCCCTGACAACACTGGTCATACATACTTCTACAGGTATGTACTGACAGTTGTGATTACAGTGACTACAATTCTCCTATAGCTGCTGTAGCATGTACATACCTCTCAAGCTGATAGCATGGGACAATAAGGGCCAAGAACTAACAAATGGACGTACAGAATTACTCAAAATGGTTTCACGTGATGTGGATTTATATATTTACCAGGGTGTACTGTAAACGGATTTGGAAATACATTGCATTCCAGGATATAATTTAGCTGGTAAACATGTGACAAATGGATTAGTCGTAATTACATTGCAAGAAATCGTGACACGTGAGAGGCTTGTTTGTGTACAGTAATTAAACTAGACAGCTGTCATGGTTTAGTTGGCAGGCCTGAGGGTCGAACTCACTGGTTGTGACTGCAGGGGACATCTGAAAATAATTTAATAATTGACTGCAGCAGCATAGTACAGACATGCAAGAGATACAGCCATACTGGGATTACACAGTTTTATTTCTGAATCAACAATGCTGATGAACACATTCTTGCTACTGAGTGTAACATTTTGTGAGATCTAAACACAATATCTGCACATAATATGGGCTAACTCACCCATAATATTTCTGTGTTCATGGGAAGAGAGAAATTGTGAGCATTAAGTGATTGATACTGAACAAGTAGTACTACATAGCACTGGATTCGAACCCAGGACTGTGTGTGGCAAAATGTACTGTGTAAAAGAAATTTTAGAGACTGAGCTACTGAGTCACTGCTGACTACAGAGATCATGTGGAAACGTACTATGAATTGTGCAAGACAAGTGACAGGACTTTCCTCTAGCATTCTAGTACTGTTATATTGTTATACTAGACTGCAGTGACAATAGAACACACATGCATGGTATACAACCATACTGCAAATATTACTACAGCTTTATTTAACTTTCAACAATACTAGTGAACTCATACTATTATTATTGGTTTGAAATATCTGTGAAATCCACACACAATATCTGGCCGTGGAGTGGACTACCTCATCCATATACATTTATTACCTGAAGACTGTGGAAGACAGAGATTTATGTGACCAGTACTGGCCTAGAGACAGCCTTGAACAGTACTGTGAGTTATGCAATAGAGTTTGCAGACATTAGATTTGCATTCTATAGCAATTACAGTGTTATACTTGACTGCAGCAACCTTACCTTACAGACTCATGTGTGCAGCTCTACTGCAATGGTTATGACAGGACAATTCTGATGTACACCATTTTCCTTGCTGTTATTGGTATTGTTTCTTGTTTTTATTGAACTACAATTGTTATGATTCATTTATTACACTATAGCTCTAATTCCACATTTATTGCACTACAGACTTTATTGTATATACTTTATTGCAGTTAATGTTTTACTCTTTCATGCTTGTTGCACTACAGTTGGCATAATACATACTATTAAGTAACTCGTGGCTCTATTCTCTTGTGTTCAGTGTTTTAATAATACATGCATACTCATCATGCTCACAGTGCAACCTGGCAGGCACTTGGTATGAGACTTGACATTTAGAGCCCTCTCAGCTGTAGTTGTTGGGAGAGAAGCACACCATTATGCATACCAGTTTTACAGACATTCAGATTACATATTGGTAAAACAGAGGAAGAATTGCTTACATATTTTGGGGCATTCCCTGCCCTCATTTCTTGATGTCCAGGGTTCCCCTCTTTCACCTTTTCAGGTAATCATGGTGGTGACAACACTGCTCACTTTTGCAGGGGATACCAGTAACACTGGTGAGTTCTCTGGCCAACTGGTCCTAGGCCACCACCTTACACTCTGAGCCCTGGAAACTGCCCTGCAACTGCTTATCTTCATGGTTTTAGACAAAGGGCCTAACCATGACCATGGACTCCTGAATGCCCCATCACTGCACCCGAAACTGCACACCTTCTCCAACACCATCGGCCATATCAACAGATGATTGAACTCCAGTGGATTCTGCAGAATTCCTGCCTAGTGCTCGTAATATAGGCTGTTTTCTTGCCCTTACATGTCATTGAGCAACATTCAAAAAAGTGCTGCATTGCTTAGCAGCGTGCAAACCAGCAAAACAGAGCTGAGTGGTGTGCAAACATGCACAGTCATGGTTTTACCAAAGCTGAGCACTGTACAAATGTTGGCAGATGTTAGCATATTTATGTGGTGCTTAACAGGTTTGAACACAATTGGGTAGAGTGCAGCAAAGCCATATTTTAAAATTCTGTCCATAACGTGTGCAACAAAAATACAGACAAGTTCTGACTTCTACGTATTCGAACCCTGGATGTACTACCCATATAGCTGTAACTCTACTCATTTATCTACGTGGATATTAAGAAATCCAGTATACCTTTACATATACCACTGAGCTACCTGTTAGCAGTGCTGAGCACCAAGCAGCATTATGCAAACAGGCTTAAACACACCAATAAATAAATAATTGCAACCAGTTTCTATTCTTAGATGTCTGGCAGGTGTCGGCTATGTATGTATGAGCTGCTTGGCTTAGCTGCGCTCCATGCTGCTCCACGCAAATGATAATAATAAAAAAATAAAACACATAAAATGTCATTATGCTTAATAATTACATCTGGTTTCTATTTCTGGATGTCTGTCAGGTGTCAGCTGTCTACACATGAGCACAGCTTGGCATTGCTGCATTCCGTGCCGAGCCGTGCAAACATGCATTTAAAAAAAAAAAAGAAAAACAGACAATAGTGATTCAATATCCATGTTCCTCAGCTCTCCCTCAACAGTGCACCATCATTAATATGCATGCAGCACTGCTGAGGGGGGCCCATGGCCATGTACACAGGGGTCTACTACTTTACAACAAATTGTCACTTAACCGAAAATGAAAAATAGAACCCACTTCAGCGAAAGTGAACTTCAATGAAAGTGCACTTTCGCTGAAGTCTAGACACCCGATCACCTCACAAATAAAAACATTATAACAGAAACATGCTCAGCCCAGGAGTGGTGTCTGGCTCATGTGACTTGCTAAGAGTCACACAGTTAGGTAATGGAGCTGTGGGGATACAACCTTTCACCACTGGACCACAGAAAACATCTCTTTAATAGCTCCTTCTTAGTGTAAAAAATTGTCCTCATAAACCTGTGGTTTCTAGCATAAACAAAAAAGTATATATTATTTAGAGATATTCCAGTGACTAAGTTTGCTCGAGTTTTCTTTTTCAGTACTTTTATAGAAGAAGAAATAACATCTGAAGTTCTGGTCTATTTATTTTATTTATATTTGTTTACCAGGGCAGTGCACTGATCAATAGTGACTTGTTGCTTAGAAAAGAAATGCATATATACATTCAATTGAACAAGCAGAGTGCAATGTGCAGTCAAGCAGAGCATAATGTACACTATATACATTAGTTTCAAAGTGGGTCAATCTTCAATAAATCTTGAGAGTGGAGAAAAGATGTGTAAAGAACATACAGACAGTGTGTTAGGTGATATGTCCTGCGCTGGATGACTAAATGCATTTTTTTAGATGCATTCTGAATTTGTAATAAGTGATTTCCTTTAGGTCAATGGGAAGAGCTTGCCAAATAGTATGTGCTTGACAGGAGAAAGCATGTGCATTGCTGTGCAGTTTGGTTCTTGGGGTAATGAGGATTGGTGTGTTTTGTGAGTAATATCTCAGGTTGTATGAGGAGTGTTTTAGGTCTAGATGCAAGGGGAGTAACTGTGTGGAGCTGTAGTAGTTTGTAAAGTTAAGATCCTAACAGTAGGCTTGCTCTTTGTTTGATAAGTAGCCATTTGGCTTTTTCTAAGATGATACAGTGATTCTCACAGAGAGGCAAATTTGTATAAAATTGTCATATGTTGTTAGAGATAGTCAGGGGTGTAGCAATGTTTTTCTTGGAGGCAGAAGCAAAGATTGGATGCCCACATTCAAGTTGAGAAAGGAGAACTCCTTTGTCAATGGCTGGTCTGGCTGGTTGGGTAAAAAAGGGGAGATCCTTTTGGCCAAGAAGAGGAGGTAGTTTATTTTGGCTCTCACTTTATCTATGTGAAAATGGAAGCTTAGTAACTGATCAAGCCATAATCCTATATATTTGAAGGAGGAAGATGTTTCTGTTGAATGGCTGTGTAAGTCAAAGATAGTTAGAGAGTCAGGTGCTTGATGATAGTTCTGTGGAGTTCCATAAAACATATTTTTGTCTTGGTGGGTTTGAGAAGTAGTTTACAGTTTATGAGCCATTGGTGGAGCTCATATAAATTCAAATGGATTTGGCATTGAATGCTCATGTGAGAGTGAACTGATCAGTAAATGACCATGCCATCAGCATAGAGGATAAACAGGATGTGGGGGAGGTCACAAGGAAGTTTGCTAATGAACACGGAGAAGAGGAGGGGGACTAGAATGGATCCTTGTGATACACCTGTGATAGTAGGTGCAGATTCTGAATGAAAGGATCCTATTTTACCTCAGAAGTGCCCATGTCAGAGTAAGTTTGTAAACCAGTGAGCAGCATCTGGACTGATACCAGTTTCAATTAGCTTGTTTTAGAGAAGATAGGTCAATAAGGTGAAATACCTCTTTCAGGTCTCTAAATAGGGCACCTGTAAGTGGATGAGTATCAAAGTTTTGCAGGATGTCATCAGTTAAGGACCAAAGTACTGTCATAGTAGAATCAATGCTGCATGGAGGGCAGCAGGTGGCATTGGCACTGCTGGATATAGGAAGACAGCTGGATATAGATTTTGTTTGCCCAGAATTGGGAGGATGGATATTGGATGAAAGTGAGAGGATTCTTTTACTTTGGGAGGAGTATAGTTATGCCAGTTTTCCAAATTTGCGGCATGATGTTTTGTGTGAGATACAGATTATATATATGGGAGAGAGGAAGAACATATATGTCTTATATAATCCAGGGGTTTGTGTTGTCAGATCCAGAAGGAGTGTCAGAGAAAATATTTTCAAGTAGGATAGAGGCTTCTTTGGGATGTATGCACTTGAACTGGAAGAGAGGAGTGAACGGTAGTGTGGTGGGCAATGCATGATCTGTGGGAGATGTGGAGTTTATTGATAGGAGATTGATAAATTCTTTAAAGAAATCTTCTGAAGAAAGTTTTGTTGGAACACACTGAATAGTGTTTATAGACAGGGTATCAGGAGAAGGTTTTCTTACTGTAAGAAGGTTAACTTCTTTCCAAAAAGTATTTGGGGGTGTGTATGAGAGTAATTTGTTTCTTTGTTTGGAGATTTCTATTTATGCTTTTTGATGGACTTCTTGACTAGGTTATGTAAGGATATAAAGGATTAGTGGTTGTCAGCTGTGTGGGTTTGTTTCTATTTTTGCCATGCTACATCCCTTAGAGTTGAAAGATGTTTGCGTTCAGTGGATAGTCATTCAGTTTTGATGGGTTTATAAAGCCTCTGGATAAGTGGGAAAAATTTGTCTTGCAGCTAGAGTAAAATGTTGGTAAGGCTTACAGCTACTGCATTAAGCTCATGTGAGGAGAGTATATGGTTCCATTTGAGGACTGTGGAAAGGCTAGGTGCTTGTCAATATTAGCACTACTCTGGTTTCTGAAATCTTTTTAAATTGGTGGCAGTTTTATAGGACTGTTGAAAATTGTAAAGGTTGATTGAGCAGTGGTTGCATAGTGATGGCTAGTGGCTGGTGGGAGAATGCTTATGTTGGAGATTGAGTTTGGTGTGTTTGTAATATTCAGGTTGAGTGTGGAGTGTTTGGAGAATGTGATGTTAGCTCTTGCGAGATTGTAAGTTCTTTTATGAGTTGAAGGAGACCTAGGTCTTCTAGGTAAGTACCCAGCTTGGATGAAAGAGGGCCAAGATAATGAAGATTAGACTGATTATGTTAACGTTTTGGGGAAAATGATTAAGGACGTTAGTGATGAGAAATTTGAATTTATTTAGGAAAAGGGGATGGTAGTTATGCTGTGTTGATCCATAGTGGTTTGCTTTTGTGAATTAGACATTTTAGGAGACTCGAGTTAGGATTGGAGTCTGAGTTGGAGTTTCCTTAGGCAATGACTTTTGGGGTTAGGTTATTTTGGTATACAATTAGAAAGCCTCCACCAGATCATTTACCTGGTCTGGCATCACTGATATACATGTAGGAGGTTAAATAGTGTTAGAAGTTGGAAGAGTTTTATTTGACACAGGATTCTGTGACTGTTAGAATGTCCAGGTTGTGCTGAGAAATGAAAGCACTTATGTGGTCCAGTTTGTTTCTGGTACTGCAAGCAATGAGGATGGCACAGACCACAGTAACAAGAGAGCAATTCTGATGTTGAAGAAAGGTAGTTATTGGGCCTAGGATGGACTCAGTGTTTCTTTTTAAAAGGAGTATAAAGATTATGAAGGATAATTTGAAGGATGTCTTTGGTGTGTTTAGGCAGAGAGAAAAATGTTTCTGAGTCTTAATAATATATAGATATGATTATTGAGTCTGATTCTCTGAGAAATAATTGTTTACACTGCCTCATAGGGAAGACGCCGTTTCACAGGTAAAGAGCATTAGTTAAGTCTTTAGCTGTTACTGGAGCACCTTCAGTTTCAGAGAGGCATTTCATACAGATAATTATTATGTTCTCAGCAGCTATGCAAAATTACGCAAAGTAACATTTTGTAAGCAGGTTAAAGCGAACAGTAGTTTGAGAATGAGTTGTTCTACAATAATAAGTAATATAAAGATTCAGGTTTCATGACTAGAAAAGGTAATAGATTTAATGCGTCTTGGACAGAAAAATGAACAAAGTTTTAGAAGTCATAATCAGGAGTGTAATCAGAAGTGAGACAAGTAGGTCAGCTTATATTCAATACTTTTTCCTAACTAAAAGCAACATATAGGCTTTTCTCTGCTGTTCTGAGTTCATAGAAGGGTTCCACATTTCACTAAGTGGGCATGGAACAATACAAATCAAGAGGAATCTAACTTTGGTTGTAGACTTGCACCAGAAACACATTTAAATCATACTTGTACATTTTAGGCTATGCCTGACTAAGGTCATCCTGCTAAATGCAATTCACATGAAGAACTTGAACAGTAAACAGATCCGTGGCCATAACCCTGTGCTTATCTCCAGATTATCCCTATCTTACTTATAGGAAATGCACAAGTCCTGCTTACAAGTATTCTCAATCTATTGCTAAAACTGTTTACACTGCCTTTTATCTTTCACCTAGTGACTGTAGTATTTGAGTACTAACTGTGATTACAAGCTAAATCTGACAATATGGAGTGAGTAGTGGACCATATCTGAATGTCTGTTGTTTATAATAATGCTAATTCCATTGTCCTAATGTGTTATATAGAATATATGGTCCTTATTGTCGATACAGGTCTTACTGAATGAAGTGTAGCATTTTAGAAGCATTACTAGTTGTAGGCTAATATATCACCACAGGGAATAGTTGAGTAGATAATCATATTGGTATAAATATTGGCAATAGATGAAATTGCACACTTAGTATTAAAATCCTCTTATCATGCTTGCTTACAACAAGTACAGACATTCTCAGTATACGTATCCTTGAACAGCATAACTTACAAGTAAGTGTGACCAAACAAAAGCAGTTTAGCAGGGGACAAGCCCCCCTCCTGCAATCAACTGGGGGAGATCCCCAACTCTGCTTAGGTATTTTTATTTCCACTCCCAGATTACTGCATCTTAGAGAAATAGTGATCTCTTATAGGCAGTTTATTATCTGTCTCAATCCTTCTCTAAAGACTATTAACCCATAGACAGCTCAGACAACTAGAGTGACCACAGAGGTCCTACGTGGATTGCCTCAAAACCACGTCACTATACTTGGTCTCATACAGACTACTAAGAGGCAGCCTATGCCTGGCTTATAAGGCATCCTCAGCTGCAGTACTTAGGTCCCCACTCCACATCCATAAGTCTAATGGTTTTAGTAGCACCTGGTCCAGAGATTAAACCTCTTCTGCAACATAAAAAATGGCTTGGAGGGGCAGGTATATATCTCAGGGGATGCCACTAGTCTGGAACTGACTTCCCATCCACTTAAAACAGAGCTCATCCATGTCCTTATTCAAAAATAATTTTGATCTCTGGATGAGAACCCCAGGACTGAACCCCATCCTCCTAATGGCAGACACAATATTTAAATGTCCTACATTATGGTAGGGTCCATTAATACACTGAAGCCGTAACCCTAACATTTAATCCTTTACAAATTAAAATTGTTAAATAAAATTATGACAAGGATAGTTAAACGCTTATGGGGTAGCATAGCGGGATGACAAATGAGCAACATGGCTAGGCTTGAAATGTCCCACCAGAGATGACAGCCTAGTATTCTATGAGCCTCATTAACAAAAGAGTAATGATATCTTGTTTCATAAATAAGCCAGCAATAAAGCTCAAAGCAACTGGCAACTTGAGTCTGTCTGCATGAACAAATGTGTACAGAACTTGAGAGAACAAGTAAGCAACTGTAGGCCATTAGACTATTTTATGATGATATTGTATTGCTGTTTTTCTTTTATGATAGCTGTTTTGTTTAAGTGAATATGGGTAAATTAATTTCTTAGAAATGGCATTGTACAAGGAAAAAAGTAATTTGTTTAACTAACAAACATGCATGCAAACAAATAAATGAACAAAATAAATCCTCTCCTCAGGTGTACATAAGACAATGCACATGCTATCATTTTGAACCAAACAGTCTAGAAAATTATGAGCCTGGGAAGCTAGATGGCAGAAAAAGGTCAGCTTTTCCTCAAAAATATTAATATGATGAGAGTGGATTTTCATAACGTTCACTTGCATATTTAAATCATAGTTAATAATTAAAGTGAGTGCATTAACAAGAACAGGAGAACTTCCAAGAAAAGACCTTGTCCTATAACTAGAGCTTACTGTGAAGTTATTGGCAGCTAAATAATTTGCAAGAACATCACATAATGCCAAAAAATTAGATTCATATACACCATAGGAGTTGAGGAGGCCAGAAACTTGAATTAAAAAGAATTGACTTGTTCTTACATTGATCTAACTGCATATAACATTTATTAACTAAAATACTATGACAGCTGTATGAGTAAAGTGTGTGACACCAGATCAGTCTTGGGAAGAATAGATTTCCAAGTGATTAGTGTAATTTCTATAATATAAAAAAAGCCCATCACTGTATTACTGATGTATGAAAACCTCTGATTCCTATTGCCTCAGCAAAGAAAGCTTGCTAGGAAGCAGAACCACCACAAGATTAACAACATATAACATGTAAGATAAAACAGACTTATGAGGTCACTCAATTAAAAATAACAATCTGAAAAAATGTTTGCATTGTAGTTATGCATTTCACTCCTTAGGTCTTTGTAATTTAAAATAAACAGCATCCCTTTTCTCTTTGGTCTATTTTTGATACCTTTCTCCTGCAAACCTGTTATTTCCAGCTACAACAATGTGAAAAATGCATAGCTGCGAGACTTAACAGTTATTTACTTATTAGCATTTGTTTACCAGGAAAGTCCAAGTGGACCATGACAGTCCCCTTTTCAGTGAAACCCTGGGGAGAAAAGCTTCACTGTTAAATAAATCAAGATGTCATACAGTCACAGCCCTTAAGACTAAACAACACACCTGATACACTTGTAGTAGGTGACTCTATCGTCAGGCACACTGATGTCCCGCTCACCAGGCTGAACAAGGAGAGGGTCATGGTGAGCAGCCTGTCAGGCGCTAGGATCTGCCACATAACACAAGCACTCAGGTCACTCCAAGGCAAGTACAAATATGACTCAGTCATTGTCCATGCTGGTGTGAATGACCTGAGACATACCTCCCTGGACTACATGAAAAGAGACATAAAGGAGCTCTCTGAGCATGTAGCCCAGGCCAGTATGACCCTGGCCTTGAGTAGCATCTTACCCTCACCAAGAATGATGCCACAATATAAAGACAAGATGATCAATTTCAACAATTGGCTTAAGTACTGGTGTCATTCAAAGGGGATCCAATGCCTGTCAGCTTGGGATGATATGCTCGACAAGCCACGATGCTTCGCTAGGGGCGGCTTGCACCTGTCACCCCTGGGCTTTCGATATTGGCAAAGGCTCTTGCTGCCCCCATAGTGCCTTTTTTAGGCAAGGCTCAAAAGACAAACCCACCTCCATAGGTATCACAAGGGATAAGAAACTAAGAGTAATGCTACTCAACGCCAGAAGTCTAAACCTCAAGATGCATGCACTTGAAACTCTCCTTAGCATGGAGAACATCGATATCTGTGCAGTAACAGAAACCTGGTTCTGGGCTCCCGAGAGCACCCCAGCACTAGCAGGTTATACCTCATACCATGCTTTTCGGCCCCAAAACTTGGACCAAATCACAAAAGGAGGGGGAGTATCGATATTCATCAAAGATACCCACACCTCCAGGTTGGTGGCAAAGCACGAAGCATCAGAGACTATCCATGTGCCACTAACAGTGGGTAAAACTGCCTTCCAGTTTATAGCCTGCTACAGACCACCCTCCCAAACCCAGGAACCCCACTTGGCTTTCCTGAGAACACTGGAAAATATGAAGGTCTCTCCAAACACCATTATAATGGGTGACTTCAACTACCCAAACATAGACTGGGAGCATTACTCTAGCTCCAACACCCTAGCCCAAAGGTTCCTAGAATTTATAAACTCAAATGCTATGGAACAACTTGTTACCACTCCCACAAGAGGGGAAAACATACTGGACCTGATCATCACCAACATGGGGACTCTATGCTCCAGACCAGAAGTGTATCCCTCACTGGTAAGATCAGACCATAAACTAATCTCACTGGATATTCACATCCCGACCCCACCCCTGCCCAGAAAACCACAGTGAAAAACGTCTCTAAAGCATATTTCACACTCCTCAAAACCGAGGTGGAATCCTTCAAAGCCCCGGGACTGTGAAAAATATGGCCCAGACCGCAGAATCCTTTATAAATGCATTCTATGAACACCTTCAGGAATACATGGATCATGCGATCCCAAATAAAACCAAGACCCAATCCTCCAAAGGCAGACGTCCTGTCTGGTGGACCCCAGCCATAAACAAACTATACAATAGAAGGAGGAAGCTACTAAATGATAGAGCAAAATCCCAAAAGGGAAGGCATCACTGATCAGTATTAGCAAAAACTACGGTACTCATAAAATTGTCTAAGGCCAACTTGAGAGAAAAATTGCACAGGACACTAAGGATAATCACAAGGCTTTCTTTAGTTATGTTAGGAACCTGGGTGGTAATTCCCAGATATGCTCAGAATTAGTCCAAAATGACAAAAAAAAAACTGAACCCACAGACATTGCCAACATCCTAGCTGACAGGTTCAGCACAACCCCCCCCCCACCAAAAGGGCAAATATCTATCCCAGCAGAGTGCTGCCCCCCTGACATCTTAGATGCTCAGATAAGAGCCGCCCTCTCCAAAGCAAAAAACACAGCATCAATGGGACCAGACTGTGTCCCGGGCTGCGTCCAACATGAACTCCAAGAAGAGCTAAACCCAAACATAAAACTACTGTTCATTCTCAGCCTTGCTACAGGATATGTGCCCAAAGAGTGGCGTACAGCAACAGTGGTCCCTCTCCATAAAGGTGGTGCCTCAACGGATCCTGGAAACTATCGCCCCATAAGCCTGACTAGCTTGGTCTGCAAAGCTATGGAAAGGATCATCATGGACCTCATAAATAAACATTTTGGGGACCTAGAGACACTGGATCCTACCCAGTTCGGCTTTGTTAAGGACAGATCCTGCCTCTTAAACCTGGTTGATTTCTTTGAAACAGTTACCAAGGTGATTGACGAGGGGAAGGTGGTCCACACAGCCTACCTGGACCTCGCAAAAGCCTTCGATACAATACCCCACTCGGGCATTATAGATAAGCTTACCAGCTTAAATATAAACCCCTATGTCACTAGATGGATTGCAAACTGGCTCAAGGACAAAACCCACATGGTTAGAATTGCTGGAGCCATGTCAGACTCCAAACCAGTTACAAGTGGTGTCACACAAGGCTCGGTCCTGGGACCTCTCTTGTTCGGTATATATTTCTCGGAGGTACAGGCCAACACAGAAGGACTGTGGCTGACCAAGTTCGCAGATGACTGCAAACTGGGCACCATAATCGACTCTCCAGCCGACACAAGCATCCTCCAAAAGGGCCTCATAGAAACACTGGTGCCAGAGCCATGGCCTCAAGCTAAATGCCAAAAAGTGCATAGTCATCCCCTTTGGCAAAAACAAAGTGCCCACAAATTACCACATAGGTGGTAATCCATTAAGTACAGAAGAAGTAATTAGGGACCTGGGGACCCAAGTTGATAGCAATCTCTCATTTGACAACCACGTGGCCAAAGTGGTTAGAAAAACATTTTATATAGCCCACCTAATCAGGAAGGGATTCACATCTAGATCAGGGGAGGTCATCGTGCCTCTTTACTCATCCCTCATCAGGCCCATAATTGAGTACAATGTCCCTTTTGGGATGTACCTTACCAGACACCTGCAGCAACTGGAAAGACCCCAAAAGTACCTCACCAAGAGGATCAAAGGGCTCAAACAGATGCCATATGCTGCCCGGTTAAAGAAGCTCCAGCTCTACTCAGTGGCATACCGCCTGTTCAGAGGCGATCTGTGCCTGACGTATAAAGCCATGTCCAGCCCGGAATTAATGGACATGCTGCACCTCAGAAAATCCAAATCCCATCGAGCTATGCGCTCGAGAGACTTGAACCTCAGCACTGAAATAAATAGGACATGCTGGAGGGACAGATTCGTAACTCAGAGGCTCCCTTCACTCTAGAATAAAATCCCAGTCCAGGTTAGGCAGAGTCCCTCATTGACTCTCTTCAAGAGGAATCTCGATGAGTGGATGGGAGATCGTAGGTTTATCCCGGATATCACTTCTGTGTCACTGTTAGACAGAGGCACAGTATACTAACCTCGAAAAAGGGCATAGCAAAATAAATTTAAAATGGGTGGCGAAAGCCAAACACATTCTGGCTAGGCTTATAAATGCCCTAGGGCAGATAGCCTAGTATGAACCTATGAACCTGTGAGCAATGCAGTACATTACAATGTAATACAAGACAATATAATGCAAAACAGCAAATGCTAACTATTACACACAAGATACAAAGATAGTATTAAAAATGAGATGGGTCCTGGAAATCATTATATTCCACTGAGTTATATTTCAGTTTTTCTATAGCAAGGATAATGCTATGAACTTCCATTAGGCTGATATCCATAAGATGTTGTCTTACTCTGATTTTAACTTACGCTTGGTCACAACAAGATAGTGAAGTGTGCAACCACAAAATTAAAAATAAGCAATTACTGTTGTCCTGCAGTTCAATTAATTAATTTTTACAAACATATGCCATTAATATTGAAAGACCAAAACATAACGTACTAGTAATATAATCAATGTCCACAGTGTCAAGTCTGTTATTGAAAATGCAAAGAAACCATTTGCCAGGGATTTAAAAAATGGCTTTAGGCAGAGAAGTTTAGTGAATTGTACCTCTAGAATAAGACAATAGGTTTGCTCCTTGCAATCATCGTTCTTAAAGGATATGAAAATATTAAAATAGGTTCATAGGTAGGTACTAGGCTATCTACCCGAGGCCATTTATAAGCCTAGCCAGAGTGTGTCGACTTTCGCCGCCCCATTGATTAATTAACTGATCCTCTGTCATATATCAAATGTGCCTCTGATACAAGAGGTTCAAGGTATCACACAGTGGAAAGTTTAGCTTTGCTAGATTTTTCTTTTTGAGATTTTTAACCAATTGGTTTTCTTGTGTGACCTTTTACTCATTGTTTTAGTTTGTTAGTAGGGATATTTTGTAGACACCCTTATGTTTATGGATATCAGTTAGGTATGACAACCCTGTGTTAACATTCCTCTTATGCTGTGCTGATGATACCATAAGACAGCAGTAACACGCATGTCCACAGATAGAGAGGTTTGGCTTTATTGGCCTGAAATTGTCCATAAGTAGACTTAAAGGTAAAAGTATAAGAAAAAGTTATGGACATTCAGAATTGCCATTTAGCTGAAACACCTGATATCCTTAAAGGGTAATTTGCATGTATCCCATGTTCCCTCTGATACAAGAGGTTTAAGGTATCACACAGTGGAAAGTTTAGCTTTGCTAGATTTTTCTTTTTGTGTTTTCTTCAAGGTATGGAGATCGCAGAGTTGGTATATATAAGTTCAGTGGGGGTTATGTCCCCATGCAAAAATGTTTAAAGGAGAAGAGAGATTTTCAAGATTTGCTTTTCGCTAGGAGTTTTGGTCTTCTTTTTTTGGCATGTTGATAGTCAGTATTTCGAGTGCTGGCATTTCAACAGGGACCCCCTCCCTGTCCTTTATAGAAGGCAAGCCTCCTGTACAGACCAACTGCAACCTGCTATATTATAGTTCCAGTGGAGGATGACAAAAATGATGGCAATGGTGATGGTGGACCAGACTACGTCAGCCATGGAAATCTAAGATAATACAGGAAAAGAGGGGAAGAAATGTGAATGTGTCCCATAATCATCATGATGGCCAAACTGAGCAGTATTTTCTGAAGTGCAATTACCACAACAGACAATATCAGAGGCAATGTACTTAATCAATCAATTCCCCCTTAAAGGGCAGATAGTCAACAATATAAGGGGGTCACAAGATTTACATTTTTTCTTCTATAATGATCAGCCCCACATATAAATCACTATTTCGAGGATGGTTGACCTGCTCACTGAATTTAAGCTTTGTGCGGTGGTGGGGCTGCGGTAGCATTGTCGCCTCACAGTAAGACGTTGTCCTGTTCGATTCTCAGTGAGAGCGTTTTCTGTGTGGTGACAGCATGAACGGCCATACCTTCATTGAAGGTCATGCTTCAGGGCCGGTAACTCGGCATGTAAAAATCTACTGCCAATCATTAACGGACTGGAGTTCCGCTGTGGTGACCCCTAACAGGGAAAAGCTGAAAGACACAACAAAATGAGGAAGCTTAATTTCAAGATAATTATGAACCTGAATGAAGAGAGACAAGAAGACAAGGTTTTAAGTAGGAGCAGTACATTCAATCTATCATTGGCACCAGCTATCTTGTCATCTGAATACTTTTATTAAAGTAACATTAGAGAGTGGTGTGCCAAGAAGAGGTGTTTGTATTAAAGCCTCACCCCAGAAGAAACAGAATTGATGCTATCACTATGTAACAATAAAAATATCTGAATAATGAAACCCAACGGGGAGAGGGGTATTTTGATGGACATATTTCTTTATTCATCCAAGATGTTGGAATATCTGAACACTGGAGAGTTCTTTACTAATGGTTCTCAAAATTAAATCAATATAGCCAATCATGGCATTGATTTGACCATAGAAGATATGGCCATTACATACGACTTGGATATCAAGATCAGGGACTTTCTTACTGTGAAGAATCCCAGGATCCTAGTAATTTTTGGGATCCCTAAAATACATAAATCTGTGACTGAATCCCCCCGTGTGACCAATAGTGGCATCTGCAAGCTCTAAGACTGAGCCATTTGCCAAACTTGTAGATTTTAAGCTCAAACATTCTTATGAGCATAAGATGCACCTACTTAAGGACTCCTGGTACTCCCTTGAAAGTGTGGCTGGCTCACCATTTCTACCAGATGGCCTGTTTTTACTATAGACAATAAAGATCTTTTTTCAGTAACACCCCACAACCAAGTCCTGGAATGGTTTCCAGAAGTTATGGTCAAAGGGACAAACTTGAATAATAACAACACCAGTCTGATTTATCAGTGTACGAAGAGTGTGCTTACTAACAATTTCATCTATTCGAAGGTGAATATTATAAGCAACCTAAGGGAATTACTATGGGAGCAGCCTCTGTGCCCATTTTTGCAAATATGGTACTCTGGACTTGGGAAATCAGCACTGTCTTCAAGTCTCCCCTTTACTCTGATGTTGTGAGCTATATGTCATATTTGGATGATATTTTCATTCTGTGAAAGGGAGGTGTTACTGAGCTCATGGATTTCATTGAATTTCTCAATAATTCAACTGATTTCTTACAGCTTATTCACCAATAGTGCAACAAAGCTATTTACTTTTTAGATGTTACCATATATAAGAATGTGGAGAAGTACAGATATAAGTCCAATATCTATAGAAAACAGACTTTTTCCAATGTTTATTTACATTTTGGAAGCCAACATCCCTTGTGGCAGAAAAAGAATTTAGTTAAAGGCCAGCTGATTCACCTGAGTAGGCATGTCTCAGATTACATTTTTCAGAAAGAAGCTAACTATATGAACCCACTTTTTAGGAATCATGGTTACCTATCTGAGATATAGACAATTTATACAACTGGGTTTTGGAACATAGAAGTACTAGATATATGGCCCTAATTCGACACCCCCACTCATTTCTTCCCGAGGAGCCTGCTGATGCTCATGAAGATATGTCCCAAGCCTTTGTGATCAAATATAACAGGTTCTTTTTTTTTCTTTAAAACAAACAATCAATAGCCATTGGAGCATATTTTTTGGAACTTTTGGCATGACAACCAGCTGTGTGAGCAACCAAAGTTCATCTACAAAAACAGTAAGAATTTAAAACTTTTATTTGAACGTAACAGAGATTGCATTGATGTTATAATTAGAAGTGCTGGAATGAAGTGCTGTGGCACCTGCAAGCAATTAAGGTTTATTTTACAAGGTACATATTTTTCTGTGGCAGGTTACCCCATTTTGTTGTGAGGCAATTACAACTGTGAAACAAAAGGGGCTGTTTACATTGCCTTTAGTTCTTCCTGCCCAGTATTTTATATTGGTAAGACTATTGGGGCATTGACAAAAATAATTTACCAGTATGTCTATGCAGTTAAAAAGGAATACAACATAAATGCTGTATGTAAACACTCTATTATAAGTAAAAACATTAAGAATTTTGTTTTTACAGTCTTGGAGAAAATCCCGTTGCCTATTGGGGAGGTGCGATTGGGAGCTCCGACTAGAACAGCATGAGCTTTCTTGACAACTACATTTGAATGCTGGGATTTACCCTGGAATAAATGACTTTATCAATTAAACCTGCACTTAAAGCTAAAGCTGCTAGTATTTGACTATGTATCTCTTTGACCATATACATTTTAAAAATGTATACTACTTTCAGGATTTCTTTCTTAATTGTCATTTATTTCTTCTATTTTTACAAGGTGTTTGATGCTATCTTTTTAACTTAAATTATTTCTGAGTTTGGTTTGCAATGTTGTGTGAACACATTTTTTCAAAGTGCTGTCACTTTAAGTTTTTTACATTGTAGCACTGTTTTGGCTTTTTAAATGCATCCAGGAAGTTGTTTTACTGTTTCTGAAGAAGTTCGTCTAGTTTTTGGAATGAAAGCACAAAAACAGGATTAAAACTGTTCACTGTGACATTGGTGTGGCATTTTGTTGAATTTTGTCTGTTAAATATAGTTTGTAAAAGTTAATATTTTCTATAAATATATTACTTAGATAAGAGAAATATTTGAATATAGTTTGAGCAATGTATAGCATTGTCAAAGGTTTTCATTTTCTTCTTTCGGCTGCTCCCATTAGTGTTACCACAATGGATCATCTGTTTTCTTCCTGTCCTCTGCATCTTGCTCTGTCACACCAACCACATGCATGTCCTCTCTCACCACATCCATTAACCTTACCTTAAGCCTTCCTCTTTTCCTGTTACCTGGCAGCTTCATCCTTAGCATCTTTTTCCCAATATACTCTGCATCCCTTCTCAGCACATGTCCAAACCAACTTAATCTTGCCTCTCTGGCTTTGTCTCCAAACCTTCCAAATTGTAATACACAAAACCAGCAAACAATCAACAACAACGTAAGAAAGCACACAAAACTGCTGGAGCAGTAAGGCAAGATGTACCAGTTCCTATGGTAAAGCCAAAGCTTGGACCGAAGTGGTAAAAAATCTCAATTTATTAAATCAAAATGGTGTAACACATCCTTGTTTAGCACTTTCATCCACGAAATAGTGGACTTCATCAGAACTTCTGATGCTGCCCTCACACTCCACCTCCTCTTCCTGATCACCAGTGTCATCCTACAAACCGCCATCCTATGCTGCCTAACTACACTTCACTGCCACCACTTTACACTCTCCAGTCTCCTTCAGAATGGCCCTTCTACATAAGATATAATCCACCTGTGTGCATCTTCCTCCACTCTTGTATGCCATCCCTCTGTTCCTCCCGCTTGTTAAAATACGTATTCTCATCAGCCATGTCCATCCTTTTCGCAAAATCCACTATCATCTGACCTTCTGCATTCCTTTGCTTAACACCATACCTACCCATCCGTTCCTCATCCCATCTGTTCCCTTCACCAACATGCCCATTGAAATCTGCTCCAATCACCACTTTCTTACCCTTAGGTACAGTCATCACCACTTCATCCAACTCACTTCAAAATTTTTCTTTCTCATCCATCGCACACCCAGCTTGTGGAGCATATGCACTAACAACTATCATCATTACAATGTCAATTTCCAGCTTCATAAACATCACTCTATCCGACACTCTTTTCACCTTCAAAACACTCTTAGCATACTGTTCTTTCAGGATAACCCCCTACACCATTTCTCCTCCCATCCACACCATGATAAAACAATTTGAACCCGCCTCCGATACACCTAGCTTTGCTCCCTTCCATCTGGTCTCTTGCACACACAATATACCAACCTTCCTTCTGTCCATCATATCAGCTAGCTCTCTCCCTATACCAGTCACACTGCCAATATTCAAAGTTCTGACCCTCAGCACCACAGTTCTAGCCTTACCTGCCTTCGGGCGTGCCTTCCCCCTCTTCTCCTCCTTCGGCCAACAGTAGCCTAATTTCCGCCAGCACCCTGTTGGCCAACAGTAGCTTTTCCTAGTAGTGCAAAATGTAAAGAAAAAATATAAATTCATTGCTGAATTCAAAGCAGTGAAGAAATTATACTTTTTATAGCCATAGTTAATACAAAGGAATGTAAGATGATTTACATTATACAATGACTTCTCATTATAATTTTTTTTTCTCAAATAATTTTTTATTTTTCCAACTAAAAACAATGCATACAGAACTGAAGTATAGAACATACCTAAATAAAAACATGTAAGTTAAACCATGAACAAGAATAATGTTAAGAACTTGATTACAACTTCACAGTAAAAAGGAAATAAGAGGAATATAAAGCTATAGGAGGCATTGAGAACTGTCTAAAAAACAAAAAAAAAAAAAAAAAAAAAAAAAAAAAACTAAATAAACACTATTTACAAAAAAAAAAAATACCATGCTACCTTATATGTATAAAGACAGAGCTAAGAAATTGTAAACATGAGATAATGACACCCCAAAGGGTATAATTAAGGGAATGTCAAATATAGTGTGGAGATAAGACATTAGTCACATAAAATTACATCTAAAAGGCATTTCCATAGATTGGTGAAATAAACTTTCTTCCTAGGACCAAGAATAATGAGTTTTTGTGCTGATATATGTTTAATTGCTATCTCTTTGTAACCCTGCCAAGACATTTTTGTGCGATCTATCCAATTATTAGTGATGTAGAGTTTGATTAGAGAACAGAGAGTGATTAGAATGTGCAAGTGTAATTTAGGCATCCTGAATAGAGGAATATTTAATATGGCTGTTTCCCATGAGAGTGTGGAATTGTAGTAACCCATTTTTTTTAGTCGCACTTTGAGAGAACACCATAATTTATAGGAATGGTTACAGTGCCACATAATATGAAGAAGATCTGCTCTCAAACAAGGGCAACATGTACAAGCAGAGGAGTTGTTAGGATTAAATTTATTGAGTATTACAGGTGTATAGTACGAGTTGTTATTCAACATCAATTGGGTATATAATAATTTTTTGAAGGGGGCATGTTCTAGAGTAGTTTTTATGGCTAGTAGTTTTTGATCCTCTGTAATATGTGAACTTATATTGTCCCAGTAGGAGGAGGAGAAGGCAATTATTATTGTAGAGTAATGGTTTTAGTAACCTGTAAGAAGAGGAAATGGTTTTTATGGGGTTTGAAAGTGTAGAAATAATTTCAGATAGTTTATTAATTTCCCGTGAATCAGAAGGAATGCAGAGAATTTGTGAGGATATGAGTTCTCGTAGTTAACGAAGAATGACTGTGTATTTATTATTGGCCTTGAAAATTACACGAACTTCTGCAATAGATAGAGACTTATGTTTGAGAAGGTCCCACACTGTAAGGTCCTTGATAAGGGGGAATTCAGAGAGATCAATCATATTGTTATTGATTTTAAGATTTGGATTAAGATGCAGTGATTGTAGAAGGGGAAGAGTATTTTCAAGATTAATGTCCTTAATCATTTTTTGGAATAATCTAATTTTATGCTTCAGTAAGGGGAGTAATTTGGAATTATATAAAGAAATATGGGAAAGACATGGGATTGCTTTCGGGTTGATTTTGTTGGAGGTCACATGCCGGTGCCAAATCTTCAACCAGACAGGAACATACGTGTGTGATTTAGTATTCATGTTTGAAATGGACCATAGTCTGTTTGAACAGATGATCATATAGTACAGATGAAAATTTGGAAGGCCCACCCCTCCTTTCTCTTTGGGGAAAGTAAGTTTAGAGTAAGAGATCCCGACTTTCTTGGGAAACCAAAGAAATTTTGCTATGTTTTTGTTGAATTTGAGGAATAGGTTATTCGAAATCATTATATTCGTAGCATTAAATTGATAGAGAAGTCTCGGTAAAATATTCATTTTCACAATGGCTACTTTAGAAAGAAATGCTAATTTTCCACCTTTGTAAGTCTTGGCAAATAATAGCCCAAGATTTTAGTAAATTATTTTGAAGCATAGAGGCTTGGTTGTGTTCAAAATTAATGCCGAGATATTTGATACTATATGAAATATGGAAGGAAGATTCAGGGAAAAAGAAGGGTTTATGAGCGTCAGGGTTGATTGGGAGGATATATGTTTTTTTCTTATTAATTTGGAGGCTAGAGGCATAAGAAAAGTTATTAATTGCATTAATAATTTTGGGTAAGTCAGAGTTGGGATAGTAAAAGTATAAATTCAAATCATCAGCAAAAGCCGATAATGCAACTTGTGTGTTTAATATTCTGGGGATCATGTGGTGCGTATTCTGAATGATATATAGGAAGAAAGGTTCAATAAATGTATTAAAAAGGAAAGGAGAAAGCGGACAACCTTGCCTTGTTCCATTGGTAATCAGAATCGTATTAGATCTTTTTTTATTTATATATAAAGAGGTGTAAGAATTTGTATATAGAATTCTGATCATATCTGAAAAAGTTTTAGGAATATTAAAATGGGACATGGTGGAGAATAGAAAGTCCCAATTTACTCTGTCAAATGCTTTTGAGGCATCAAGAGTCAAGGCATATAACGGATTTTTATCTCTTTTAGTAAAGTGTATTAGGGAGTCCAAAGTTAGAGTATTGTCCCACGTATGTCTGTTGCACATAAAACCAGCTTGATCCTATGATATTATATGTGGCATTATCTGTTTGAGTCTGTTGGCCAGAATAGCAGCAAATATTTTAATATCTACATTAATAAGCGAGCTGGGTCTATAACTGTGAGGATCTGTTTTGTCTTGATTATTTTTTAAAATTAAAATTGTTTTTGAGATATTCCAATGTAAGTCAGTAATTCCTTCTTTTATAATAAAGTTGAATACCTTGAGAAGAATAGGGGCAACTCTTAAACTAAAGGTTTTAAAAAAGTTGGTGGTAAAACCATCTGAGCCAGGAGATTTACCTACTTTGAGATTGCTAATGACATTTTGAATCTCTTGAATATTAAACAGGGCAGATAAGAGGGATGATTGATCTAGATTAAGAGAGGGAACTGCAATTGATTTGAGAAAGGTTTCTATTTGGGGGTTTAAGAGATTGTGTTTATTCTTACTATAAATATCGGTGTATAAATCATGAAATAATTGGATTATTTCAGAGTCTGATTTGTAGAGTTTCCCCTTATACTGGAGAGTGGAAATTTTGGCAGCACCGTTATTATTTTTAAGTATTCTTGCAAGAGTTCTCGAGGGAATTTGCGCCCATTCAGAATATGTTGCAATGAATCTTTGTTCCTGAAGAGAGTAATTATGAGAGTGTAAGTCAAGTAATTCTTTGCATGTTGTTTTAATTAAATCCTCTAAATTTGGGTCAGATTGTGTTCTCTTTTTTTTCTCTAGGGATGCTAGTGTTATGAGCAGATCTGCTTCTTTTTTTTATTGAGTTTTTTAAAGAATGAGGCTTTACTGATCAGAAATCCTCTTAACTCTACCTTACAAGCTGCCCATTGTATATATGCTGCAATTTGGGAATTTTCAAGATTAGAATATAGATCAGGAAGTGTACTGTTAATTTTGTTTAGGATCTCCTTGCTATGTAATAGATTATTATTAAGGGACCAGTTAGAATAGGAAAATGAAGTGTGTGTAAAAATAATTTTAAAGGATATTCTAGCATGATCTGATAGAAATCTAGGTTCACTGCTGAAGGTGTTGTTAAATTTAGAAAAAAAAATTGGAGACTAAAAAAAAATCAAGACGTGACCATGATTTATGGCAATTGGAATAGAAAGTGTATAAGTTGTCCTTAGTTAAGATATTACTAAATGCAATAGTGTCCATAAGGTAAAAGTCTGAAATAAGTTCTTCTAGAGCTACAGAGGCTTGAAAGTTATA
Organism: Protopterus annectens; assembly: GCF_019279795.1. NCBI lineage: Eukaryota > Metazoa > Chordata > Ceratodontiformes > Protopteridae > Protopterus > Protopterus annectens. The sequence goes on along the minus strand of NC_056745.1, from coordinate 1,030,003,094 downwards.
TGATAAAGAATTACTGGAGCGGTCTAAATTGGGATTGATTACGGCATTCCAATCCCCACCAATTATATATAGATAATTTTGGAACAAACTAAGGATATTATGAATTTCTAATATGAAGGTGTGTTGTTGGGAGCAAGGTCCATAAAGGTTCAGAAAAAGAGCTGGTTTAGTTGTGTCAGGGAGAATAGAAGTAAAATATCACCACCTACCATACTTGTCAGATTTGATTTCATTTATAGTGCCCTGAAATTGTTTCTTAATTATAATGGCTACCCCCTTAGAGTTTGTGCTATCCCCATCTGCTATAATAGTTCTAATCCATTTCCTGGAGGAAACTTTCTCCCATCCCTCTTTAGACAAATGTGTTTCCTGTAGGAAGCAGATATTGGCCTGGGATTTAAAAATAAGATGAAGTAATAGATTTTTTTTGCAGCGTTTTGTAATCCTTTAACATTCCAACTATCGATGGCCCAGCTCATGGATACAAACAGTGAAATAAGATTAGTGAAGCATTATAAAGTTCAGTGATTGTTAAAAAATCTGAGTGAGATAATGAGTGCTGTGAATATATTGCCATGAGATTTAATAGGGTGAGATGTGTATATATCCGCAATAGTACTGTCTTTACACACAATTTAATCATATCTGTAAAGGTAGCAAAATACTTCTTCTTACTATCCCCAGTGCCTAACCACCCAAACCCCTTGAGTGAAGAAGTATAAAAACACACATACCAAAACCAGAACAATATTATACATATGTACAAACTACTGTTATTCCAACAGAGCGTCAACCTAGAGTGCAAACAACACACACAGGAGCATCCAAGTAACTATAGATTAATGAACATATTATGAGTAAGCAATAGGAAGTCCAAGATTAGCATTGATTCAAACAAACGTCTTAAACAACATATATCATAACTGACTTTTGTATATAGATTATAGAATTTTAAAGCAGAGGATATAGACCAGTACCCACTGTAGAGCACTGAACTATTATTTAACTGAACAAAGAAAATATAACAATCCTGAGTGATTCTACATCTTCAGAATGAGGCAGTATCTACGTGTAGAGCAGTTCTCCACTTGTGATAACAGTATGTGGCAGTCAAAGAGCAATGGAGCTCATTAAGGACTAAATACATCAAGTTAATAAATCTATAATAGAGCACTGAAGTTTACATCAGGAGATCAGAGTATAACTAAAAAACAGTCTCCAGATTCATTACAAGTGAAATTCCAAAGCCTACAGCTAATTATAAATAAGCAACTGGTTAGAATTGGCTTAGTATGTAAACTAAAACTGTGTAACATGAAACGCTCTATGAACATAGTTAAAGAAAAACAGATAAGATTTTGTGTTCATTTGAGGGCCATATCATAGAACACTAACAACTGCCCATGAAGGACATAGTATGTGAACCAATAGTATTGCAGTGTTAAGGTCTGAGATATGTATAAAATAAATAGCATCTCCGTGCACAATTAAGGTATTGCCCACTTGAGGATATTTCCCTAGTACAATATAGACTAAGGCTGACAAAATATAGTTGAGGATCATATGACTATAAAGATATAAGTACTTTGTGCTGAGCCCTTTATATACCCGCACACCCACATCCACGCATAACCACCCAGCATTCATATTCACAAGCATAGTCTAGTACTAAATCCAAAACAAGTGTAATAGTTTAAATTGTAGTCTGTCTTAAGTACAAAAAAAGTCAGTGATAGGGAGGCTCTTCTGCCTCTCCGTAACTATGGGCTGTCAATTATTTTCCTGAAAGATGTGCTTCTCAGTCACTGCAGTTAGATGATCTTGAGCACATATGAAGAAGTAGCGTGTTTAAACAACAAGCTTATCAGCAATAAAGATCTACTGTTTCTGTTCTTGGGTAGACCATGTATCAACCAGATATACAGTTCGTTTTATGCATTCAGCGTACATAGATATACATGGAGGTGAATAAATGAATAGTACTTTATGCAGCACAACAGGGCATATAAGATACGTAGATTGTTACATGATCAACCCCAGAAACTGAACGACATTAGGGAGTGATATAAACCAGTAGATCTAGCTTTTTGGCGTTAATGAGTACTTGCTGAAGACTAAGGGTGAAGGTTGAGACAGTTTCCTGAATAACGCAGACTATGCGCCCCAATCAAGGACGAGACCAAAAAACATGAACTCCTAGGTGTAACTGCCTAATTCTGTCCATTGGAAACAAGAATTTGGATGCGTGTTCCTATCGTTACGGAACCAGTGTTAACTGATGCAAAAAATTAGAAAAAAATAAAGAAAAGCTTTTTAGAGGATTTCGTCATCTGCAAAAAAGCCACACTAATACAAGGAAGTCACTGCAACTGATTTCCAATAACGCGAACTAGCCGTTTGATCATCCGGTAAGCATACTAAGATTTTAGCTTTCCTGGGAGCACGTATGATTTCATTAACATTCTCAAGGAACAGGAGATTTGCCAAAAGCTTTAATAAAAGCTGTTTTAGCTTCATTTAAAGTGGTAGCTGAAAATCTCACTTCATTCACGTAAAAGATTAAGTTATTGGGATAACGCATTTGGAACCTGATACTTCTTTTAATAAGGTCTGAACAGAACGGAGCCAGCTTTTGTCTGTTTTCCTTGATGGTTAGGGGTAGATCTTGAGAGAAGGAGATTTTATGATTGCTCCACATAAAGGATTTGTGTTTTTTGGCAGCAAATAAGATTTTTTGTGCATCTTGGAAGTTGAGCAACTTAACATAAATTTGACGGGGAAGTGATGTGTCTTGACATTTGTGGAGAGCACGATGAGCTCTTTCAATAATTATTTCATGGTTATCACCATCTAGAAGAGTTAATGCTTCAAATATCTGTTTTGAAATATTAAGTAAGCCTTCACTGTCGTATTTTTCTGGGAGATCTCTAATTAGAATATTATTTCTCAGACTCCTTGCCTCTAGATCTGTTATTTTTCACTTGTAGATCTGCTATGGCTGTTGATTTGGCAGATAATTCCTCAGAAAGGGATGATAGTTGAAGATCATTAGACTGCATTTTTTGTTCCAGAATGTCCACTCTATCAACAATTTGAGTTATGGATTTTCCTAAAGTTGAGAGTTCATCAGAAAAGCTTTGTATAGCTGAGTGTATGGGCTGTAGGGCCTGTTTTAATTCATCCATGTGGAAACTGGGATCTTCATTGGTGTTATTAGTATTTTTGTTAGATTCCACTTGTTGTTTATTGGTTTTCTGTCTTTTGGATATATTTTCCTTTTCTGGTGAGAATATAGCTGAAGATTTGGCTTTTGTTTGTGTCTCCATTATAACAGGATCATTTGAAGATTTTAGCTGCCTGGCCATGTGGTCTCCGGAATGCTGAGGAAAGAAGCAGCCCTTCTGAATCTCTGTAAGTATGACACAGAAGTACAGAATGTACAATTTATGTCTGATTTACCAACTTTGATAAGCTGAAAAAGCTGAGTAATCCGAGTCTGATAAGTTGCAGAGTCTTTCTTAGCTTATAAGGACTTCCCCAAGCTCTTGCAAATGTAAAACAAACTTAAAGAAGATATATTGAGGTAGGGAGCTCTGTGTATAAGCAGTTCATCAGCCGACCACCATTTTGGAATCGACTTCTCATTATAATTTAAAAATGTGCACTCTAACTGGTTAGCCCAATCATCATGGCTGTTGTAAATCAAGCATATACAATTAGAAAATGTCTGGCCGCTGCAGTACCATTGAGTGGCCAAACTTTTATACTGACATATGCTATGGAGGGCAGACCAAATACAAGAAAGATCAATTATGTTCTATGAAACTGAAGAAACAGAAATGCATTTGACCTTGTATTTCCGTGCTGTCTTTTCAGACTGTAGTACCTCTGAGCTGTCAAGTTTCAGAGAATGTCCACATTTTTGACTCATACTATTAAAAAAAAAAAAAAAAGGCAACGGAGATACTTTTTTCTCCATTGCTTCTGTTCAACATCAATGAAGTAGAGTGCAGGTGTAGGAATGTAAGTCCCATACACATGTGCAGTACATCAGAAAAAGTGGAAGAACAGGGAAGCAATGTGGAGGAACACTACAGTGCTAGTATACAAATACATTATATAAGAAAAGAAAGCCTTCATGATCAAACCACATCGACAGTAAATAAATCCAGCATCACCCACACCCAGTCTTGGCTTATTGCTTAAGTGTTTATTCCAACTAGACCATAGGGAGAGTTCATTCATTCATTCATTCATTCTTTCTTTCAATCATTTATTCATTCTCTCATTACCCACTTTATCCATTTTAAGGATGTTGGGAAGCTAAGACATACCCTGATACTCAGTGGGTGCAAGGCAAAGAAACAAATCCTATATGTGGTCCCAGCCCATCACAGAACATGGATATTCACTCAATCACACATGGTAATTACACCTACTGTCAGTTTGGGGATCCACAAATCATGTAAGGCATAATTTGAGGATATGGGAGGATAAAAGAAACCCCATCAAAACTCCATACGGAGACAAGAAGGTCAGGCTGACTCTACAAAGACGATACCTTAGCAAAGAAATGATCTGGATGAGTAAATACTGTGACTGAACTGAATGGCTATGCCAAAGTATCTTTTAATTAATAAATTAAAAAAAATTAATTTTCTGCACTGGAGGATGCATCTGCGAGTGTAAAATTAATGACCACAGAAAGTTCTCAGCAGCATATTAAGTAATCAGTAGCTGTCAAACAGGCACAGTAGATAGGCAGCACATTATACTGCTAAGTAGTACAAATACATCATTATTTTTGGGCTTAACAAATGTCATTTTCAGGGTTGCCATGATAAAATGCCTGTTCACAGCTCACATCAATTTGTGAACCATGTAAGACTAGTTTGAGGATTCACTTCATCTTCCACACCCACTCAATCACCTTTACACTGATTCGTCTGCGTGAAAATCAATATGGAAGATGACCTTAACTGATTTGTGGTCTAATCTCCTCCCTGTGCATGGCAATTCCTCTGTTTATATGCTCTATCCTTGTCTATTTTAAGAATGCACCTTTTGTTATCAAAAGAAGGCACAGTTCACTGTGGATGCTTCCTGCCTCATCCAGACTTTACTTTTAATAAGAAAAGTCTGATCTCCAGTTTTTGAAATGACTCATCTAAGAATGAGCTCAACCAGGACTGAAGTGGTGAGCACAGTTATTAAGCTATTAACATTTATGTTGTCTTTTAACAGTCTAACTCAAATAGCCATATTAGTCACATTACCAGATTTTTGCTAACTCAGATACTTTGTTTTTGTTACAGAAATTAGAAGTTATAATATATTTACTTTACATTGGCTTGTGAGTGCCTTACTTGACATGTACTATCTGATCTAACTGATTTGCATTAGAATTGATTTAAACTGAATTAAGTGATATGATCAGTCTGTTTACATCATGCCTCTTTAGACTGCATTGTTTCACCTTTATTGAAGAAGTTATGTTTGTCTGTTATGGTATTTATCTGTAGCAGTGGAAACTCATCAGTGGATTGCAAGTACATCATTGCATACTAGGTACTGTCACTCAGCTGACCCTAATCTCCTGCTAGTGATAACTTATTAAGGTACTTTAGTCTATTAGAAGCATTAAGTTGTGCAAGGCAGTTCTTACTGCTTACCTGTTAAAATTAAAAAGTAGCCTTAGCTGAGCAAGGGACTGCTTAGCTGCTGAAAATATGAATATCTTCTGCTATTAAGCTAATGATTCAAAGCAAATCTTAAATCTTATTAAAAGTGAATGATATTTAATGAAGCATACCCATAAATTTTAAAACTATGATTGACTACTGATATTAAGTGCAATATTTACACCTAATCCTACATGTGGAATATTTTAATCCAAGGTTTTGCAGATATTCTGCTGATATCGTGATGGAGAACTCTTATGAATTAAATGACTGCACCAAATAATTTTGAAACCAGTGATATTTAACTCATGATATACACCAGTACTACATAACTGTCCTCAGCAAGGAATGCAGTGTAATGCGTTAGCACTGCAAATATGAGCCTTCATTGGTACTATTTCCACTAATCCAACAAAACCAGCACAATGTAATAATATGTTTGTTTATATTACTTGGCTGTATAACAATTCACCTATCCAACTGTGCTTCAGTAATAGTCTATTATTTAATACTCTCTTGAGTAACTTCTACTTTGTCAGGGCTGCCAAAGCACAGAACATAGATGGAGCATTATACAAAGTATTATTGTGATTAACATCTGCTCTTTAATTCAGTGCTCTGTCTGCAGTAAACACACTTGGAGCTGGCATAGTAACGGAGTGCAAGTTATTATGCTTTGATACTTAATTACTTTGAAAAGAAGTCTACTTTGTTTCATTGAATCTCATTTCACTGAGTTTCATTTCACCCCGACCACATCGCTGAAAACAAAAACTACTGAAAACTAATTTCACTGAATCTCATTTCAGTGAACTGAACTTAGTATATATGGCACTGTGTAGAGTACTGTAAGGCAAGTAAAATGTATATGCCCTTTTCCCCACTGTAGTGTGATCCTGGAATTAGTATATATAGTTAGGGGGGTGGGGTGCATATCCCCCACCTTGTCTGTTTTATATTGTGTTTTACCAAAAACTTCAAAACCAAACATTTTAAACAATAGACATGCATAGTTGCAACACCAATGACTAACTGTCTCCAGAAGACGATATGTACTCAAACTAAGTGGGGGGCTACTCCCCACACACACCCCTGATGTGGGGGGGATGTACCCCCACCTCCCCAACTATATATACTAACTCCAGGATTGCACTACAGTGGGGAAAAGGGCATATGCCTTTTACCTTCTTACAGTACTCTACACAGTGCCATATATACTAACTGCAGTTCAGTGAAATGAGTTTTCAGTAATTTGAGTTTTCAGCGAAATGGTTGGGGTGAAATGAAATTCAGTAAAATGAGATTCAACAAAACAAAGTAGACTCATGTGTATGTATATATATATATATATATATATATATATATATATATATATATGTGTATATATATATATATATATATATATATATATATATATATATATATATATATATATATATCGAAGAATGCGAAGTCGGTATTATTCGACATCCTTTTTCACCTGCTTGCTTTTCAGCAGTACAAACATAGTTCAGTACTGCACAATGCTGCAACTCACGTATTTGCAAGGGGCAAGCCCCACCGCACTCCCCTGTGGGAGGCTATGCCCCCACACCTCCTGAAAACTATATAGTTCAACTCCAAGATCGCACTAAAGTGAGGAAAAAAATTAATTTCCCAATCTGCACTGTACCACAATCTCTATTCGTTACTTCAACCATGTATAAGTGAATGCACATTGGCATTCACTGCACAGGACACTTGGAAATTTGAAGGTCGGCAATATGGGAATCAGCCAACTTACATTTGACATTCCCATTTTTTCCGAACCGTCATTTTTCATTTTGATGATAAACCCATACAGACACACACACACACACACACACACACACACACACACACACACACACACACACACACACACACACACACACACACACTTATATAATTGTATTATAAAACATTGAGCACTACAAAGAGCTAATACAGACAGAATATTTTTTTAGAGCAAAAAACACACATTTTGTACAGTGAGCAAGCCCCCTGCACTTTCCCCCAGCACACATATAGCCTAACTCATGTATCTCTAGTCTGTATCTGTGGTGTTCTCATGATATCTCTTGTGTTGTGATTATTGTCCTAATCTACTTCATGTGACATGTTCTGCTTCACAGTATATGTTTTTACGTCTTACTAAAAATGTAGTTAAATCACTTTTTCTATTTCATGTTCATTAAATTGAACAAAGGGGGGTCATATTTTAGTAGCTAATGTCTGTAAAATGTTCCCTCCATAATCTGAGCATTCTAAAGCTATTAGAAATGTAAGCCAATTGCAGAATTAGGTCTAGACTGCAAGACACTGGATTATATTGCGGTTGTCATACTCTCTAACAGCTCTGATCATGTTTATTTTAATACTGGCCCTGATACAGATTTTCCATATGTGATTTCCCGAACATTAATATACTTCTAACCTCTTAGCACTGCCAATTTTGACAAAGTCAAAATAATGGGGGAGGGTTGAAGATCCAAAATCGTAGTAAGATTTTATTGAGTTTATAAACTTAGTAAATTGCTAGAATACCAGAATTTCTGTTAGTGTGCATTTTCTGAAGGATATGAATTCTGAAACTCAAATGTCTGTCATTATTTTATGACTTCTGTCCTCACTGATTTGCTAGAAAACCACAAAGAACAGACCAAAAATATCAGACAAAACTTTGGACAGTTCTGAAGTATAGGCAATACATGGCTTTTGAAAAATGTTTTGGGCAAATTCTTCCGCTGCTAGGGCTAATCCACATACTCAACATAGTTCATTCATGGATTGCTTTATCTTCATTTGTCATACTTGTTTAAAGGCATTATGCATTATGTTTAATGCCTTCCTTGATCACTCACCACCTTTTATTGTTTATAGGAAGTCTACTTACACGTTACCTCACCTCTAGCTTTTTTTTAATTTCATATTATTATAAAATGATTGGTTTCCAGTATGTAACAGCAAAGAAAAAGATGAATGGCCGGTCCTCTTCTTCAATTTGGTTCATGGCAGGTCTTTTTAAATGCCATAGTATTAATGCTGGTTCGGGGGAAGACCTCTCAACCTCTTAGAATAAGAAATCTGGACAAAGCCATGAAAAAGTGGTACAGATAGGGACAATTTTTAACTATTGCTCTTACAAACTTAGAAAGTTGATAGAATAACATGTTTTGCATTAGTATGAATTTTCTTAAGGGTATGAAGTCTAAAACTCAAGTGTCTGGCATTATTTTTGAACTTCAGTCTTTAATGATTTGCCAGTAATTTGCCAGAAAGCCACAATTTTATGAAAAATGGACCAAAAATATAAAGCAACAATCTGGACATTCTGCAAAAATCTGTACTGTTGAGAGGTATGTTTGGGGGCACAGAGACTTGAGAGCCACTCAAATAACCAGAACCAATTAGTGAGACAGGGGCTAGAGAAGTTGACCTGGGAGAATGTGAGTAAGTGGCTGCTGCCAGCTTGCATCCTGGGGGAATGGAGGCAGCTTGGCCCGATGCTATCTTGACAGCTAGTCAATCGTGGATGCACTAGAGAAGCCAGCAGTGACAATAAATTTTGCACGGAAGCACATATTGGGACTGGTAGTGTGACAGCCTCTTTAAAGATGCTATAGGGATTTGACGCTTAGAACATATCACAGATACTCACTATGATTATTTGAATGATGTCTCCCTTGTTTAAGTGACTCTTGCCTATGACAAGCAGAAGAAGAAATACTCAGAAATGCTTTTTCCTCTGGAAAACTGTATGAGAAGGCTGCTAGGGAAGGAAACAATCAGTGATCAGAAGAAAAAGTCTACAGTGATTCTGGCAGTGAACATGGCTCAAATAACATGTACAGTTTCACAGTACTATGGTCACAAACACATGCAAATCTCAACTTTGGAAAAATAAATCTGTTTTCTTAATTTGCTGACATCATCATTAATTGGTCCCCACCCCCTAAAAACTGTGTGACATCAGTGGCCTTATTCATGTGATACTTCAAAGAATAAAATGTGAATGCTATTAAGAACTGATTCTCGAGGGGCGGAGCCTAGATGGCACTCTGAAAGCAGCACTTTTTTAAAGCTCCTTAAACCTACTTTAAATATCAGGAAAACATTTATTTATTTTTTTTAGAAAAAATAGTTAAAGATTGTTCTTTAACATTTTTACTACTATCATACCAAATTTGGAATATATTCTTCAAAATTTCCTGTCAGAAATATCTGGAGTTTAAAACTGATCTGGGAAGATGAGTAGTTAAAATAATTCACTTGCAGAAACTACTCTGAGGAAAGAAATCCAGTTGATGTTTTCAACTCTACAATAATTATCTCTCAAAATGGACAGTTTCAAGGACAATTTAGAAAATATGAGAGAAAGTTGTCATAATGAAACTGAAACCTTTAAAGAACTACTTCAGCAGCATCAAACTAAAATATTAAACATCAAAGAGTCCTTATCTGATATAGATGGAAGGCTTAAAGAGGAGGAAATCCAGGGTGAATTTCTTCAGCAGCAGAATAAATGACTTACTAACAAGTTGGATGATATGGAAAATACAGAAAGGAGGACTAATGTGAAAATCTTTGGGTTACCTGAGAAGTCCGAAGGTGATGATATTATCTCTTTCCTTAATTCCTGGTTACCTGACATCCTAGATCTGAAAGAAGGATTCTCATATGGTATAGAAAGAGCTCACAGAGCTATTGGGAAACCCATTCCTTCATCATCAGCATCCACACCTAGATCTATCGTAGTTAAATTTCTTTCTTATCTTGACAAAGAACTTGTTCTTAAATGGCTTGGAGAAAGTCTCCACTGAAGTATAAGCAAAATCTAATCAGATTTGACAATGACTTCTCCTCCAAAGTTTTGGAAATGAGAAAAAAAGCCTGGCCACTGGTGAAGTTACTCAAGCAAAACAAAATAAAAGCCCAATTAGCATACCCTGCAAAAATAAGGATTTTTATTTCAAATGAAATAAGGACATTCAATGACATTGAGGAAGAAATAGACTTCATTAAAAATAGCAATATAAGGAAAGTTTCAGAGGAGATGGATTGATCTTTAACTACTTCACTGAAAAGATCCCCTGAGAAAAATAATTGGATTGATGTGAAGAAAAAAAGCAAAGAACTGATTCAAAAAGTATTCCTCCTTCTGCTTCTCTCAAAGAATCAACTAAAACAAAAAAATCCATGCTAAAGGTAATAAAATATGTATTGTCTATTCACTCTTAAGTATTTTACAAATTATCTCTCAATAATACTAATATTACATATACATACTTCATCTTTAATAGTTAACATATATACAGTAGCCTAACAACAACAGTTTAATTGATTTAACTAATCTTTACTTAACAGTGATTGAAATGTATAAAAATGATGTATGGTGAAGAAACTAGTTAATACACACACTGTACTTTGAAATGTAACAATGATTATACATAAATTACTTTGATTCTAATATGCAATGATCGCTAAGTGACATGCAAGTTTTAAACTTTTTTTTGTTTAATTTTGTATTGAAACATGATTTAGATCAATCCAGACAATGCACAATATCTGAAAAGTATTGCAATAAGCACGGTCTTGAATTTCAGTTAAACGTAAAAAAAAGTAAAAAGTTGTTCCTGGAATCCAACAAGTCAAAACCAATACCAGCAAACGGAATTGCAGCAATAAATTCCAAGAAGGACTGGATTCATGCACAAATCAGTACACTTTATTTAGACAACAAACAAAGTAGGTTAAGCGCTTTCATCCATGTAAAAAGACTTCTTCAGAACATAGTACATAAAATCTCACTCCCTTATATATATTTAAGAAACCTGCCTTTTGCAACAATCATTCAATTAACAACCTGAATGACATTAATTAATTAAAACCTCTCATTCATATCATGCTTGACACAAAGGAAAACCAGTTTAAAATGTCTGTGAATATAAAAATATAAAAATATTAAACATAAATATCACATTTTAACTCATATCTATGTGTCTTAAGACAATATATTAAATATATTGAATGTATAAGGATACTAGTAAGATATATTAAACATACATCTTTTGCATTGCAGAATTGTATGCAATTTAGAAGAATTCTGTCATAACTATATCAAAACTATATAGTGTCCGTATCTTGTATACAATAAAACATAAAAATTGCAAAACTATTGTTATAGTAAATGTCTGTATGTATTGAGAGACTGAAAGTACTGTGCTCATACAAACAACACTTGTAGCTCAAGAGAAGACGAGTTCTGCTACCAACAAACTTTTGAAAGGTACTGTGTCTCAGCGCTCCCTTTTGGGAGAAAATGATAGTCTTGATAATTTTAATGTGGACAAATTTATGCATATGCCCTTTGAATTTAATGATATGAATAATTTGAAAAATAAACGTAAGGAAGATGAGGGGCATTTTACTTCCTTAAAAAAATTGATTTACAGTTTTGGAAACAAGCTCAACAAAATAAAGACTTTACAAGTGGACAATATGTATTTGTGCAAATGCATAGATAGTGACATAGTCCCGATGGGGCTACGATTCTTTAAGGAACCCTTAGGGGTTGAGATGAATGCAGAGAATATTAAAGTGTGTAATGATATGTTTAATGGGTTTGGCAAACAATTTATGCAGTTTATTGTGAATTGTAATGACCACAAATTAAGTACTCTACTTCAAGAGGTTGAACGTATGAACACATCAATCAAAAAGGACATGTTGTTTCCACAATGGGAGAAGCTGTATTGTAAACAGTTTGACTATGCAGAAAATAACTGTAAGAAAGTATTTGATAGGAAGTGCAAGAAATTACAGAGGGACATGCTTCAATATGAGAAAGGAATAGTATATAGATGGAATGTTAGACAGGAAGGGGAGAAAAATAAGGATATGAAGTATGTTGGAAAACAAGATGCCACACATTTTCATCAGTTTGAGGATGACTTTTTTTTAGAAGAGGGGAGGGACCACAACAATTGGCAATGAGTGAAACAGAAAGGGAAGGGACAATACAGATGGAACAGATACAGGAAATATTAGGAGTGTCTGCTGAAACTTATGATGGTAATGTACATATGTTAGGACTTGATAGATCTTTGACTTATACCACAGATCACAGGAGTGGATTTACACCCACCAATATTTTGCACACTAGTGGTGAAGTCAAAATTTACATTCATAGTACATATGAAGTTAGACCTGAGCTGTTCCAAATATTTTCAAAGGGTATGAAGTTCATTCCGGACAAATCATTGGACCTCATTGATACACTGGTAGAAGTTAAATTATTTCTCAGAAAAGTGAATCTTGGGGTGTTCTTCCACCAAAGTCCCTTACAGCAGGTACCCACAGGAGACTTGAGAAAGAAAAGTTCATTTACCCCCCCATGTTTAAAACTTTGTTATCCTTTGAGAATGTGATCAATACAGAAATGTATGCTTTATATAATAAACACAAGTACAATAAAAGTGACCGTGCCTTGAGTCAACAAGTCCATTCTATCATTGACTCTCTATGCGAACATAATATCAGAATTATGTCAGCAGATAAAGGGGGAGGAATTGTATTATACAATCAAGAAAAATACAGTAGTAAAATCTTTGAATTGCTCAACAACTCTTCCCAGTATGAGGCTTCCTCCCTTAACCAGGTGAATATAGCGCATGGTAGAATAGATTCCTATTGGGAGGAATACCTGTTGGAAAACAGAATAAGTGAGGACTTATACAAGTTTCTCAAAGTAGAATTTCCTACTTTGGCCACCATCACAGGGATTCCTAAAGTACACAAGAATTTTTTGGATCCTCCATTTAGACCTATAATTTCAGGGAGCTCTAGCAAAGTCTTCCCCCTAGGTAGAGTCATTGACCACAGATTGAAGCATATGTATAACACCATTGCACACATTATGAAGGATTCGTGGGAATTTTTGGGAATATTCAAACAGGAATTGTGGAGTTCCAACCTTATGTTTGTCACTATTGACATACAGGATCTTTTCTCCTGTATTCGCAAGAATGATGGTATTAATAGATTTTACAACAGCTTATGCAATCACAGTGGATTAGATCAGGATGACATCTCCTTGCTTACTGAATTCATGGATATAGTACTCGACCATAATTACATTTATTATGAGGGGGAGTACTATAGACAAAAGACTGGCGTAGCCATGGGGGAAGCCTGTGCCCCCATGTACGCCAATTTAGTATTACTTGACTGGGAGAAGGAATTCGTCTTGCAATCTACTTGGATGCAATATATCAAAACATATGTTCGGTATTTGGATGATATCTTTGTCCTCTGGGAAGGAGACATGCATAAACTTACAGAATTTATAGATTATATCAACCACACTACTAGTTATCTTAAGTTTACCTATCAGTCCGACACAGGGGGGATTAATTATTTAGATGTATATATATACAACGATGGCAAATCCTTTCAGTCTTGGATCTTCAGGAAGGACACTTACAGTAATGGATATTTACATTTTGACAGTGCTCATTCCTATCTAACCAAACGTAGTATAATAAAGGGACAGTGCATCAGAGCTGCCAGAATGACATCAGTTCAGGAATGTATGTTGAAAGAATTATCATATGTTGGCAGTTTATTTATGGACAAAGGATACCCTTCTGATATGATTAAAGATGTAATTTCATATGTATCAAATGAATGGGGCAGGAAGTACCCGCCACTCTTGGGTATTGGATTTCAAAATGCAAATGAGGGAAACAACAACACTAACATAAATAAAGGCGTTAGGAATGATAACTATACCAAAGCCTGTATTTTAAAATACGGTAAGCATACCAAGGAAGTTAAGGACATTATTACTTCCAATTGGAACATATTGACAAGTGATGTTACTATAAAGGATAAAATACCTCCTATATAAAACGGGAAATAATTTAAAGAGAATAATTGAAGTCAAATCCAGTTACCAGAGGAAAGGGAAGGTATACAAGGTGGGTACCAAGAAATGTGGGCACTGCAACTACTGTAGATATATATTTGAAGATCCCATAATCACCTTGAGTGATAACATCAGAAGCAAGGTGAGATTTTGTTATGGAAATTGCCAGATCCAACATTTAATTTATCTAGCCTTATGTGACACATGTATGAATTACTACGTAGGGAAGACCGATCGTTGTTTGAAAAATAGAATTTATGACCATATATATTGTATCAGAAAACATGATACTAATAATGCTCTGTCTCGTCATTTGGTAAATAGTATAGATTGCACTGGCTTTAAATTTGCCATTTTGGAAGTGGTATCACCTAATCCTAGAGGGGGGAACATTAAGGCAGTAGTGAGTGAAAAGGAAATCAAGTGGCAGATACGACTCAATGCAGCCATCTCCCCTGGACTTAATGAAGTGATTCCTACCAAACCTCTAGTTAGAGTATAACACAATATATGTATATATTTTGTCTAATCAAGACATATCACACAGTTATTAATACTGTCTATTAACTTTTTAACTTGTTATACAACAGTTACAAGTGTTGTTTGTATGAGCACAGTACTTTCAGTCTCTCAATACATACAGACATTTACTATAACAATAGTTTTGCAATTTTTATGTTTTATTGTATACACGATACGGACACTCTATAGTTTTGATATAGTTATGACAGAATTCTTCTAAATTGCATACAATTCTGCAATGCAAAAGATGTATGTTTAATATATCTTACTAGTATCCTTATACATTCAATATATTTAATATATTGTCTTAAGACACATAGATATGAGTTGAAATGTGATATTTATGTTTAATATTTTTATATTTTTATATTCACAGACGTTTTAAACTGGTTTTCCTTTGTGTCAAGCATGATATGAATGAGAGGTTTTAATTAATTAATGTCATTCAGGTTGTTAATTGAATGATTGTTGCAAAAGGCGGGTTTCTTAAATATATAAGGGAGTGAAATTTTATGTACTATGTTCTGAAGAAGTCTTTTTACATGGATGAAAGCGCTTAACCTACGTTGTTTGTTGTCTAAATAAAGTGTACTGATTTGTGCATGAATTCAGTCCTTCTTGGAATTTATTGCTGCAATTCCGTTTGCTGGTAAACGTAAAAAAAAGGAAAAGCCTTTCCAACCCTCGAGACATGCAAGAAATCTTCCCTGTTCATTACGCGAACTTGCTAGTGTGCTGTGCACACTAGCGTATACACAGAATGCTTGTTTCTCATTTAAAACTTAAAGCACAACATTTTTAAATTAAAGTATTCTGTTTATCACCACAGTTTCGAGTTAGTCTAATCACAAAGAAATATTTTTAAAAGACATGACGATGTTTTGTTTTAATTATTTACCTTCTGTTTGCTGTAAATACATTGAGAAACCTTCTATGACATAGCATGCTGTGTGGCCCAAACTGTCTTTCTGTCCATATTCTGAATAATATTATAAATAGAGAAGGAACACTGTAAAAGCCCTACATTATCCTTTTATATGAGTTGATGTGAATACAAGCTAGCGACGTTATTATACATGCACAACACACTTCCTTATTGCCTTAAAGGGACAGTAATTCCAGTAAAATGTTATAACTAGTTGAATATACGTTGTTTTAAAGGATAGGATAAAATTTTAAGTGTAATGAAAGTGTTTAGTTTATTAATTGACAACTCACATAATTGTTGTTCATTGCATACAAATAAGTTAACTAGGAAATCTAGATGGAAAGATATAAAATGAAAAAGATATATGCGCCTGGAAACATTTAAACATAGAAAGTTAAGTTGAAACACTTACTATTAGACCCATTTTAGATATATTTAAAATTTTTCATGATTATGCAAACTTAATAAATAAATAAGAATGAGCCATTAGGATGCATGAGTGTTATCATACTCAGTAAAGTATCAAGGAAAGATATGTAAAGAATTGGAAAATAACCACATGACTAAATGGGAAAAAGAATGTATAAGGTATTAGATGATACTTGTTTTTTGTTGAGGCATATATTATGAGGAACTTCATACCAGAAATATTAAATTATAGTTTGACACTGCATAAATAGAGTGCAAAACAATGAATGGTCTTCAACATGTTACTTAATTCAAACAACCATATTAAGCTTCACGACTGCACTCTTAATGGAATTTCCTTTGCTGAGAATAGACTAGGTTTTAAAGTCATCATTACTAGGAATCTGACAGAATGAACATCTTATCTACCTTTTAATGGTTATCATCATTTAAATTCCACTAACTGTCAATGCTCAGTTATTGTGATGCAGCTTTAAATTGTATTGATTCTTCTAATTGATATTGCATGTCTTTCAACTAATACTTTGTGACTTTGCCTATTTTGGATAGAAATTCTTATGGTTTATCACATCCAATAACTATTTAAGGTTCACTTTAATATAACGACAAACGAGCTCTACATTGCAGTACAGGGTAATGTAATAAATATAATATAGAGTTTTTTTGTGCAAGCAACTTTTTTTGAACATCATCGTTCTAAGCAGCATTTGTATATATATTGAAGTATATATATATATATATATATATATATATATATATATATATAAATATAGAATACTATAGCTCTTGTTCCTAAACTATCTCACTAGAGTGAAACTAAATTATAGAAATTGGTATGATTCACTGGGTTTATAGTTGAAACTATGGTGAATAAATCTCACAACACTGACCATAGTGTATTCTATAAGGCAGTTATTGAATGAATTGGTCGATACATGGGGATTCATTAGTGTTAGAAGGAAACTGGAGTATTTTAATATCTTCAGGATATTTTACTTATACTTTACAAATGCTTGTTTAAAATGGAACTGCGTACCTGGTTTACCACATATAATGTAAATTGTGACAATTTTTTAGTGTCAGAACTCTATATTAAGTGTTTCCATAACAAGCGCATATTTATGTATGTCATTGATCGAACTAGCTGTGTATGCTTGGGTTGATTTATTTTACAATTCTCCAGAGCAACACTCAATGGAGCCTCTAACCTCTCAATAATGTTTGGTTCATTTTTAGTAATGAGGGTTAATTTGACTGAACTTTTTAGTTCTCTCATATTGGGAATATTATTCATTCCATGTTTGTTAAAAGGATATTCTAAGTTTCTGTTTGTACACATGTATGAGATTAACTACTGTACACATGTCTATTTTTCTTTTTGGCCTTTTTTAAGTTCTAAATTGTATAATTTAAAAGGAATCAATAAAGTATTTATTAGATTTAATAAATGTATGGAAGTTACACAGCAAATAAACACCAAAATATCTTGTCACTATTTCCAATCAAATACTCTTCAATAATAAACTAATAAGATGGGTATAGGGCTACTCTCATTAAACGTAAATGGTTTAAACAACCCAAGGAAAAGATCCAACTTACTTAAATATCTAAAAGTAAATAAAGCACAAGTGGTATTTTTGCAGAAAACACACTTTAAAACTAATGATAACCTCATATGGAATCCAAATTAATTCCTAAAACTATCTAATTTATCATATAGTAAAAAGAAAACTGAGGAGTATTAATATTATGGAAGAAAAATTTTACCAATCCTCAAGTGATATATAACTATGAAGATAAAGATGGACTTTTATCAATAGTAATAATAAGTCATAGTAACAGAATTTGGACTCTGGTAAACTTATATTGGTTTCCAAGTATAGGAGTAGGAACAATTAAAAAGCACATAGAACTTGTTAATAAAACTTCGAAAGGTAATTTTAATTTTGGGAGGGGATTTTAATTGTATCCTAGATAGTCAGGAGACCACTAATAAAAGACCTTTTCGTATTACTTCTACAGGGAGAACTCTTAAAAAATGGATAGATAATTTGCAATTATTAGACTCATTTAGTCTTAAAAATGATTCACTGTTATTTTCCCATAGTGACTATAGATTCAACACCCAAATGAGAATAGATAAAATATTTGTATCCCAAGATTTAAAAATCACATTCTTCTATAATCCCCTGCCCCATCTGACCATAACTCATTAATTATTAAAATTCAAATGGATTTTAAGAGACTGACATTTACCAAAAGAATTTTGGCATATTTCACCAAATTAAAAGAGTTTAATAGATGGTTGGATTTGGAAATACAATGAGCAGGATTCACGATGGCTTGCACAGAGTCTAAGAGCCGTGTAAGACTCCATGCAGCCATCGCGATCCAGGAACAGCCCGAAATCCCGTGTAAGAGAAAGCTAAAACCACTCTTACATGGGCAGGGCGTGGATATGCTAATCACCCCACTTGCAGCTGAAAGGCATGCAAAAGAGGTAGATTAGCGATCCACGAAGCTGAAACCAGCCCGTGTAAGAGTCGTGTTAGTTGCAGAAATGTACTCAGTTGACAACTAGGTACGTTACTGCAAATAACACAATGGAGCCATGACAGCTCCAAATAAAGTGTGAAAATGTTACAGACAGCATGCCAATGGCCAAATATGTGGCCATTGGCATGGTAAACCGATGCAAACATGAAAATTTTTTTTTTTTTCGGAGATCGGCGATATTTAAACGCAGCGCAGCCCCGCGCAAATGGGCTGCGCTATATAAAACTGAAAAATGAAGGTTAGAAACCCACAAATGTGGGTTTTATGTAATGCATGGATTTGCAATGCAGGGACTAGCAGACCAAAAACAACATGGCCACCGTCTAGTGGTTGCTAAGGGGGGAAGCTGAGTGTAAGACATGTAACTAAGCATTAGTAGGCAATCCTATGTAAATGAATGGTAGGATAGTGAATCACACTGTCACATAGCAAATGAGCACAGTCCGTGTAGTGTAAGAGTTAGATAAGGGGAAGTAACAGAGTAGGAGATAGGTGACATCACAGGGGGGAATGTCAGGAAGAAATCAAGCTCATTGGAGTAAAGTGGTATGTGAAACATGTCAATCACACAGCAGAAAAAGAGGAGTGTCAACAGATAAGCATGGGAAAGTCAAGAAATGGAAGGTGTACACTGTGGCCAACACCAAAGTTTCTTGCTGTACATGCATGCGTGCGTGTGCACGCTGGGAGGCACGAGTAAGACAGAGTGTGCGCGTGTAAGGCAGAGTAAGCATGTAGGAGGCTGTTTAAAGATTTGTAAACCTGTTTGCGCTGGTGTGCGCACGTTTTAACCTGAATAAATCGAATGTAGTCCATGTAAGCATGTGTGCACATGTGGTAGCCACTGTGAGCGTGTTTTCGCTGGTATGCGCGCTGCTCCCCCCTGAGGAAACAGAGAGGAAAAGGAAACAGGAGAAATAGTAGGAAACTAGCAGGGAATACCTGTAGAGGTAGCAGGTGAAAACAATTAGAAGCAGGCAATTACACAGGCGGAATACAAGCCCAACCCAGCACTTAAAACACTGCAAACAGCATTGCAGTATGTTTCTCTCAAGAGATACAGCAAAACAGAAGTAAGCTAGTAGAAGTGAAAACTGAAAAAGCTGCACTCAGACCAAACATGCTAGGGGTTGCCATAGCTGTCATAAGGAGACATAGGAGACTTGCTGAGGGTGGTGACAATGGAAATGCTGCCAGACAACCCACAGTGAGGAGACGGAGAAGAGTGTACAGGCCCAGGGTCATCTACCAGGGGTTATATGAGCTGGAGATAGTGGAGCGCTATAGAGTGGACAGAGACCTCCTGCAGCAAATTGTCGAGCTGTGCAGGCCACGCCTCACACATAGAACCAAACAGAGGGGAACCCATCCCAGTGGAAACCAAGGTATGTGTTGGCCTAAGAATACTAGCAACAGGTACCTTCCAGAGACCAACTGGTGATATGATGGGGATATCACAGGCATCAGCCTCCAGGGTACTGCACCAGTTCCTGGATGCCATGTCAGCACATGTCGGTGATCATGTATATTTCCCCAATGCCCATGAGGTATTGGCCAGCAATATGCGTCTCTTCCAGCAAATAGTGGAATACCCTGAGGTAGTGGGTGCAATAGACTGCACGCACATACGCATCAAAGCACCAGCCGGTGAGCGGGGTAGGGCCTACATTAACCACAAGGGCTTCCTCTCCAACTGTCAGGTTGTGTGTGATGCCCAGGGCATAATAATGAATGTGTATGCTGGCTGCCCTGGGAGCTACCATGATTCCCATATCTGGCATTTGACGCAGCTGTACCAGACATTTGCCAATGGGGTCATCCCACATGGACACCTAGTGGGGGATGCAGGTTATGCACTGGAGCCGTGGCTGATGACACCCATCAGAAATGCACACACACCTGAACAGGAACGCCATTATGAGGCACACGCACAAACACGTAATGTAATAGAGCATGTTTTGGGCTGCTCAAGTCATGGTTTCGGTGTCTGGACACATCTGGTGGAGCCTTGCATTACTCACCAACTACATGTATCCAAATTGTCATGGTATGTGCTATGCTACATAATATGATCCTGCGAAAACAGCTGCAGCAGGACCAGCATAGGGCCGGGCCAAACAGCCCCCCCACCACCATTGCCAAGGCCATCACAGGCAGAGCGTGACTCGGAGGAGGAACAACCTTTAGCCTGCCCCAAGTAGGCAGAAGGAGGCGTGCCCAGTATGCCCTGGCCTTGGCAAAGAGGCAATGCATAGCACATACCTGGCTCAGTAGGAACCCTGGGAATGATACCCCTCTCTGACTCACTCATATAGTAACAGGGATGCCTAAAATGACATAACCTGCTCTCAAACATGTACAGGTGTAGTATGTGCATCCGACAGAGGCAGCCCTGCAGCACCACCTGAGGCATGATTGCCATGTGTTAAGCAATGTAACACCATCTAGAATATGCAAACATGAAGACCCAACCTAACATCTCACCCTCACCAAGCATGATGCCACACTATGAAAACAACAAGATCAAGTACAATAATTGGCTGAGGTATTGTCGTTAGCAAGGGGGAACACATGGCTGACAGCCTGGGCTGACATGCCGAGGAAGACATGATGCCCCACCTGCTAGGGATGGCACGCACCCAGCACACCTGGCTGTGTAGATACTGGCAAAGGCAGCTGTCACCCCCACTGTGCCTGGAATAGGTAAGTCTGGAAACACAAACCCACCAACATAGGTAGCACAAGGGATGATAATAACCTGGACGTAATGCTACCCAATGCCAGAAGTCTAACCTGCAAGGTGCATGCAGACCAATCCCACCACAGCATGGAGAATAGTAATATGTGTTCTGTAACAGAAACCTGGGCAAGGCCCAAAAGAGCACCCTAATACTACCAGGTTATGCCTCATACCATGCTCTACAGCTCCAAAACATGGAATACATGACAATAGGAGTGTGGCTACCAGTAATTATCAAGAATAACGACATCCCCAGGTTGGTACCACAGCAAGAAGCAGCATGGACTATCCATGGGCAAGTAACACTGTCTCAAACTGTGTACCTGTTTGAAGCCTGCTACAGACCCCACACACAAACCCAGGTACCCCAGCCAGCCTTCCTGAAGACATGTCAGAGTATGAATGTCCCAACAAATACCAAGCAAGGCACACACAAAGTATGACATAGGTGGCAATCCATAATGTATGGAAGATGTAGTCATGGACCTAGGGACACAAGTGGACGGTAACCTGTCATGTGACACACACATTGCCAAGGTGGCCAGGAAGACCTGCTATATTGCCAACCTTAATATGAAAGGATGCACATGTAGAGCTACAGAGGTCACTGTGCCCCCATACCCTTCCCTTATCAGGCCCATACGTGACAACTATGCCCCAGTCTGCATGTACCTTACCTTACACATGCAGCAGTCAGAAAGACCCCAAATGTACCCCACCAACAGGATAAAGGGTCCAAACATTGGACATCTGCAGCCTGGCTGAAGAAACCACAGCCCACTTCAGAAGCATACTGCACAGTCAGAGGTGATGTATGCCTGATGTACAAGGCCATGCCCAATCCAGAATGAATGTACATGCTCCACTGCAGAAACCCCAAATCCAGCAGACACACCACAGTGAGATATCTGAACCTCTACACATAGATTACTAGGATGTGCTGGAGGGACAGATCCATAACCCAGAGGCTCAGGACACTCTGGAACAGAATCCCAGTCCATGATAGGCTGAGCTCCACACACAAACTCAACAGAAGAAATCCATTGAAGTGCATGGGAGATAGCAGGTGTACACTGGGGGCCATCCCTGTGTCACATCTAGGAAAGTAAACCCTACATTGGCATGATATGCACATTGCAAGGGGTGTTGAGATCCACACACAGTCTGTCCATGCTCAGACAAGGCCAGGGCAGATAGCCTAGTATGAACCTATGAACCTATGATGATACAAATTGTGCAGGACACAAAGGATTATTACACAGCTGTCCTACCTGATGGTAGGAACCATGGTGGTAATCCACAGATATGCTTTGCAGCACTCTAATATCACAAACAATACACCAAACCCACACACATTGCCAACATCCTACCTAACAGATTCTTTGCAAACTCCCCACCAGCACCTAACTGCCAAATATCTATCCCAGGAGAGTGCTGGCCCCCTGACATTGCAGATGCTGAGGTAACAGCCAGCATCCACAAAGCACAGCACACAGCATCAATGGTACCAGATGGTGTCCTGGGTTGTGTCCAACAAGTACTGTAAGAAGAATGCAACAGCAAATAGCATTACTGTGCACTATCAGCCCTACCACAGGATATGTACCCAAAGAGCGGTGTTCAGCAACAGTGGTCCCACACCACAAAGGTGGTGCCTGAGTGGATACTGCAAACTATCACCTCTCAACCCAGAATATCTAGGTTGGCAAACTAATGTACAGGATGATCATGGATCCCATGAATAACACGATTGGGTACCTACAGGCATTGGACCCTACCCAGTCTGGCTGTCATAGGGCAGTTCCTGACCCATAAACATGTCTGACTCATGTGAAACATGCACCAAGCCCAGTGATGTGGGGAATGTCGATCACACAGCCTATATGGACCTTGCTAAACCCTTCCATACAATACCCTAGTTGGCGGTACAGATAAGCTCACCAGCCTAACTATAAACCCCTATGCAAGTAGATGGGTTGCAAACCAGCTCAAGGACAGAACTGACCTGGCAGACATGCTGTAGCCATGGCAGACTGCAAACCAGGTACAACTGGCATCCCACAAGGCATGGTCCTGGGAACCCTCTTTTATGCTATATATGTCACATAGGTACAGGCCAACATGGAAGGACTCTGTCTGAACAGGTTTGCAGAAGACAACAAACTGACCACCATATTGGACCCTCCAGCTGACACAAGCAACCTACAAAAGGCACACATAGATGCACACAAGTGGTGCCACAGCCATGTCAACAAGCTAAATGCAGAATAGGGTATAGTCAACCCCTGTGGAAACACAGTACATGGCCAGAAATTACCACATAGGTGTTAACCCAGTAAGTACATCAGGAGCAATAAGAGACCTGGGGACACAAGGTGACACATATCCTGCATGTAACAACCATGTGTCTGTAGTGGTTACAGAAACATACCATATACCCACCTAATCATGAAGGTAAGCACAGCTTGGTTAGGGTAGGTCAATGTACCTCCCCAGTCATCCATCAGCAGCCTCACAATTGTGTACAATGGCCCTTCAGGGATGTACCATAGCAGACACCTGCAGCAACTGGAATGACCACACAAATACCCCACCAGGAGGATTGCAGAGCTGTAACAGATGCCATGTGTCGCCTGAGTAAAGTAATTGCAGCTCCACACAGTGCCATACTGCCTGGCTGGAGGTGAACTGTGCCTGATGTATAGAGCCATGACCAACCTGGTATCAATGGACATGTGGCACCATGTAAACACTGAATGCTGGTGACCTATGCAGCTGACAGGCCTGAACCCCAGCACAGACATAAACAGGACATGCTGTACTGATTGGTCCACAACCCAGAAGCTCACTCCACTCACGACTAAACTCTCACTACAGGATATTCAGGGAGTCCCTCAGTGACTGTCATCCAGAGGAATCATGATGACTGAATGGGTGATGGCAGGTGTACCTTGGATATCACCTGTATGTCATGGGTAGACAGAGGCACAGCACACTAACCGTGACATATGTCATGGCAAACACCAGTAAATGTGTGTTGAAGGACAAACACTCTCTGACTAGCATTACAAATGGACTAGGGCACATGGCCATTGTTTGTCACTGTCCACACAGGTTGTAGAATACATTAGCGATGTCGGACAATCATGTACTAAGCTGTCCATATCTGAACAAAATGCAACATGGTCATATCTGCACAACTGGCCCTCAACCAGTCTGGTGTGCTCACTATAAACATTACAAGCAGTGATAGGACTGAAACCAATTATACTGTCCACCATAGTGAAAGTTTTGCACCAGTACACTATACAACAATACAACTGTTTGGTCAGCAGGAAAGGATGATGACAACTGTATGCAAACTATCCCATGGTGACCCTGCAGGCACAGCATAATGCCTGTTAGGTTCAGACACACAGCAGTTGGGCAGTAAGAACACAACCTGATGTCCAACACTCAACTGTACATGTGATATTTAGATGGCGTCCACACACAAACAGAAATGTGGTGGTCCACAGATCCAAACATAAGGAAAGGGCACATTGGGCATGCTCGCACACTTTGATAAATGAGATGTGGCAGTCAAGAAGCCATACAAACTGTGAACTGGGCATGCTCACACACTTAGGCCATGTCACAGTTCAGCAGGTTCACACACATATCAGGCATTTCTATGTGTTAACACAGGAACCTCCCACAATACAGACATCTGCCCAGTCAACACAGTGAAGTTACAACAGAGACATAAGTAAAGTACTGGATCCCACTCATATGCAAACATCTCCCACAGTACACACATTGTTTATAGAGATAGGGAAGGCTATGGCAATAAAGACCCACAAACAGTATATGAGCAACAGATACGTGCATCTGACAGGTAAACATATGGCCATAGAGTGCAATACCTGACCGTTGTCCCTAGGGAATACAGAAGGCTATCCACAGTGCATTTGGCGTCTGCCTCCACAGTACAGTAGGCCATTGTGCCTGTGCAAAGTTAATGCATAGATATGCTCTCCCCCTTACGGATGGATAGTAACAGATGTACATACCTCTTCATCCATAATGATGTCAACACACTATACATATATCAGGAGCAGAAATTATACCCAGTAATGTGAATAGCGAGCTCCACTACTGCGTCTCTAACAAGTGTCATAACATAGTTAGGTAGGGGTTTGAATCCTGCAAGTGCCCAGTGTGTGTGTGACTGTGTATGAGGGAGTAGTGTGTGCAATTCCATGTGTATGAGAAATGTCCCTTTTGGCAACCTTTACTACACAAAACATGCTGCATATTCCACTGTCAAAACACTGATGATGTCAGCACCCTATAAGTACAGCAGGAGAAAGCAATTCCCCCCCAGTAATGCAAATAGTGAGCTCTACTAATGCGTTTCTCACTAGTATCATAACATAGTTAGGTAGGGGTTTGAATCCTGCAAGTGCCCAGTGTGTGTGTGTGACTGTGTATGGGGGAGTAGTGTGTGCAATCCCATGTGTATGAGAAATGTCCCTTTTGGCAACTTTTACTACACAACACATGCTGCATATTCCACTGTCTAAACACTGATGATGTCAGCACCCTATAAGTACAGCAGGAGAAAGCAATCCCCCCAGTAATGCAAATAGCGTGCTCTGCTAATGTGACTCTCACAAGTGATCTAACATAGTTAATTAGGGGTTTGTATCCTACAAATGCCATGTGTAATTTTGTCACACAGTTTATCCATGTGTGTGGGGTGTTGTTCCCAATATTGCATGACATACATTATATCAGTAATGTCAATGCACACATGATGTATGTGTGTGCCACCTACACATATGTACCTGTGAACTGCAAGAGTTCCCATGTCCAAAGCCTGCCTCATGTAAATACATGGAATATGCATCAGACAACTGTATGACTGGGGTGTTCTGTGCAGGGGCTGCATGTGGTATGTGACTATACTGTGTGGGTTGTAGATGGTGTGATCCCACCAGCAAGTGATACATGATTGGTCTGGAGCATATAGACCACATGTTGGTGATGAGCAGGTGCAGCATGTTGTCACCACTTTTGGGAGTGGTAACAAGTTGTTCCATAGCAATGCAGGGTATGAATGATAAGACACCTTCAGATAGGGTCTTGCAGCTAGAATAATGCTCACACTGTATGTTTGGGTAGTTGCAGTACAACCATATAATGGTGTGTGTAGAGACCGTCATATTCCCAGTGTTGTCAGGAAGGCCAAGTGTGTTTCCTGGGTATGGGAGTGTGATGTGTGCCAGGCTATGAACCTGCAGGCAGTCTAACCCACTGTGTGTTGCACATGGAGAGGCTCCAATGCTTTGTGCAGTGTCACCAACCTGGGGGTGTGTGTATCTGAGGTGCCTTTGGATACATCCCCCCTGTTCTGTTTTGGTGCATGTGTAGGGGATGACAAGCATGGTATCAGGAATGACCTGGCACTGATGGTGTACACCTGGGAGGCTTGTACCAGGAGTCTTTTACTGCATGGATATTGCTGTACCCCATGCTAAGGACAGTTTTCACTGCATGCATCTTGAGGTTTACACTGCTGCTGTTGAGTAGCATTGCTATTAGTGTCCCATCCCGTGTGCTACCTGTGTAGGTAGCTATGTAATGTCAGCCTTGCATACAAAGGCAGTATGTGTGTAACAACAGCCTCTTCCAATATACAACAGCCCATGGGTGACAGGTGCAAGCTGTCCCAAGCAAAGCAATGTGGCATGTCCAGCATGTAATCCCACACTGACAGGCATTGGATCCCCTTTGGATGTCACTGAAAGATACGTTAAGTGCAGAAACTGATGAACCTGTCTACATATTGTGGCAGCATTCATGGTGAGGGTGAGATGCTACCCAAAGCCAGGGTCATACCAGTCTGTGCCACATCCTCAGAGAGCCCCTCCATGTCCCCTAACATGTAGTCCAGGGAGGTGCGTCAGAGGTCATACGCACTGGCACAGACAATGACTGAGTCATACTGCTACATGCCTTGGAGTGACTACTTTGCTTGTGTTATGTGGTGGATCATAGTGCCCGACGGGCAGCTCAGCGTGACCGTCACCTTGTTCAGCCTGGGAGCAGGACCACTGTTTGGCAGACAGGCTTTGTGAGCTATGTGTCGCATGTGCTCTGCTCTGGTGTAATGTTTGCTTGTAAGTCTGCTTTGCAGGTGTCAGCTGCTCAGGCAGGATGCTATTCTGAGAGCCCAATAATGTACCTGTGTGTGTCTGTGCATGGATTGTGGTCGTGGCAGGTCTATGGGAGACTGGTACTTTATTCACTGTAGTATCCCACTCCACCTGACAGGGAATGCCAGTGCTGTATAAACAGAGCTTAGCCCCCAGTTTGGCTATGTGGTTGCGTCTCTCACATGTGTTGTACATGTATGGGAAGGGGAGAGGGTTGTTTGTGTACATGAGGCAGCTGTAACATTGCCACATGACTCACAGATTCACCAACTGGACCTGAGAGTAGATCGACAGGTGACCTTTGCACATGCTACCATAGCATTGTGACTCCCACACTAAGTAACGACACATAGGGCCAATGGGGAACAAGGTACTCATGGTGACTATGTGAGGGTGTAATGCTCCTGAATTGTTACTGCTGGCATATATCAATGCTGTCTTGAGCAAATGTGAGGTACATCATATGCAATGTGTTACAGGCAAGCTACATGCAAACAGGTCAAACAGTGACGTTCTGTCAAGTGACACATGGACATCAGTACAGTAAGCAACACAGATGTCACTAGGGATCCACAGAGGCACTGTATATCTGCACCGCAGGTGGAATCAGTGTTTCAGGAACATAACAGGCAAACGTGCATACAAACAAAGCTACAGTCAGCAGGCCTGTATGTAGACTATGCTACAACAAACAACGTGTACGACTTCCAGTATGTAACAGTGCATATATACAGGCACTCTCCAGTACCCAGACATTCCCAGGTCAGATGGGCTGGGTCCAGCCGCAACCCCCACAAGTGTATAGACCACGTACCTTTGTAATGTTGAATAACTGGCCTGATACCCAAGTGCTCATACCTGTAATAATACACATCTCAAATAACAGACGCTGAGCCCTCACTCAGCAGTTCCAGACATAGTATGATGTATGCTACCTGTCCTGGCACCACAGTATCCTTGACATGTATGGACACTCTCCCTCCTGTCATAGTTAGTTTTGTGTTTGGGTGCTGTTATGCATGGTATGAGGTGTGACCTTGTAGTGCTAGTGTGCTCTTGTGAGCCCTGAACCTGCTGTGTAGTACTGCACAGATATCAACATCCTGAAACATCTGCATTGCAGAGTCGTGTGTGGACAGCATGCAACTTGCAGTTGACATGACCATCATTGAGTATCAATATGTACATTGTTGTATCCCCTGTGCTACCTATGTAGGTGGCCATCCCTTTACAGCCTCACCACAAGTATGCAAAGATGTGCAGACAGAACACTGTGGTAATTAGTATGGGTGTACAAAACAATACAATGACATTCATACTGTAACTGCATCAGGCATGCTGGTATATACATACAATGCTATAATTACACTGTACTGTTGTCAACATCATACTATTACAATACGTCTATGTAGTCACCCTGTGCATCAGCACCATGTTAACCTGTTCCTGCACTGATCTTACAGATTGCAGGAGGTGGCACAGTTTCATCATATGCACAGGGTGTGTACCTGGTATGCCTGAGTCTGCCACTGATACAACCAATTGACATGTCTGTGTGTGTGTGTTGGTAAGGGACAGCAGTACAAGATGGGGCAATGTTGATGCAGTGTGTGCGTGTATGCGGTAGCCCTAGGTGTTATCACTTAGCATGTGTGTATGAATGCACACAGTCCCACCTCATGGCTGCCATATACAGGTGTTTGTGGACAGCCGCAGACTGTACCTGCCAGGACATACAGATCACTGTCTGTGGCCACGGACATGGTACCTGTGCCTGGCAGGGGCGCTACAGACCGTATCAGGTACCAATCCAGACTGGGTACTGTTATCAGAAGCAGGTGTTCATTGACTGGAGACAGGTCCCTGTTGGGACTGTCCAGCACCACATGCACGTGGTCTCCTGGGGCAGTCCGATGACAGCACAGACCCAGCATTGCTGGGGCTGCTGCTGGCACTATGTGAGCGGCCGTGGCCCTGTTGTCATCCGCGACGGCTGCCAGCTGCTGCTGTTGCTGGCATACAGCCACGTCGACGCCTCAACCATCCACCATTGCCCTGGCTCATGGACATATAGTTGTGGAACAGATCTAATGTGTCCCCCCAACGTCTGTCAATGACCTCGGTGAAGTTGCGGATGGCAGCCGCAACATCATGCATACTGTAACTCATGGCTGTGCGACATGCTCTCAGCTCCCTCAGACCCTGTCTGGTGTACTGTTCCATACGTGACTGTGCCTGCATTACAGCCCGGAACATAGCTGGGGTTGAAAGACCTCTGTGGGCACGTCTGACAGGGGCGCTACACCCACGGATGCTCCCATGAGAACCCATGGAAATCTGCCTGTGCGGTACCGTGTCAGGGCCCTGGCCATGGTTGCAGTGTGGGGATGCATGTGCCACTGGTACCACATTACCCTGGTCAATGCCCACTGTATCCTGTCCATCACCTAGGGACATTGGTGACAAAGGATGTATTGGCAGGATGACTGTGCGCATAGATGGGGTCGACAGCTGTGTAGTGTCAATTGGCTTACCAATGACGGACCCTGGCACACCTACCTGTGCCATTACACAGGTATCATCATCACTATCCACAGCAGCTGATTCAGGTTCCCTGCTGCATGACACCAGAGCAGCACCAGAACCTGTGGGAGCAAAATAGGAAACACAGTTTACAATGTGTACACAATGCCACCACTGATGCACACATGGGCACATGGGCACATGCACACATGGGCACATGTACACATGCACACATGCACACATGGGCACATGGGCACATGCACACATGCACACATGGGCACATGCACACACCTCAGTATATGAGATATCAACCCACAGACACAAACACACCTGCAATCAAACACATTGCACTACTGCTTCAGCCTATTATTACTATTAGTATACAGAGAAGTGAAGGTAATGGTATTACACACTCACCAGCATGGATAGGCTGCCTTGCTGTTACACCAGAGGGACCTGCGGAAAAGAGACATTCATCGTCAGTGGGCACAACTGTGCCATTGATACTGTGGGCATGTTACAGTTCAGTAGTGCAACAGTTAGCTTCCAGAGGTGTACTGCAGATAATGAGGTTATCACTAATGCACAATAATTACCAAGATAACAGCTACAAATCGAGGACACACCCCACACATGCATAACCTAACAGTGTGCAGAATGGTCACTATACACATGGCATGTTACCTGCACGCTCTGTTTCCTGCTGCTGTGTGGCTCCAGCCTCCATCATTACATATGTATGCTGTTGTTGTTGCTGCTGTGCTGGAGCCACAACACTCAGGAGTAGTCCCTCCAGTCTGGTGAGGGGGGGGATGTCTAGCCACCCCACCACTTGTGGCAAGCTGCTGCCTGTGGATATCCGATGCACGCTGACGGACATTTCTAATTAAATCACTGCAGTGATGGCGTACCTGCTCATATGTCCAGTTATGTGTGCCTATGTCATTTACCCGACGGACCAGGTCTTGCCACAGTGCAGCCCTCTCCTGCTGGTTCTGGCTGGTGCGGGAAAAGAGTACAGCAAAATTCTGCATCAGGCTCTGGTGTATCTCCTCCTCTTCTGCAGCGGAGTAGACTGGGTTCCGCTGGTGAACCATGTCCCTGAAAAGGAAAAGGGAAATATGTCAGCAATATCTGTCAGCGGACTATAGCACACATAATACACATTATACTTGACTGCAGTGATATAACTTAGGCACCATATATAGCATCTGTCTGTCTATTGGGGGATACACATGTACATAACCAGATATCAGTGCTCATCCGACAACTGTGCAACAGTACCTGGCACACTCCATACAACAGACTAGTATTCTGCAGCAGTCAACGCACTGTTTCAGGTACAATACACGACCCCGCACTGGGGGTTTGAATCAAGGTACTGCATGGGGAACATTATCAGCCCATGCACTGCACACAATGCACGTTACATATTTCACTGGTACTGCACACTACTCTTACTTGCCATAACCCTACCTACACCACAGTGGCATACAGGGTAACACAGCACAACATATGGCAATGTAGTATGTGTTGATCACAATGGCTCACACACCTGTCTCTGGCCTCACACCATGGACAACACACTACCATGACAGACAGTCATGGTGAGCAATCACACCAGTACACAACATGCACCCAGTCACTGACCCACTCATTCCACCTCACATATTCCATTTGCAATGTGTTAATGGGTGTGCATTGAGTCCTAGGTAGGTAGTGTGCTTTTGGCCC
This sequence comes from Protopterus annectens, assembly GCF_019279795.1. Taxonomy (NCBI): domain Eukaryota; kingdom Metazoa; phylum Chordata; order Ceratodontiformes; family Protopteridae; genus Protopterus; species Protopterus annectens. Next base: position 1,029,970,834 of record NC_056745.1, on the reverse strand, counting down.
TGGGCCTACAGCAGCATACTGTTATGCTATCCTGCCCCTTGTGACACATGTGTTATGATCGTACATGCTCCTTACAAACAGTTACACAGGGTGACTCATATGGCATATTACCTATCAGCATAACATTCAGCAGGGGTATGTCTGACATCTACTCATAGGGAGGCTTGCTTCTTAATTTTGTGTGGTCTACTACAGGATATGTCATATCTGTGGGTAGGGTCCCGTACCTCCACCATGTGCTCTATACTGCAGTGACAAGGATAACAGATGTAGGTAATTTGTGTTGTGGATGTTGGAGGTGTTACCATGGTTGGGAGACAACTGTCATGGGTGTGACCGAACTATGTATATCCAGCAGTGGTAACCTCTATGTAGGTAGTCTGTGTGGTCTCTGTGGTGTTTGAGTGCATTGACACAGTTACTTGCATATGTCTGTGTCCTTCACCATATCTGTAGCTGTCATGGGAGGTACATAATGTGTAGGACATTGTGGGGTGTGGAGGGGTACAGTGACCTACATGTCCATAGCTGACACACCATGTCCGCTAACACATTCCATGTACAGGTATTACAGGACTAGTGTGCCACTGTGTGTATCGATGTGGAGCCTATTGTACACTTGTTGAACCTGTTCCCCCCTGACACATGCAGTGGTGGGCAGGCATGTACATATGTGGTGGTTACTGGTGTCAGTGTTTTTGAATGGGGTATGGTACTCCAGTATCCACACTGGTGTTCACTCCATGCCTGTGACACCAGGCACCTGTAGCAAGACATCTGCACACATGTGCCTCACACAGTCTATATATATATATATATATATATATATATTTATATATATATATATATATATATATATATATATATATATATATATATATATATATATATATATATATATATATATATATATATTGATATATTTATATCTGTATATGGATATATATCTGTTTGTATATATGTATATATCATATGTATATCTATATGTAGATATATACATATAGATGTGGGGAGAGAGGGGGAGAGAGTGAGAGAGAGAGAGAGACACAGGGTGAGTGTGAGTGTGAGGGGGTGGGACAGAGAGTGAGAGATAGCCATATACAGACATATCTGTTGTCAGTCAGATCTAGCTGTATATGTGTAAGTCTCTACAGATATCTATATATATATGTGTGTATTACATATATCTGTACATACATATTCTACCAATCTCGATGTCTGTGCAGTACATGAGAACCTGATTCAAGGCTCCTGAGAGCACACCAGCAGTACCAGGCTATACCCTGTATCATGCATTTTGGCCCCAGGACTCGGGACAAAACGGAAAGGGAGGGGGTGTGTCCATATTCATGGAGGACACACACACCTCCAGGTTAGTGGCAACACATGAAGCATCACAGACCATCCAGGCGCAGATAACCATAGGCAAACCTGCTATACAACTAGTAGCATGTTACAGACCACCCTCCCGATCTCGGGGACCACAGTCGGCCTTCCTGTAGACATTGGAGGATATGAATGTCCCACCACACACCATCATATTGGGATAGTGCAACTACCCTAACATACACTGGGTGCATTATTCTACCCCAAACACCCTAGCCCAAAGGTTCCAGGTATTCACTATGTCAAATGCAATGGAACAGCTAGTCACCTCTCCCACAACAGGAGATAATATACTAGACCTGATCATCACAAACATGGGGACAATGTGCTACACACTGGAAGGATACCCCTCACTAGTCACATCTGACCACAGACTAATCACCCTGGATATACATATCCCACCTCCCCCACAACACAACAGACAACAGTGGGAGACCTCTCACATGCCGACTTTACATGTCTTATAACTGAGTTGGTATCCTGAATGCCCACTGGGCCAGTGTAATCCACTTCCCACAATGCAGACACCCTCACATATGCTACTACAGACATCTCCAAGAATGCATGGATCATGCAATCACAAATGGAACCATGACCCTCTCCACCAAGGGCAGGCGTCCTGTCTGGACCCCAGCATTGAACAACTTGTATAACAACAGATGGTAGCTACTGCATGGCAGAGCATACTTTCTATAGAGCTACAACATCTCTCATCAGCAGTAGTAGACAGATGGGTTTTGTCATACAAACATGCAAGGCCAACAATGAGAGGGACATCGCTATGGTCACTACAGATAACCACAAGGCCTTCCTCTGCTATGTTACACACCTGGGTGGGAACCCTCAGTTGTGTTCACAGTTAGTTCACAGTGACATACGCTACACTGAACACACAGATAATGCCAACAGTCTGGCAGACAGGTTCAGTGCAGGTTTCTACGCTCCCTCACCCACACATGTGGAATTACTTATCCCAGCTGACTGTAACCTCCCTGTCAACTCGGATGTCCAGCTGGGAACCACCCTCAGCGGAGCTGTAAACACAGCAGCAATGGGACCCAACGGTATTGCAGGTTGCATGCTTCTTGAACTGCAAGAGGAGCTACACATGCACATTACATGCTATTCAGCCATAGCCTTACTACAGCATATGTACCTGGACACTGGCATACAGCAACAGTAGTCCCACTCCACACAGGAGGCACCTCTATAGACCCTGGTAACTACCGCCCCATATGCTTAACCAGCCTGGTCTGCAACACTATGGAAAGGATCATTATGGTACCCATATACAGAGACATTGGGAACTTAGACACTAGATCCCACCCAGTTTGGCTTTGTAGAGGGCAGATCCTGCCTTATGAACCTGGTTGACCTTTTCAAATCAGTCACTATAACCATTGCTGAGGGCATAGCGGTCCATACAGCCTACCTGGACTTGCCTACAGCATTCGACACAATACCACACTCTTCCATCATAGACATGATCAACAGCTAACATGTAAATCCATATGTCACATGATGGGTTGCAAACCGGCTAACGGATAGAAACCCTATAGTCAACCTCACTGGTGCCATGTCAGACTCAGAGCCAGTCACATGTGGTGTCCCACAGGGCTCTGTCCTGGGACTACTCATGTTTGGCATATCATTTTCAGATGTGGAAGCAGACATGGGAGGGTAGTGGCTGACAATGTTCAAAGATGACTGCATACTAGGCGCCATAGGCAATACACCTGCTGACACATACATCCTACTGACAGGCCTCATGGACACCAACAACTGGTGGCGGAGTCATGGCCTGACACTGCATGCCACATAATGTATACTCATACCCGTTCGGACGGGCAAGGTACCTACATATTATCACATAGACAATAACCCACTGAGTACAGACAAAGTAATCGGAGACCTGGTGACACTGTGCAATGCTGACCTCTCATTTGACACCCACATTGCCGAAGTGGTTGGATGGACTTCCTACCTTGCCCACCTTATCATGAAGGGATTCACATCCACATCAAAGGGGGTCATTGTACCCTTTTACTCCTCCCTTATCAGGCCCATGACTGTGTACTATGCCCCATTTGGTATGTACCTCACCTGGCACTTGCAACAGCTAGGAGGACCCCATGAGTACATCACCAGGTGGATCAAGGGTCTGCAACACCTGTCATATGCTGCCAGACTAACGTAACTCATGCTCTATTCCATAGCATACTGCCTACGTAGGGATGATCTGTGCCTGATGTAGTAGGCCATGTCCAATCTGGTAGTGATGGACATGTTCCACCTCATACAATCCAAATCCATCAGAAGCACAACAGCTATGGATTTAAACCTCAGCATACATATGAATAGGACATACTGTAGGGACAGATCTATCACTAAGAGGCTTCCCATACTGTGGAACAGGATCCCAGTTCATGTTAGGCAGAGACCCTCACTGACACTCATGTGCATTCTTGACAAGTGGATGGGAGATCATAGGTTTAGAGCAGGGGTCTTCTCTGTGTCACTACTAGACAGAGGCACAGTACACTAATGCTATTATGTAGGGGGGTCTTTCCTCACTCTGTCACTACTATACAGTGGAGCAGGTTTCTAAATCTATTCTATACACTGTCTGCAGATAGCCTAGGACTATACTATGCCACTGTGAAACCTATATCTGTCTATGTATTTCTACATCCCTGTCTATCTATGTATACACATATGCATATTATATATATATATATATATATATATATATATATATATATATATATATATATATATATATATATACATATCTCGATATACATACGTATACACATGTTTTATACATATATATATATATTTATATATATATATATATATATATATATATATATATATATATAGATGCTCCTTTTTAAGTCCACATATGTATACACACAGTAACGTACTGCTGAACACCCATCACTGTACCACCTACTTGTACATTGCACTACAACCTACATTGTTATGTGCACATAGCTGCCATCACATACATATGTATGTGGAGCCTTCAGTGACAGTTTCAGTATATCCCCGTCCCTATGCACATCCTCATATACATAGATACAAACCAATAACACATCCGGAGGGTTCACAGTATGTAGAGTATTATAGTAGTACTTTACATTACCTGTGTTTGTTGCAGCTGTTTGTGTGGGCTTGCAGTTGCTTGGCCTGCTGTCTGCCTCTTTGCCTTGATGTTTCAGGTTTGTTATTTCTTTCTTTCTTTCTTTCTTTTTTTTTTTTTTTTGGTTTTCTCTCTCTCTCCCTCTCTCTCTGTACCTCCAGCGGGTGCAATGACAGTATTGCATGTGTGGACTGGGAGTACAGGATGCTTTTGTAGGTATCTGCACATGTCCATGTGATGGCCTCTGCACCAATTGTTAGCCAGCATTTACTAATTGCATGCAGTCTGTTGTGTAGTGATTGCAGTTCTCACTGTGATTACAGGCCTGTGCTATAAAAAGGTCTGTTAGGTAGGTGTAGCCCTTTCAGATTATCAGGGTGGGGACCATGCTGGTTTGCTGTGGACACTGTTCTGTGAGTGTAAGGGTTGGTATGTCTCTCATATTTCAGGCTGTGTTGTAGACACTGCAATGCATGTTGTTCTGTAAGCTACTGTTAGTACATTTGGCAGGGTGTCAGTTGGGCACAGTTGGCATTTGTTTTCACATCAGGGACATCCCTGTAACTCAGTCACAGTTGCTATGTCTGCACTCTTAACTATTCAACTATGGCTGTGTTTATCCTGCTCTGAGTATGTGTGTGGCTTGCCAGATGCTACTGTGACATTATTACCTAGTAGCTACCAACTAGCATGACTGTTTCTCAGCACACAGTACTATTTTACAAATCCACTAGATTTGACAGTAAATATACATGACATGCTTTGTGAGCTAGACTTGTATATTCCCTTTAAATTAATTCTTACTATTTTATGATATATTTCTTTCAGCACGATGTTCTTGTATAGCACTCATGGCTTAGTGGTAAGTCATGCAGACTAGTGTTTCCAAGGTCCTGGGTTCGAGACTGAGGGAGGTATTTTATTTTGCTGCTGAGAAAACTACAGGCCTTGTCATTCAGAGTGACTAAGGCACTTTTAAGCAGTTGTAAGCGGGTTAGCGCTGGTTTGCGTCGAGCTCACGCATGCGCACTGCCGCTTAGCTAAGCGCACAGAAGTGCACACCCGCTTACTACTGCTTAAAAGTGCTTACTCTCGCGCACACCCACGCTATGTTCTTTGAAAGAAGAGAAAATGGGGAGATAGGAAAGTGGTGAAAAAGGGGTCACAAAGAGGGTAGGACAGTAGGGAAACAAGCTTGGGTTTTGCAGGAGGGATGTAGGTAAGGCCCATAGCTGCCCATTTCTTCATCAGCAACAGCTGTGCATATGTTTGTAATTTGGTGTGACATTTGAAACCTTCAACCCCTGAGAGAGGTGTAAGGACAACAATAACACTTGTTGTACAGCCAGTTGTAATTGACAGTTTACATGTCCAGCAGACGTGTGCAAAATGGGCAGCTATGTATGGGGCGTAATTTTTTTGTGGGTACAGAGTGCCCTTTTTTTTTTTTTTTCAGGTGAGAGTGGTATGTCAGGTACAGGAAGTCTGTATAGCTGGGGAGGTAGGTTGGGTAGGTTAACAGACAAGACAAACAAGACGCATACAGGGGCGGTGTATGACATGTGGGGGGGGTTACACAATTGACAGGGACAGATGTTTGGATATTTCTAGCCCATGAGCTTACAGATGGCAACAGTGGAACTGAGATCCCCACCCATGGGCAGTTGCCACTGTGCCTTCACTGCCCAGGACGGGGCTGTGCTGGGGACTGTGTAGGCCGGGCAGCAGGCACACCCGTGAGTTGTGCCACCTGTGCCTCAAGCTGGCATAGGGGCTCAAGCACAGCGTGCCGGATCCCCCTACGCACCACAGTCCGGACACTATGGAGGGTGAGTGGATCTTCTCCTCTGGCCACACTTGCAGAGGGGGGCGAGCCCCATCCCCTGCAGTGCTTCAACCCGCAGGTGGCACAGGGCCACCAGAGGAGGGTCCGGCCTGGGCACTACTGCCAGGTGCACTCGCCAGCTGAGGTGGGAAAGGTGGGTCCGCTGGTACCCGCCTTCCCTGTCGTCCTATGTTTTGCATTATGTTATGACAGTGGGTTAGTAACGTACAATACCATTCACAATTAGTTGTAACAGCATGCGTTAGTATTCCCATTAACCAAACACCCATATATTCAAGCCATTGAACAGCAAGCATAACACATGCATAATTTGAACAGCAATACACAATCCAACAACATGCAGGGTTGATTGATGGCAACAGGCCATCAGGTTTGGATGTATGAACAGGCAGATGCATCAATGTACATGCAAATATGTATGAACCAACAGGACAAATGTCCAGGGGTGTTAATTGTGATTGCACATACCAATTTCACGTGGAATGGATTATATGTGGTTATAGGGTAGGGTGAAGAAATATTATATTAACTTCAAATACCAATACATATGCTGTACATTTCTACTAGCTGCAGATATATACACACTACAGTTCTGCCTACAGTTTCCTATGTGATAACTACTTCAGGTTAGTGATAGGAATGTTACTGCTACATCAATATACATTTAATTTTTATTCATACACATTCATATCTGACTCTGTTCAGCTACATCATCCTGCTACATTTGCTTTATATAGCTATAGACAACTGTGGATGTTTGGTATTTGTGACAACCATACTATCTGCATATTGCAGACTGAGAGCAACATATCCAGATTTTGGGACACACATTCCAGCTGCAGTACTGTTTTCAACACATGTTACTGTTTGGTTCTGCCTGTCACATTCATGTCATTCTGTACTGACTGCAGTATACTTTATTCAGGAGTTATTATTACTTTATTGGTGGATTCATACCTCTTTCTCACACTCTCTCACTTGTTTTATTTTTACAATTCAGGATGGTACTTAATTCTAGGCTTTATTGATATGTTTTACCTGTAGTTATAACAATCCTTTCCAACAGTCTCACTTATGTCATGTTTCTGAATTTCAACAGGGATATGTTTCACACATGTGTTTTACTCAGCTTCTGCAGCTGTACTTTTCAGCCTGCTGCAGGTTATGTACTATTATATTACAGGGGGGACATCTTTATTTCAGACTTGTTTCATTTTTATGTTTGGATTACAGGCTGCATCACACTTTTGTAATCAAGCAATACTTGCAAACCCTCTTACACTGTTACTTGCACATTTTATTAATTAGTGACTACACTGCACTCTTTTGCTAACTCTCATACATATATATTTATTTACAGTTACAGGGAGAGAATTACTGACCTGCCTGGTGGCGCAACCGCACCAGCCTATCGCCATAGGCTCGACGGTTCACAGAATGGACACCTGCAGCTGTAATATAAATAAAGTAATATTGGAATACACATCTCCATAATATCAGCTAGGTTAATTTCTTACATAAATAATTACATGTAACTTACTCAGTAGTGGGGCGTTGGGCATTTGCCGGGCCTCCTGGATCCAACGGTTCAGTTGGTCCTGCTTCCATCTCTTCAGGTCCACATGGTGGTGAGGGACCTGCTCACCAGTCCTTGGTATTCCTGTGGCACTGGTGAGATCACGTGCCAACCAGTCCCACACCTCAGCCCTATATGCTCCCCACAGGACCTGGCCCTGCATGAGTTGGGCCTCATGATTATGGACGAGGAGCCAAACCATATATTTGGACTCCTTAGTGCCCCACCTCTGTGCTCTGAAGCAACTACCCTCACCTACTCCTGACATCCTGGCTGCAAGTCGGTTCTACAATCAGTTATGCTGTGTATTCCCACCTATGGGGCTTATATATGCCGTTCTTCCCACACTTATCTGTGATTGGCCATTTTGGAATTGTATCAACTTCACAAAACCTGCTTTGTCATGCTCTTCTTTCTATTCATTCCTATATATATGCTATTACTGCATTTCTAAGTGCAACTGTCATGGCTTAGTGGTTCAGTACTTTGACTATGGTGCATGGTATCCTGGGTTCGAACCTGGCCATTGCTTTTTATATTTTATGACTGTCTACACAGGCTAGGAGGTGTGTCTGTGTAAAGGCAGTTTTGATACAGCTTGCTCAACGTTGCCCGTCGGTTAGCTTGTTGGCATGGTGCGCAGCTCCGCGCAAACGGATCACGCTGGTTTACTCGTGGTTTGGCTGTCGGCACGCACATTACGCTCAACTCAACTACAGGCGCACAGTTTCAGCGTGTTAAAAAGCTGCTCAACCCTGGGCACTCATTTTACACCTATTAAACCACTGCTTACCTACGGGCACTCATTTTACACCTGTTAAAACCCTGCTCACTTACGGGCACTCACTTTACACCTGTTAAAACACTGCTCACCTACGGGCACTCATTTTACACCTGTTAAAACACTGCTCACCTACGGGCACTCATTTTACACCTGTTAAAACACTGCTCACCTACAAGCAGATATCCTCAACTTGTTAGACTGTAGCTCAGCTATGGGCGCATCTCACATTTTTTTTAATTTTTTTATCTCACATTTCTTCAAAGTACATGGCCCATTTCATTACATTTTACATAAAATATAATTTTATATATGTACATATATGTCAGGGACTAGTCTCGTGCTTATTTCACTAAAAATAAAAATTGATTTTGTGGGGGCTTGAACCATGACTGCCTCCTCTTCATTGGATGTCTCTACCGCTATGCTATTGCTACTTGGCTTACTTTGCATATTTAGTTCTTATATGCTTTTCCACTGAGTGCTAACTGTGGCTAAGCGCCAGGCATGCCCGCGCAAATGAGCGCACTCACGGGAAAACATCTTTACAACTTATAAAAAAAATTATTAGATGTTCATTTCTACATTTTATGTTCATAGTCTGTGGGGGCATGTGTTGTGTTGTGTTTATTCACATTTACACGGACTCTGTCGCGGGGGTTTACTTTCGGGACTTTTACTCTTCTGGGGGCATGTCAGTTTGCAGGGCTCGCCCTACGGACACGCCCCCTACTGTCTTACATGGACCGTGTTAGCCTTGGGTGTGATTCAGCATGCCCTCATGCATATCCATGACATGCTGACGTCACACCATTTAACTGCAGCTTCCGTGTAAGCCTTGTAACTCTTACACGGAGGCTTCGTGAATCCTGCCAAATATTTTTTAGATACAAATTATACTAGTGACATAAATATAGTTATTTTATGGGATTCTCTAAAGGCATATCTTTATGGTAAAATTATTTCTTGGTGTAACAATAAAACAAAGGAATGGGAATCAGAACTAGTTAATATCCAAAAGCAAATAATAGAAACTAACATAAAGGATGGAAAAGATCCAGTTGAAAAAAAAAAAAAAGAAATTGGGGAATTAAATAAAAAATACAATGATATCTTAATGCATAAAACCAATTTGGCTTTGGAAAAATTAAAATTAAATTCTTACTCAGTCTCCCCCAAATATATATGCATAATTTAGCAATGAGATTAAAAAGACATTCCAATGGAAACAATATTAGAAATATAATTCATGAAGGGGGAAACAATAAAAATGTTTAAGCTATAAGTGACATATTAGAAGCTTTTAAATTTCACTTTACAAAACACTACAATAATAATGTTTCTCTTCATAATAACATAGACTTGTGCTGGATTCCTCAAATTTAAATACAATACCAGAGTACTTAAGCATAAACATTCAAAAACAAATTACGCTCAATGAAATTAATGAAAAAATTAAAGAAGGTAAAAATAACAAAGCCCCAGGTATAGATGGAATCATTATAGAAATTTACAAGTTATTTCCAGCTTCTGTCATAACAATACTGCAAAAAGCACTAAATGAAACATATTCACAAGGCACAATTCCACCTTCATGGAGATATTTGTTAATTACACCTATTTTAAAGGAAAACAAAAATCCCAACTCATGTAGTTCATACCATCCTATTTCACTTCTTAACAATGACTATAAAATTCTTATGTCTGTTCTAGTCAATAGAATAAAAAAATCTCTAATTCATATCATTAGTGATGATCAAGCGGGTTTTATTCATAATAGACACACCCATGATAACGTTCAAAGAATTTTAACCATTGCAGACTTTTTAAATGGAGACAAATCTGAAGCTCTAATAGTCGCATTAGATATCAAAAAAGCATTTGATTCACTAAATTGGAATTACCTTTTCAAAATTCTACAAATTTATGATTTCCCTACACAATTCATTACTTTAATAAAGAATATTTATAAAGACAATTTGGCATATGTAAAATTAGGCCCATTCACATCAGAAGCAATTAAAATTACTAAGGGCACTAAACAAGGATGCCCCATGTCTCCAATATTGTTTGCACTAGCAATTGAACTTTTTTCATCAGCAGTCCGTTTTAACCCCAAAATTAAAGGCATTGACATTTTTAATCAATTTAACGCCAAAATAATGCTCTTTGCTGATGATATTTTACTTACCTTATCAAATTCAGATGAGTCACTATGTGAATTAAATTCATTAGCTGAAAATTTTCACCATATCTCGGATTTAAAAATTAATAGTTCTAAGTCGAACCATATATTGTTAAATAAAAAAAATAAGCCTAATACTAACATAAATCAAATAATTGGAAAGCAGGTTTCCTCTTTAAATTATCTAGGGATTATTTTAAGCGAAAAGGTAGAATTAACTCTATCTACAAACTACAATAATATTGTGAATACCCTTAAATCACTAGTGGGAAAATGGAATAAACTGTATTTAACATTTGAAGATAGGCTGCAGCTAATAAAGATGGTTCTTCTCCCAAAGGTAAATTACATTGCACTAGCTATCCCTATAATTCCTAGTAAAAAAATCTTAAAATAATTAAATAAAATTCTTATGAACTTCCTTTGGTATCAAAAAAGAACAGGGTAGCTTTTCTAAACCATATTAGGCCTTAGGAAATGGGAGGAATTAACTTCCCTGATTTAGAATATTATATTAAAGCTTCCATTTTCAAAACAGTGATAAACTGGATAGATCCAACATTTTCTTCCACATGGAAAACATTACATACTGCTATATTCCTGAAAGAAAGCAAATTAACAAAAAATGCACAACTGAATGAACAAAACAACAAACTCTGGCATATTATTTGTATTAACTTTCAATACAATTCTACCAAACCTACCAATCTAAACTATTTAAATTATATTTACAACACTTTCCAGAGCTTTGTAAACAATAATATTGACATCAGATTATGGTTTCAGTTATTAACTCCCTTCAAAATTACAAAAAACATTTTCAATAACATTCCCATAGATACTCTTAACTCATGGAAAGGAAATAACTTTACATGCTGGTACCAATGTATGAAAAATCTGATAGTCATGGATGTAAGTCAGTTAATTAATACATTTAATTTATCAAACATTGACTGGTTAGCTCTTAATGATTTAATACCTTATGCACAAGATTTATGCAGAACAATAGACAATTCCTCCTTTAAATCCATACCTAAATTTATATTTTGTTTACATGAAGTAATATATAAAGACTTTAATTGGACAAGTTTAATTTCAAAGTTATATAAAATCATTACTAATTATAAAATAACTTCTAACCAGAAATTCTGGAATTTTATCACTAAAGAATATCCATTATTGTTATCAAATGAGACTAAACCAGATGTATTATATTCTATTAAGTTAACTTCAAATATACAAAGTTGGAAAGACTTTGCATGGAAGTTTCTTCATAGAGCCTTTTATACTCCCAACAAAATAGCTAGATTTAATAATTCTAATGAAATAATTTGTTGGAGGTGTTCTTCAAAATGTAATGCTGATTGGTCTCATATTATGTATGAATATACCCACATAAAGAAAATTTGGAAAGATATTGGTGAATTTTTGCAAGCCATTTTTACTGATTCTTTCACTTTGTCAAAGCCACTAATTCTTCTGAATATAAATGAAACCACTGTTATGAAGAGCAAAGACCTTTATCTTCTTTGGACTACAATGGCAGTCAGAAAAAATGTATCGTAAGGAAATGGAACTCCTCTATCATTCCAACATTTGATGATTTTCTAATTCTATTGAATGATGTAGCACTGTTAGAAATCAAAGTCAAGGAAATGAGAATCTTTCCTAGGAAATGGATAAATAATCCTTGGGAGAAAGTTATCTCCCTAATTGAGACACTTAAAACAGGCACAACTTTACCTTCATAAGAGGAGAGGAAGCAAAATGTAAATGTTTTGTTTGGTTTTAATGTATAATATTTGTTTGTGTATCTACAATTGTGCTCCTTTTGTCATTATTTGAGTTGAGGCCATTGTACATTTTGTAAATAGTTTATTCAACTTATTCTTACTTGATCTGTAAGGTTTATTAATTATTGGTTTGAAAAATTGAATAAAAATACTTGAACAAAAAAAGAACTGATTCTCTTTCTCAAATGGAAAGTTCACATTTAAAGATACCCCCAGTCTATGATCCAGATAGTGTGTTTTACACAACCTTTCTATTGCTTTCACTACAGCTTAAAACAGTTGCAATGAGGGATTGTTTTAAGTTTTTCTTTGTAGTCAAATATTGTCTCAATTTTTATGGAATACTCCCTCCTCTGAGCTACTAGGATGCCCACAAATGCTCTACTCTTTCTACTTAATGCTGTCATAAGTAATTCATTCATCTACTTGGGGAAGAGTCTTACCCATGAATATTAACTGTAATTTTCAGTCATTACTATTCTTCTATTATAATTGCTGTTGCATCTATAAATAACACACTTAAAACAAATTTTAAGTGCAGAACATTGAATAAAGCAAACCGTCAGTTTACAAGCAGCAATGTAAGAAGAAATAAAAGGTCGGATGAATGAGTGCCCAGTTATGAAATTACTTTTCATGTAAATGTTATGTGCTGACAGTCCTCAAAAATCAGAAATCAGAGTCCTTGTCCTTCACTGCGGAAAGGTGTTAAACTATTGTATGTCTGCAAGGGAGAAACTAGAAAGAGCATTGCTGGTCTCCTCTTACTGGCTAAAGTTATAGACAGAAAAAACAAAAGCAGTTTCTTGACTAACTAATTAGTCAGCTAACTGATTTTGTACTTCTGAAAATAGATTAACAAAAGGGTGGTGCTCTGCTTTATGACATTAAAGCATTTCATTCAGTCAGTGACAAATTCCTAACCTTTTTCTGTGCATTAAATATATACCCACAAACAACAAAGTAAATGTACAGCTACTTCAGTGCCAGGGCACTACAAATGAAACTAGCACAAGTCATGTCAGACATTGCCCTACTCTGTCATGCTGCACCACAGGAACTAGTCTCTGACCTTACCCTTTTCTTTTATGTCAATTCATTGTGGGAAGACTGTGGAGGCAGTTTGTCACGCATACAGTTTCCGGTTTACTATACCACCCACCTCAAAACATCAGCATTGATAGCATTCAATAGAAGTCCACCTAAATAAAAAGCACTTGCTATTCATTTCTTTTTTCAAGATGAAATATATCCTGTTTGTGGTATCCAAATTGCTTTATGAGCACATTCTTTCAAATCTTGTTATGCTGAATATCATAAGAAATAAGTCAACATTGTCTTATAAATATCTAAGAATACACACTGGCCAGCAGCTTAATTATGCTGGGCATGTATCCCAAGTTAAACCTGAATACTCTAAAGAGTGATACACTGCTTGGCATGTGACTCCAAAAGGATCATAGTTGGATTTCTGCTTTGTTAGAGATTTATTGTGTTTGCATGTGGATGTTTGCCCAATCTGTTGCATGTTACCTGAACTTTTTTTGTAGGTTACCAGTGCCTATTATGAAGTTTATTCCAGATAACACTGCAATACCCTCACCATATCCTGTAGTTTGCAGACTTACTAGTTACTTTGGTCTGAGACAAATGTAAAGGATGTCAGTTTAAGAGGAAATAGAGGAAAATGGTGGAAAGGGTAATGAAAAATTAAGCTTACTACCTCCAACATCTATCTGTGATATGCATTAGTAGTAATTGGGATATGTGTGTGAGCACAATGGATCTCAGAAACCAAGAACATCCCATACACAATTGATGGTCAATATCTAGGGTTTACTACTAAAGGCTATCAAACATGAAGTGGATATGTCAGCTCAGATATAATGTTTTCATTATTAAGGCAACATGTTTCCAGAAAAAAAATACAACAATGATTGTTTTGGAGTAGGTGATGGTTGTTGTTTATGAACAGCATATTGTAGAATTGCATGTTCAAGCATTATTGTACAGCTCATCCTGCCTGCCAGTTTCTCCCATTACTACACTGCTTGGTCACCCTATAGCAACTTACATTATCTCTTTCCATAATCAAAAGCATTATTTTTTTCAGTTACAATATACTCTAGGATGTCTGCTTGCCGGTATTGAACATCGTGTAACACAGGCCTTCTAAATACCTTTAACCTTAGTCTGCCCACAGGCTATCTCCTGAGACCAGCAGAGCAGATGTTAGTATTTAGCCACAATGGTGGCCATATAACGGGTCTACCTGAAAATGCCAAAAGTGTAGAATGCCGACAACAAAAACACTGACACCAGAAGATCGACAACGGAGAAGACCAAAAGTTGAGAATCCTGATGCTGAGAACACCGACATGTTAAGCTAAGTGTGCGATAGGGATGGACGTTAGGGTCAGGGTGTGGGTAAGGTAAGTGTGTAATAGTGACGGATGTTAGGTTAGGGTGCGGGTCAGGTAAGTGTGCGATAGTAACGGATTTTAGGTTTAGGGGTGGGTTAAGTGAGTTAGGGTTAGGGTGCAGGTAAGGTAAGTATGCGATAGTGATGGACTTGAGGGTTGGGCCGGATTAAGTGAGTTAGGGTTAGGGTGCGGGTAAGGTAAGTGTGCGATAGAGATGGACCTTAGGGTTAGGGTTTGGGTTAAGGTTAGTGCATAGATAGTTGTGTATGTAAGGGTTAGTGTAGGTTTGTAAGGTTTTTGGTGTGCTTGTGTTGTGTGTGTGTTTTTTGGGAAAGGTATTTGTTTTGTTGATTGTCAGGATTGTGGTTTGTCTGGCATGTGAAATTTCATGTTTTTGAACTTTTGGTTTTGTCGTGTCGGTTATTTCGTTGTCGGTGTTTTGGCATGTCGGTGTTATCAGGTAGACCCCCTATAATAGACCTTAAAAACAACTGGCTGATTACTCTTAATCTTACTAGCATTTTCTGTAAAGCCTTGGAACACATTATTGCTTAACAAAGTAACAATGGCATGGACAACTTCTAAACCCTTGATTTTAACCATTTTGAATTTGTTAAAGACAGACCATGCCTACTCAATTGACATGATTTCAAAGAAGCTTTAGCTATGGGCATAGCTGTCCATACTGCTTACCTAGACCTCACAAAGGCCTTTGACACCATCCTCACTGCATGTATCATAGACACACTCTTCAGTCTCAGTGCTTATCAAATTGGTTTACCAAGAGAACTCCCCACTGTATACATGAGAGGCATTACCTATAGCTGAAATGATGTCTCTAAAGGTACTCCACATGGTTGGACCTTGGTCCCCCCCTCATTTTGACATTTTCTTGTCAGAAGTGACAATAATCCAAACTCTCTAGCAAACCAAGTAAGTGGACAAATGCATGTCAGGTACAATGATCAGTTCTCCCCATCCTAAATACAAAAATCATGGCATAGTTGTCTTCAATAAAGCTCCTACCCCTCAACTTGTCCCATCACTAGAACTATCCTCAAAACAGACTCTATTATCAGAGACCTGGTTACATGCATAAACAATGAGCTATTTTTAACAACCATGTCTCTCAACTTTAGATAGGATATCCCCCTCTCTTTCACGGCATATCTGTAGGGATATCTCAGCTAGGTCAAAGAATATCCTTGTCCTTCTGGATCCCCCCCACCCTTAATAGCAAATACTTGTACTAAATGAAGGCCCCAAATGTTTCTAATGAAAAAGAACACCATTTTGAGCAATTAAGCTACCTTGACAGAATACAATTTATTTCCATTTCTACTCTGTCTTATAAAGGCTGTTGAGAAGTGACCCTTGCCTAGCATTTCATACAGTGAAAAACCCTACACTTCTTGACCTTCTTCACCTTCAAAGAAAGTGCAGTCTAATAAAAACCTAATCCAAATGCTTGATTCTCCCTTGTAAAGAATACCTGATGACAAGGTAGTTTTCTTACTCATGACTTTCTCCAGCTTTAAAATAGGTACACTACCTTGATGATTATCTTCAAAGATTACTTCAGTGACAATCACAACAATTTCAGGCCTGGTATTAAAGAAAATGATCTTGTGTCCAAAGGCAGCCAGTCAACCCTCACCACTATAAGGGTGGCATGGAAAGTTTCTCAGTGTATCTCCAGTTGTAAGCTTAGCATATACCTGGGAACATATGAACTTAATATAATCATATTTGCAAAGATGTGAAATCATGTTAAAAGTGGTACTGCATTACTAGACAGCAACAGGCCTAGACTGAATAAAGTTATGATCTGAACAGCTCCAAGGTTAGGTTGCTATTTTTCTGCATTGAATTATTGGTCAGCTGTGGATTTTTTGCTGAAGGAATATGTTAGTATTACAAAGCTGAGAACTTGTTGTGACATCCCCACTCTGGGCAAATAACTGAGGAGCCTGAATCCTCACCACTGACACTAGAGAGAGGCATTCACTTGGAACAAAAATTGATACACTCAGTATTTCCAGATGAAGCTGTCTGCATCAAGCACAATTTCCCTTAAGAACACACATGAAAAACAGTCAGTCCTGGGTCTGTATTTCTCATTTTGTCTCCCTCCAGGTCCCCAGTAAGACTCCCCACTGGCACAGCTATAGAGTTGAGTCCTCAGCCAAGTGTGCTAGCCAAGTCCTCCAGCATCCTCTCTGTGAAACCAGTGCTTCATGTCCCTGCTCCAAGCAGCTGATACACATGCTCTTTATGATTTGATTTGCACACACACACATGCACGTGCGCACACACACACACACACACACACACACACACACACACACACCTGGGAACGGCCGGTACATATTTATTAGCTTTGCCTCCTTCTGCCCAGAATATAAAGTAGTTACTGCCACCAGATACTCCAACGCCAGCTACTCTAAGGCTCTTACAAGGGTACCTAATTATACTGAGTGAAATTATTAATACAAATGATAGTTTTGGCCAATTCAGTAAGGATCTCAGGAATGGCCACAGTGTGTTATCAAATAGATATAGTGCTCGCAATGGTTAAAATATTCTCAAAAAGACCAGCAACAATGAAAAATTTAAATATATTTAATAATAAATAATGAAAGAATACGAAAATACTAAATATCTGTTTACAATAAAGACCAGAGTTTCAGTCAGAGGAATATTAAAATAACACAGATGAATAGATTCACACAGATACAGTAAAAATGTACTTAACTAATTTCCCTGACTGATCTAAAGAATTATTATTTCCTGGTTCACTTACTAGAGCAAGGCAAGATAAAGTGGGTGAGAGATCCTTCTGTGTCAGGTTCCAAGAAACAGACTGCTCTGAGACTTCAGTCTTATCTAGTATTAAAATATAACTTTAAGTGATGGATTACAGAATTACATCACATACATCTAGTCATCTGACTTCTGCATCCCATGCTACCCCCTTGGATAAAAGCTGCCAGGATTTAGCACATATGTTTTACAATTTATATCTCAAGATTTGCTAAAGTTTATTGCAGCAACTGGAAGCTGTAAAACAATTTTAACACTCCGGCTCTTCATACAGAGACTAACAAACCATGCTTCTTACAGACATTTTATCTCTGGCTTCATTCAAAACTGTGAGATAACATTGTTACGGCCTAGGGCCAGTAATTTAATTTCAGAACATTTTTCAAAGTTAGCTGCAGCTGGACTGTGATTATCCTCTTCTCTTCCAGTATCCTCTGTTAACATATATATTTAATTCAGTTACAATACAGTCAGGACCCGCTGTTGGTACTTTTTTTAACGCAAACAACTTTACAAATATTTTCAACACAGCACCTACACAAGTCAGTCTGATATACAAATAACGTGCAATTATTTACAAAATTCCAGCTAGCTGTGCTGGTATATGTTACGCATCCACTACCCTACTTCTCCTGACATAGCTGGCAATAACTCACATTGTCACACTTGTGTGAAGATATTCTCCACTCATGCTACAAAGGTGGGAGCAGCTGGCTTTTTATGTTTTAAGCATTCTTTTGAGATCATTTAAAACTATTACATTTCTCAGCCACCTATAAATCCACAGGGTTTCTATTATCTGATCGAATGTTTAAGTTAGCAAATACCTAAATGTCGATCTGGTAATAGTGAAAGCAAAAAAACCATGAACGGCTGATTTAATGCAGGGAATTAATTCCCTTGGTCGTTATGTGGATTTTGCCCCTTTCCCCACTGTACAGCGATCTCGGAGTTGGTATATTTAGTTAGGGAGTGGGGGGCACAATCCCCCGTGTGGGGGCGAAACCCCCAACTTCATTTTGGTTTAATTTTTTTTTTTTTTTAGCCAAGGGAATACATTCCCTATGTTAAATCGTCCGTTCGCTGTTTTAATTTTTTCATATTACCAGATTGACATTTAAGTATTTGCTAACCTAAATGTTAGATCGGGTAATACAGATGCAATTCACACACTACTCCCATATGGATTTAATTATTTGACTGCTATTTTACCACTGTTTGTCTGCCCATCTGCACATGTGAATGCTTCTGCTATACACCACATTCAAGTGTTGCTTTTGTTTATTGTTTGACTGAAACTGGAGTGTGGATGCAGTTGTCTGCTGATGACCAACTGTGCTGCATTTTTTGGTGATACATTATCAGTCTGTGGACTTTGGAATTGCTCATTTGAACTTTTTTATTACAGTTTGGGAGCCTTGTATTGATGGACTCCTCTGTAGTCGTGTAAAACAGACTGAATGTCCTGCCAGACTTTTGTTCCTCCTGCTGCTTTTTTTTAACTGGATTTGCTACTGGATGACTAGGAGTAATTAGTATGTTTCCTAGTTTGATTGCTTCTGTATCAAACTCTTGCTGATTTTCATCTCTGCAGTTGTCTCCTGGTGGGCTTTATGTAGTACAACATGATGCAAATTTCTTGAATTGTCATAGGGAGCTGAGCAGGATTCTTCAGATATGACTGAATTTTGGAGCCTCTGGTTTTCACTAGTGGTTACTTTGTTATATTCAGTGGTCTTGGTTTATAACTCACACTGGATTTCTAATGTTGCAGTCACTCCCACTGTAGTACACAATTTTCTTCCAGAATATTACTGTGTTTTTAGTCTAGTGTTTTTGCCCAATAACTGTGCTTTTTGTGTGGAGCTTTGTACTTTTCCGAAATGGCCAAGTATTTCCCAAGCACATTCTCATCTTTTCTGTGTCTCCAGTTTATTTTGCTGGTCATATTCTGTCTTTCACAGTCTGTTTTTAACTTTTTTTTCTACTGCACAATCACAAAGATGGAGTTTCCTCTACTTTTGGCTGTTATCTGCTGACCATCTCCATGGGGCATAGGTCAGTCTTTTGCCACTTTAAATTAAGTCTCTCTAGTTAGTTTTTTATTTCCACAAATCCATGATGTTAGCTGCTTAATGATAACTTGTATAGTCATGTACATAAAGTGGTTATACACACAGCTATACAACCAATACAGCTTCAACAATAAATGCAAATTAAGTCTTCCAGTTCAGAATGCATGTACATTCAGCAAGCTACATGTCCAAAGTGACCAGAAGTCAAATTGGATAAGTATGACTGTATACACACACACACACACACACACACACACACACACACACACACACACGTACAGCAGAGAGTGTTAACCAGACTAAGCAGCCTCTACCATCTGAGGGCATGACTGCCATTGTTTATGCCTTATTCTCATTTCATTTGGACAACTGCAAATCCCCCTGTCTGGTGCTCTCTGATTCTTTTTTTAATTATTATTTATTACTTGTGAACTGATGGTCAACACGTTAAAAATATAATGAAATGAAGCATACAATACAGGTGTTTGGATGCCAAAAAGCTACTTTAATGACTCAATCAAAATGACAGAAAGCACTTTCTTCTCTGCCTGAGACTTCGCCAGACTTTAATAACACCTCAGATGCAGCAACAACAGAGCATCTAATATTTGGTTCTACTGTGGTTTCTAACTATGTAACAAAGTCTCAGTCTGATATAAAAGCGTTTACTAAGTTTTTTATTGAGTCATTAAACTAGGTTTTGAACATCCACACAATTGAATTACATGCTTTTAATTTAGGATCATAAATTTATAGATACTGCCAGACCATTAAGTCTTACAGCCATTTACACCTTGACAGTAACCTACCTCAGGCTCCAACTTCTTAGTAAATTTATGGATAGCTATCAAGTCATCTAAGCTATATTTAAAGAAAGATAGTGAGTACAAAAATCAGAAGTCACCAGACATGGGTCACAGGTTCACAGATTCATACCTTCAATTGTAAGTAATAGGCAATCAGTCTGACCACCATTATAAGCATAGCCAATAAACCATATTCATAAGTTGTTGTAGACTTGCAAGAGCAATACAAAACAGATTGGGAAGAATATGAGTTTGACCTTCCAAATTTCTAGGTTTATCTTGAAGTTGGCAAAGATGCTGCTCTGCCTGACACATAGTGGAAGCTTGTATCATGTGGGAGCTACACTGAGATGTGAATCTATTAGACTAACATGGCTTATTTTTTTGTTAAAGAAGTTTTAAGTTTGGGGAGCCATTTTTCAGAGAAGGAATAGGAGGTCAAGGAGAATTGAGTCTTTCATGGCTCAAAAGCCTAGACACAAATTATCATGGGGGAGTCATAAGAGAATGAGTAGAGAAAGAGGGTAGCCGTTCTGTCTGGATTACTGAGGCTCTTCACATCATTCTTTTCTTAGTTAAGAATTGCAGCGCTCTCTCACATGTTTAAAGCTGCATTATATGTGTTTTAAGAGATGGGTAAAAGAATGAAGACTTCTCTGGATAAAGAGGAAATGCCTTTGGAAATTATTTTAGCTAATGGATGGCTTTTCAATTGACTGTAGAGTTATAATGATCAAGAGAAGGGAAATTATTCTAAAGCCATTCTGACAGTGTCTAATTGGAGGGTTGTATCATCCACATGGTATGATGTGGAAATGCTTTGTTTACCAAAATTAAGTACTTAATTTTTTAATGTTCACTTTGAGACTTTTGTCCTTGCACCAATAGCAGACATATTGGGGGGATAGTGAGTTAGTGAAGGAACAAATAACAGTACCCAATTTTCAGTCATCAGCAAACTAAGATAACCATAAGGCAAGGGTGCTATTCAGACTACTTAATCATTTTCAGCTAATCAAATAATGGGTAGCATTTGTAACGCTAAAGTGAACAAATTGTATTTGCAAGAGAAAGCTAGCTGTCCAAAAACAAACATGTCATCTTGTTGCTACAGTATACAGTGCAGGGTGATTGTCTCATTAACCTATAGTTGGTTTTACAGGTAAGGGAATGGGCATGCAGGTGCTGGAAGGGGACAGTCACTGGCTAGCTGTGGAGAGGAGAGTTGCTGAGCAGATGAAAAACATTAAATACCAGAAGATATGCTAAAACTAAGGCAAAATAATGCAGATGTTCTTTACCAGATTCAATCATTGTTGCTCCTCTTTTTTTCATTTGTGCATTTTGCTGTACATAACTTAGAAATATTCCTGGGTGGCCACAGTGGTGCAGCGGTTAGCATTACTGCTTCACAGCAAGAGTTCTCCGGTTCGATCCTCGGCTGGGGTGCCTTCTTTGAGGAGTCTCCATATCCTCCCTGTGGTCACGTGGGATTCCTCTGGGTGCTCAGGTTTCCTCCCACATCCTAAAGACATGCTGTAGGCGGATCGGACACTCTAAATTGGCCCTAGGTGTGGGTGCGTGCATGTGTGCGCCTTCTGTGGAAGGTTAGGCTGGCAACTCGACCCTGTAAAACTCCACTGCCATTCATGAGTGGACAAATCATCTGCTGTGGTGACCCCAAACCGGGAAAAGCTGAAAGAAGAGGAAGCTCAGAAATATTCCTCAGCTCTGGAAGAAGGTTGCTCAAGAGTGCAAGTTCACTAAAAGCCATATCTGCATATTATTTTACTGGAAGCCAATTTCTGTTGCCAGAGGATACAGTGGCCTTCACCTCAGCATGAAAGAAGAACAAACACATTCTTTCAATTCCTTTTCTTCTTTTTCTTTTATTTATGTATTTATTTATTTTAAGTTTCACAGCAGGTAGTAGGTAAGGGTATACCACAGTCATGCATTTGAAGAGTATATAGGGGTGACACGACTATTTCCAACTATTTCTAGACATTTTGTTTCAAGACCAGCAGGAGACAGGTTTTGTGAGTATGGGAAGCACATGGACTAGTAAAATAAATATTCTACTGGCTTTAGTTGTTCACTAAAACACATATGTGCATATATTGCAACTGTTTCAATATGCATCAACGGTTTGAGTCAGTCTGGAAACTCTACCATATTTGTGAAACATTCAGTATACCTCAGTTGGTAACGTGTTAGGTAACTAGTAAAATATGCAGATGACAAAGTAAAAGAAAATTGTAACAACTGAACTGTACCTCTCTGCCAATCATTTTGTGATTGTTTAATGCCACAATACAGTGCTTCTTTACAGTGCACATGCAAAGGTCAATGAAATGGGCTAGCAAGAAAAAAGGACCATTGACTGCTTAACTTTGAATCAAAATAATTCAGAAAGAGGCAATTGTTTTCACTTAGAAAATCCTCTATGACTTTGTATCAGTTTCACTTAGCTTCACTTTCTTCATATGCATCCATCTACTTGCTTTCCTATATTGAAGTAGCCAAAAAAAAAAAAAAGATATATTGCTCATGGTCTACGAAAGGGAATTGTTACCCTTTTCATTTTTTGATCTGTCCTATTTAATTTTCAGCATGTATCACTACTTGTTACTTAACATATGTTAAGAGACTAGCGGAATTCAATTACTACTTGTCACACTGTTATTTATATTGATTTATAGATTATAAATCCTGACAAGCTCATTGTGCAGCATTAATATACCTTAATTGCCCCATGATTTTACTAATACAGCAGTCCTGTTTCATATAGTGTCAGCCATTTAATTTGATCAAAGGCTCATTGATGTAGATATAAGCAGCTGGGGTGAAACAAACAACAGTCCTTGTCAGAAATGTGAACAATGCCTGCCCTGCTTAGTATCAATGCACAAACATGTCAGAAAACAGTACTGCTAATTAATGTATTCTGGCACTCATCCTCTTTGTGTTTCATATAAATGCAGACAATCCTTATCTCTAATGTATTTCCATATAAAATGGATATCACATTTAAATTGCTTCACTTTTCTGTAGCACATCTTCTATTGAATTCTGATTAAAAATGTTGGCTTTATATTGATTTTCTTTATTTTGCTATAACTTAATTGATACAGACCTGCAAAAATACTAAGTTGCATGACTTAAACTATGAACCTGAAAACTAGAAATTATATATTTCAGTGCAATAATCCTAACTATATCTTTTTGACCATGTTTTATTTGCTCATTCAGTTTTGCAAATGCCAGTACAGATACTCAATTTTGAACATGTACTTCTTGTGGTATATCTATTCTACCCTTGAATAAATGTCCGATCTTGATCCTACAGTATTTCTTAGGAGTACTGAGTGGGGATTATCAGGCTGGATATTAAAGATGAATACAAATCAATATGTCAAATTGCCCTTCTCAGAAATGCACCTGCTATGACTACAAATAGGGATACTGGACTTACAGGGCATAACATGCATTCAAACTGACTGCTCGATTCCATTACGAACATTAGATCTTTGTTGCACATACCATGTACACCTGAAGTATTTATCAACATTCAAAATCAACAGTCCTCTGAGTACTCATCATACAGCAAAACTTGGTTTACAAGTGTTCACTGACACCACCAAAACCATGAAATCTTAGCACTTTAAAATGCAAATTGTCCTTGGAATCTCCAAGCACCTCTTCCTCATATATATATATATATATATATATATACTTCAGAGGCTGAGTGCGATGAAAGACATTGCCTCATCTTACAGTTTCATGCTTTCTAGATACTATTTTTGGCATAAGCTTAAAAAATGAACACATCGTTTACCCCATGTAGGTCACCAGCTACTGACTGCTCCTATGCCTACTACACACATCTGTCTTGCAATATCCTCTGCTATATTATAAAGACTGCATCCCCTGGTAACAGTCAAACTATAAAGACATGCAGTGCTGTATGATGTTTTAGCTGTGCAAACACCATGGCATTTCTAATAAAACATAAACTGAGATGTGTCTTCATACACTTATTTAAATGACAAAAAAGGTTAAACTGTTATGGCCTGCATAACCAGTGATATAATAGGTAGCAGTAGAGGAAGCTGGTAAATATATGCTGTAATGAGCTATCACTAAGCTTCATATGAAGAGGCAATGGTTATTTAAACAGCATATAGAAATACTGAGATACATTTTGCATAAAAAAACATGTTGACAGAACTTAAAGAGGTACTGACAATTTTTTTTCTTATTTCAATATTATTTACATTTTTTCTAAAGTTAGAAGTATATGTATTTTTTAAATTCTATTATAAGATAAAAGTGTTCATTTGCACAATCATTTTCATTAACAATAAGATCTGAAAGCTCCTGCAAACTGTATGACATCTTCTAAGGCAGGAGGTAATTTCAGGTATTTCCTGGCTGGGATTTATAGGGATGCTCTTTTAGACTGAACAAGACTTGTACAACTTAGCAGCATTACTCAGTGGTAAAAAAGTGGACATAGCAATACTTAAGGTGATAATCTAAGAGACTGAGCAGGATGACAGCTGTCCATGTGAAACTCAGAGCAATGCTAAAAGGTTATAAATCAATCACAGCTAAGATGCAACTGCTTTCAGGTGTCTGGTCACATGGAAACTGATTGGTTCCCTGAAAGATGGAAAGGCTAGTATAAGACAACAAGAAATGAAATAATACAGCAACCAGAGATGCACACAGAAAGGAAGCATAAAGGGGAAAAAACAGGTGTGAATAAGGGGGACAAAGCTTTTTTTGTGATAGTGAAGAGATAGAGAAGGGCATGCAGTGGAAGACACACAATCAAGCACAAAACAGTAAAGACAAACATGGTGTGTGTACACACTAGCATGGAGACACATGTCTTGGACTGAGACAGACAGAGGGTAGGCAAATGGTGATGCATAGGAGTGGACAATGCACAAGAGGTAGGCTTTGACGCAATAGGATGTGTATACCAGGTTAGAGATGGGGTGAGCTATGGGACTGTATTGTATATTTACAAAATGCACTGCTGTTACAATGATAGTTGTACAGGCTGATGTTGGCACCTCAACAAGGTCTGATGATGATGATGATGATGCCAGGACACAGCTTGAATGACAGTCAGAGGACACACAGGCAGTGTCTGTCTTCCTCCTGGGTGGTTTTCCACCTTTTCTGCATGGTGAAGGTATGGCCTTGACCACACCTGAATGACTGGTTACCATTGACGTGACAGAGGCAGCAGTGCTCCTCATGTGCCTGGAGCAGACCTTAATTTGTGTATAAACACCATCTGTTAGTCTAGCTTGAGCCCCCAGCACTATCACATGTGACAGCCTGTCACTGATATGTAGAGAGTACTAGGACTCAATCAGCAAATGTGCAGCTCTATAATTCTGGAACATTCTGCCACTACCCATAACAGTATAGACATGATTGTTATGATATGTGGCTTCCACAATGATGTCCATTACCACTGTCAATGCCTTAGCAAGGCCACAGAATCCACAGACCCTAGGTATGATTCCTGTGATATGGATATCCCTCCACTACCAAAAAATATGTGATGACCCCCCCACCACAGGACCAGTAATCAAGGAGCCTCAGTCCTCATCACTGGTACCAGTGGGGGACATTCACTGGAAGGATAACAGGAACATGCACAGTATATCTAGTTCCAGCTCTCTGCATCAAGCACAATCAAGTACAATTTCCCTTAAGAGCACACAGGGAACACAGTCAGTCTGGGTCAGGTTCCTCTCTCTATCTCCAGATCTCCAATAAGACTTCCCACGGGCACAGTTATACAGTTGAGTCCATAGCCAGGGTTCCAAGCTAAGTCCTCCACCACTCTCTCCATCCAAACAGTGCTTCATGTCCCTGCCCAAGTAGCTGACACACACATACTCTTTGAGATTTGATTTACACACACACACACACACACACACACACACACACACACACACACACACACGGGGGGGGGGGGCTGGCACAGGTTTACTAGATATGCCCCCTTCTTTCCAAACTATAAGGTAGTTATCAGTGCCACCAAAACCCCTCATCAACTACCTAAAGACCCTTACAAGTGTTCCCAGTATACTGGGTGAAATTAATATTAATACAAATGTTAGTTTGACCAAGAGCAAGGCTGTTAGGAGTGGCCCACATAGTTTCACCAAATAAATAGGCAAATACTATCAAAACTTAAATATCTCTGCAAAGATCAGCTGCAATGAAAGGTTTAAATACATTTAATAATAAATAATAAAAGAACTAGAAAATATTAAGTATATATTCAAAGTGACATCAGAGTTCAAATAACAAACAATATTTAAAATAACATTGAAGGACATGCTCAGACAAATAAAGAAAAACAATATCTAATGTAAGCTTCACTATATTCCTAACTGAATCTAAGCAAATTATTCCCTACTTACTTAATAGAGCAACACAGATGATGTGGTGAATGGTCCTTCTTGTTGTCAGGTCCAAGACAGAATAAAGAATGCTCTGTCTCAGGAGGATAATTGCAGTCCAGCAAACTAAGGGACTTCTCAAAATTTCTCAGCCCAGCACTTGCTCAGAACTCATAGCAAACACTTATAAACCCTAGCACTAGACCCCCTATACTGTACAGAAGGGCAAGGCTCTCTATTCGACCTTACCAGCCAATCAGTAATACAGTTCACAGTACCTATTCAGGCATGTCCAAAGGGCAGTTTCAGGTGTACTCTCCAGTCCAAAGGGTGAATCTGGGCATTTTTAGGCAATGTTACAACTGCCTCATGTACACAGACAACCCTCTCCTCCTACCACCAAACACTAATACATGCGAGAGATGCAATTATACAGCCAAACTGGAGCCTAAGCTCTCTCAACCCAAGACTGGATCAGACAGTCAAGAGGAGAAGGGAAATACTTGCATCGCACCACCAGTCTCACATAGACCCATTAAACCAGCACCGTTAAAAAACACACATAAATACACAAAAACATACTCGGAGGCTCTAAATAAAAATCTGCAAAAGCAACAGAGACCCCCAAAGCAGACATCCAAGCAACCTCCACCCCTAACACAAACCATGGAACACATACTTCACAAAACCAGTGTGCCATGCAATCACAGCCCTTAAGGCAAAATAAGATACCCAACACACTAGTAATAGGTGACTCTATAGTCAGGCACACTGACGTTCCACTCACTAGGCTGAAAAAGGAGGTTACTGTTAGCTGCCTGTTGGGTGCCAGGATCCACCGCATAACACAAACACTCCGGTCACTCCAGAACAAGTACAAATATGACTCTGTCATTGTCCATGTTGGTGTGAATGACCTGAGCTGTACCTCCCTGGACTACATGAAAAGAGACATAGAAGAGCTCTCTGATCAAGTAGCCTAGGCCAGTATGACCCTGACCCAGAGTAACATCCTGCCCTCACCAAGAATGATACCATGGTATAAAGAAACAATTATCATTTTCAACAATTGGCTAAGTTTCTTGTGTCAATCAAAGGGGATCCAGTATCTGTCCGCCTAGGATAACATGCTTGACAATCCACACTGCTTCGCTAGAAAGGGCCTGCACCTATCACCCTTAGGCTTTTGAATACTGGCCAAGGCTCTTGCCACTCCCATAGTGCCTTTTTTAGGCAAGGCTCAAAAGACAAACCCACTGCCATAAATAGCACAAGTAACAAAAAACTGAGGGTAATGCTACTCAATACCAGAAGTCTAAACCTCAAAATGCACGCACTCAAGGCACTTCTCAGTATGGAGAAAATCGATGTATGTGCAGTAACAAAAACCTGGTTTAAGGCTCCAGACAGCACCCCAAGCACTACCAGGCTACAACTCATACCATACATTTCAGTCACAGAACCCCGACCAAAATACAAAAGCGGGGGCATATGCATATTAATCAAGGATATCCACACCTCCAGGTTAGTAACACAGCACGATGCTTCAGAGATCATCTATGTGCAACTAATAACGGGCAAAACTGCAATTCAAATTGTAGCTTTCTACAGATCAGCCACCATATCCCAGGACCCCTATTCTGCATTTCTGGAAACACTGGGAAACATAAAGGTCCCACCAGACACCCTAATATTGGGTGATTTCAATTACCCAAACATTAACTGGGAGAACTACTCAAGTACTAACTCCCTTGCCCAGCATTTCCTAGAATTTATAAACTCAAATGCCCTGGATCAACCGGTCAACACTCCCACCAGAGGTGACAACATATTGGACCTGGTCATCACCAACATGGGCGACCAGTGTTCCACACCGGAGGTCAACCACTTGCTGGTTAGATCTGACCATAAACAAATCACTCTGGATATCCACATTCCACCCCCACTCCTGGACAAGGAAACCACCATGAAAAACTTTTCAAAAGCAAACTTCACATTACTTAAGACTGAAGTGGAAAGTTTCAAAGCCTCCATGCTAAAGGATAACACTGTCCAAGCTGCAAAATCCTTTACTAATGCATTCTACGGGCACCTACAAGAATGCATGGATCATGCTATCCCAAGCAAAACCAAAACTCACTCCTCCAAGAAAAGGAAACCAGTCTGGTGGACCCCTGCCATAAACAAGCTATACAATAGAAGGGGGAAACTAGTACAGAAAAGAGTTAAATCCCAAGAAGGGAAGATATCCCTGATAAGTATCAGCAAGAAACTACAATCCCTCATAAAATCATCCAAGGCGAGCTTCAAAAGAAAAATTGCCAAGGACTCCAAAGATAACCACAAGGCATTCTTTAGCTATGTCAAGAATCTAAGTGGCAATGCTCAGTTCTGCTCAGAGTTAGTGCAGAATTGCACAAAATACACTGAACCAACCAATATCGCCAACATCCTGGCAGACAGGTTCAGTGCAAACTTCACCCCCGCTCTCACCCCCAAAAAGCCCATAACCATACCAGACACTCAGGTTAAAACAGCCCTCTCCAAAGCCAAAAACACAGCATCAATGGGACTGGATGGTGTCCCAGGCTGTGTCCTACACAAGCTCAAAGACGAACTAACTCCCTTACCTAAACACACTGTTCAAACTCAACCTCTCCACAGGCTACATACCCATAGAGTGGAGCACAGCAATGGTTATTCCACTCCATAAAGGTGGAGCCATTCTGGTATTATAGACAAGCTCACCAGCCTGAACATAAACCCCTATGTCACAAGATGGTTTGCCAACTGACTCACAGACAGAACCCACATGGTGAGAGTTGCGGGAGCTAGGTCCAACTCTAAAACGGTTATAAGTGGTGTCCCCCAGGGCACAGTCCTAGGACCCCTCCTGTTCGGCATATACTTTGCAGAGGTATAGTCAAGCACAGGAGGACTATGGCTGACCAAGTTCGCAGACAACTGCAAACTAGGGGTTATAATTGACTCTCTGGCTGACACAGACATCCTCCAAAAGGGTCTCACTGAGACAGATACCTGATGTCAAAATCATGGTCTCAAGCTAAATGCCAAAAAGTGTATAGTTATCCCCTTTGGAAAACACAAAGAACCCACAAACTACCACATAGATGGTAGTCCCCTAAATACAGAAGATGTAATAAGGGATCTGGGGACCCAAGTAGATAGTAGTCTCTTCTTTGATAATCACATTGCCAAAGTAGCTAGAAAATCATTCTATGTGGCCCACCTAATCACAAAAGGGTTCGCATCCAGATCAAAAGAGGTCATTGCGCTCCTCTACTCATCACTCATCAGACCCATCACAGAGTACAATGCCCCATTTGGGATGTATCTTACAAGACACCTGCAACAGCTGGAAAGACCACAGAAGTACCTCACCAAGAGGATCACTGGCCTCAAACAGATGCCCTATGCAGCTCGACTGAAGATACTCCAGCTGTACTCAGTTGCATACTGCCTACTCAGAGGTGATCTCTGCCTGACATACAAAGCCATGTCCAACCCAGAATTGATGGACATGCTCCACCTAAAGAAAACCATATCCCTTTGAGACACATGCTCTAGGGATCTAAACCTCACCACAGCAATAAATAGGACGTGCTGGAGGGATAGATTCCTGTCCCAGAGACTTCCCATGCTTTGAAACAAGATTCCAATCTACATGAGGCAGAGCTCCTCGCTAACACTCTTGAAGAGAAACCTTGATGAGTGGATGGGAAACAGAAAGTTTACCCTGGGGATCACTTCAGTGGGTCTGCTGGACAGAGGCACAGGAAACTAATCTAAGGGGGCAGCCAAAGCCAACACATTCTGGCTAGGCTTTTAAATGCCTTCGGGCAGATAGCCTAGTACCTATCTATGAACCTATAAAATATTACCTCTGGGACAGCTTGCAGAATAACATCACTTCTGGTTACCTGACTTCTAGTTCTCATGCAAACCCAAACTGCTGGAACCTGGCCGGACTTAGCACCTACCTGTAAAAATACACCCACAAAGGCTTTTGCTTAGATCTATGGCAGATGCTGGAAGTCATAAAACAATTGCATAGAAGACAATACAGAAAGCTTTCTAATACAAACTTTGTGTTTCTGGCTGCATTGAAACTAGGGAGATAGCATCTTTATGCCCTAGCCTACAAAGTAAATTAATTTCACATATATTTTAAAGTTTACTGGACTGAGGTTAACCTCCTGATTTCCAGTTTCTTCTGTTAAAACATATACATTTAAACAGTTACAGTAGTGTAGGTACATTTCTGTTCTCTCTAGTAGGGCACACTGTGGGTACATTTCAAACACAAGCACTTTACAAATACCCTTTCAACACAAATGTCTGTACAAATCAGTTTGATATACACATGACATACAGTTCCAATACATTTGTAACACCATCTTCTTATATAAATCAGTCTGATATTCACAAATATATAATTATTTACAAAATTCCAGCTAGCTGTGCTGGCAGTACTCCTATTGTAATAACTGCCTCCTTCATAGGATCATAAGAAGTTACTAGGCTATTGGTCCTGAGGCCGTTACAAGCCTAACCAAAACTTTAGCCCATGTTCCAACAAGTCAGCACCCTATGCCACTGTCCAGCAGGGACATAGATAGAATCCCAGGGTTGTATTTCTGTTCCCCATCCAGTTATCCAGGTTGCACTTAAAAATGTTTAATGAGGTACTCTGCTTTATGTGGAGAGGGAGTCTATTCCACAAAAGGGGGAGTCTCTGTGACACAAATCTGTGCTGCCAACAAGTCTTATTGATGTCACAGACCAGGTTGAGGTCTCACATGTAGGTTACTTGTGGAGCTTGACTTGTGGATATGCAGCAGTCCTATCAGCGTGGAGTCTGAGATTGCTTTGTATGCCAGACAGAGGTCACCTCTAAGGAGTCTGTAGGAGACTGAGTAGAGGGACAGGACTTTTAGCCTGTCTGTAGAGTAGATGTTTAAGGCCCTGGATTCTCTGGGTGAGGAATCTCTGTGGTCTCTCCATCTGCTACATGTGCTTTGTGAGGTACATGCCGAAGGGAGCATTGTATTCAATAATTGGTCTTATAAGGGAAGAATACAGGGATGTTATGACATTTTTGGCATTCATCTTAAGGCCATGTTTCTGGCACCGGTCATTTGTTTGGGTTACACCCTCTTGGAGGATGTCCACATCACTGGGGGAATTGATGACAGCACCCAGCATCCATTCATCTGCAGACTTGGTCAGCCATAAGACAGTAGATTTGGCCTGCACCTCTAAGAAGTATATCCCAAACAGCAGAGGCCCCAAGACCAATCCCTGGGGTACACTGCTTGTTATGGGTCTACTACTTGAGGTGGCTTCTCCTATTTTAACTAGGTGGGATCTATCAGTGAACTAGTTTGCTACCCATCTGTTAACACTGATTGATGCCTAGTTGAGAGAGTTTATCTATTCTACCTGAGTGGGGAATAGTATCGAAGGCATTGGCCAGGTCAAGGTAGGCAATGTGCACCATCTTCCCCTCGTCTATGGCCTTGGTGACCATCTCGAAGAAGTCGACCAAATTTAACATGCATGGCCTTACCTTGACAAAACCAAACCATGCGGAATCAAGTATCTGGATGTTGCCAATGTCCTTGTTAATGAGGTCCATGATAATCTGCTCAATGGCCTTGCAGATCAGGTTAGTTAGGCTGATGGGTCTATAATTTCCTGGACTGGTGAACACTCCACCTTTGTGCAAAGGGATGACAGTGGCTGTCCTCCACTTGGCTGGGATGAAGCCAGTACTCAGGCTTTGGTTGAATAGGGTGCCAAATGGTGCTGCAAGTTCCTGCCTGAGTTCATGTAGGATGCAGCCTGGGATGTTATCAGGTCCCATGGAGGCTGTATTTTTTTTTTTGCCTTTGAGAAAGCGGTGATGACTTGCTTCCTAGAGATAAGGGGAGGGGGTCAGGTACTGGGGATATCCTGTTTTACTGATGGAGGGGATAGAGGAGTGAAGTTTTCACTGAACCTGTTTGCCAGCAGGTTGGCTATATCTACAGGGTTTGTGCATGTGGTGTCCCTGACCATCAGTTCTGAGCAGATCTGGGTGCTTCCCTTGAGATTGCAGACATATGTGAAGAAAGCCTTATGATTGTCTTGATTAGATGTGGCCAGTTTGGACTCAAAATTTGCTTTGAAGGATTTCACTAGTGCTCTTATTTGCTTGTTTAGGCTAAGGAGGGAGTGCTTCCAATTAGACACCTTTTTGGTCCCGGACAGCAATCTTTTCCTTTTATTATAGAGTTTATTTATTGTAGATGTCCACCAGACAGGTTTACTCTTCCTTGAGGTGGAGGATTTTGCCCTGTCTGGTATTTCTGATTCCATGCAACTAGATAGATACTCATATAGTACTTTGGTGTAAGTTTGGACATATGCGTCAGTTTCTGTGGAGGGCGAGGGGGCTGAGAAGCTGTTTATACCTTCCTTCAGGAGGTTGTAATCACCTTTGGAGAAGTTTTTTTTGTTTGACTCTAGCTGGGGGGGGGGTGTTGGGGGAGATGGTGGCATTGAAAGTGACTGCTTTGTGGTCAGATCTTACCAGGGATGATGACACTGTAGGGATGCTGCAGTGGTTACTCATGTTGGTTAATACCAAGTCCAAGATATTTTCACCTCTTGTGGGGGTGTCAACCAACTGGTCCAAGGCATTATCATTGATGAAATCAAGGAATCTCTGGGCATTTGTGTTTTGGCATGAATATTTCTTTCAATCTATGGTTGGATAGTTAAAGTCACCCAGGATCAGGTAAAGGGTTGAATCTTGATAGATTCAAAGAGGTCCAGATAGGTGGAGTGGGCATCTTAAGTCAGAGTTGGAGGCTTGTAGATAGCTATGATTTGAATAGAGGTCTTGTCAGTTGTTAACTGCACCTGGAGTATTTCCTGTGCATCATACTGTTTGACCAGCCTATTTTGTTTTGCTGTCCATGGCTTGGGATCTGAATGAATGATAGGATGAGTAACTTGATATGGCTGTAGTGCTCACCGCAGCTTTGAACCAGGTTTCTGTGACTGCACAAATGTCAGCTTTATCCAGGGTTAAGAATGCTTCCAATGAGTGCAGTTTCATGTTTAGACTCCTAGCATTTAGCAACATAACCTTTAATTTATGTTTTGATGAAATTTTCATGTTGGTAGATTTGACCTCATGGCATTGCCTAAAAAAGGCACTATGGGGGAGACAAGGGCCTTTGCCAGGGGCCTGAAGCCCAAGGGAAACAGATGCAGGCCATCTCTGGCAAAGCATCGTGGCTTGTCAATCATGTAATCCCAGGTGTCAGGTACTGGATCCACTTAGAATGACACCAGAAACTAAGCCAGTTGTTCAAGTCAAACTTTTTCTGTTTCTATTGAGGCATCATTCTGGGTGACAGTAGAATGCTGCTTAAGGCTAGGGACATACCTGCCTGGGACACATACTCAGCAAGCGCGATCTTGTCTCCCTTCATACAGTCCAGGGAGATACGTCTCAAGTCATTCACTCCAACATGGACTATGACAGAGTCATAACATACCTGTTGAGAGAGTTGAGTGCATTGGTGATATGGCAGATTCTGGCACCCGACAAACAACTAACTGTGACTTTCTCCTTATCCAGCCTGGTGAAGGGCACATCTGTGTGCCTCAAAATGGAGTCTCCTATGACTAATATGATGGGTTTATGTTTAGGCCTTAGTGGCTGTGAGACACAGGTGTGCGGGCTATGCATGGTGTGTGGCATGGCAGGAAGTGAAGTTTGTGTGCGTTTATGCCTCAGAGGTCTCTTTTGTTTGAGTATGCTTTTGTTGAGGGCCTCCACATATGTGGGAATGTGTTGGGTAGGTGTGGGTGGTGTTTGAGGTGTGGTGTTCATGTTGCCAACCTTATCAGTGCCAGATATACTGGTTTGTGGGGGAGAGTGCAATGACGCTAGGTGCTTGATGTAAATGCATCTCTCACATAGGTTCATAGGTAGATACTAGGCTATCTGCCCTAGGGCATTTATAAGCCTAGCCAGAGTGTATTTGGCTTCCGCCTCCCTATTAGATTAGCCTTCTGTGCCTCTATAAAGTAGGTCATAGATGGTACCCTTTAAGATTAGTTTACTGTGCCTCTGTCTAGCAGGGACACAGAAGAGATCCCAGGGGGTAATTTGTGATTTCCCATCCACGCATCCAGATTCTGCTTGAAGAGGGTCAGCGAGGGGCTATGTCTAACATGAATTGGGATTCTATTCCAGAGTGAGGGGAGCCTCTGGGAAATGAAGCTATCCCTCCAGCTTGTCCTATTTATTTTTCTTCTGAGGTTTAAGTCCCTGGAGCGTGTAGTTCTAAGGGACTTGGATTTTTTGAGGTGGAGCATGTCCATTAATTCTGGGTTTGTCATGGCTTTGTACGTCAGGCATAGATTGCCTCTGAGTAGGCGGTAAGCAACTGAGTAGAGCTAGAGTTTCGTTAGTCGAGCTGCATAGGACATCTGTTTGTAGCCCATGATCCTCTTGGTGAGGTACTTTTGGGGTCTCTCCAGTTGCTGCAGGTGTCGGGTAAGGTACATCCCAAAAGGGGCATTGTATTCAATTATGGGCCTGATGAGTGACGAGTAGAGGGGCACAATGACCTCTCTTGATCTAGATGCGAACCCTTTCGTAATAAGGTGGGCTATATAGAAGGTCTTTCTAACCACTTTGACAACGTAATTATCAAAGGAGAGATTACTATCTACGTTGGTCCTCAAATCTCTAATGACTTCTTCCGTACTTAATGGATTACCACCTATGTGGTAATTTGTGGGCACCTTGTTTTTCCCAAAGGGGATGACTATGCACTTTTTAGCATTTAGCTTGAGGCCGTGGCTCTGGCACCAAGCATCTGTCTCTGTGAGACCCTTTTGGAGGATGCTTGTGTCAACTGGAGAGTCGATTATGGCCCCCAGTTTGCAGTCATCTGCAAACTTTGTCAGCCATAATCCCCCCGTGTTAGCCTGAACCTCAGAGAAGTATATACCAAGCAAGAGAGGTCCCAGAACTGAGCCCTGTGGGATGCCACTTGTAACTGGTTTGGATTCGGACATGGCACCTGTGATTCTGACCATGTGGGTTCTATCCCTGAGCCAGTTTGCAACCCATCTTGTGATATAGGGGTTGATATTTAAGCTGGTAAGCTTATTTATGATGCCCGAGTGGGGTATTGTGTCAAAGGCTTTTGTGAGGTCCAGGTAGGCTGTGTGGACTACCTTGCCCTCATCTATGGCTTTGGTAACTGTTTCAAAGAAATCAACTAGGTTTAAGAGGCAAGATCTGCCCTTAACAAAGCCGAATTGGGTAGGGTCCAGTGTCTGGAGGCTCCCAATGTCTTTGTTTATGAGTTCCATGATAATACGCTCCATAGCTTTACAGACCAGACCAGACTAGTCAGGCTTATGGGGCGATAGTTCCCGGGGTCCGTTGTGGCACCACCTTTGTGAAGTGGGACCACTGTAGTTGTATGCCATTCTTTGGTTACATATCCTGTAGTAAGGCTAAGTTTGAACAGTGACTTAATGTGAGGGGTTCAGTTCTTCTTGGAGCTCATGTAAGACACAGCCTGGGACATCGTCCGGTCCCATAGATGCTGTGTTTTTTGCTTTGGAGAGCCCAGCTTCCACCTGTGTATCTGTGACGTCAGGGAGGTTGCATTCAGTTGGGATAGGCATTTGCTCCTTTGGGGGGGAAGGGGGGAGAAGTTTGCGCTGAATCTGTCTGCCAGGATGTTGGCTATGTCTGTAGGTTCAGTATATTTTGTACCGTTATGCAACAATTCAGAGCATATCTGGGAGGCCTTGTGATTATCTTTAGTGTCTAGGGCAATTTTTCTTTTGAAACTTGCCTTTGATGATTTTTATGAGGGATCAAAGTTTCTTGCTAATACTGATCAGAGATGCCTTCCCTTTTTGGGATTTTGCTCTGTCATGTAGTAGCTTACTCCTTCTGTTGTATAGCTTATCTATGGCTGGGGTCCACCAGACAGGTCTCCTGTTTTTGGAGGAGTGAGTCTTGGTTTTATTTGGGATAGCATGATTCATGCATTCCTGCAGGTGCTCATAGAAAGCATTTGTAAAGGATTCTGCGGATTGGGCTGTATTATCCTCTAGCCCGGGGGCTTTGAAGGATTCCACCTCAGTCTTGAGAAGTGCAAAGTTGGCTTTTGAGAAATTCTTTACAGTGATTTCCTTGGCTGGGGGTGGGGACGGGATATGGATGTCCAGGGAAATTTGTTTATGGTCTGATCTTACCAATGAGGGGTTTACCTCTGGTGTGGAACACAGAGTCCCCATGTTGGTGATGACCAGGTCCAATATGTTGTTCCCTCTTGTGGGAGTGGTGACCAGTTGTTCCATCGCGTTACAGTTTATAAATTAAAGGAACCATTGGGTGAGGGTGTTCGGGCTTGAGTAGTTTTCCCAGTCAATGTTTGGGTAGTTGAAGTCACCCAATAACATAGTGTTTGGAGAGACCTTCATATTCTCCAGTGTTCTCAGGAATGCCAAGTGGGGTTCCTGTAATAGGGAGGGTGTTCTGTAGCAGGCTACAAACTGAAAGGCAGTTTTGCCCGCTGTTAGTTGCACATGGATGGTTTCCGATGCTTCGTGTAGTGCCACTAACCTGGAGGTGTAGGTATCTTTGATGAATATAGATACTCCCCCCTCCTTTTGTGCTTCGGTCCACGTTTTGGGGCCGAAATGCATGGTATGAGTTATAACCTGGTAGTGATGGGGTGCTCTCAGGAGCCTTGAACCAGGTTTCTGTTACTGCACAGACATAGATTTTCTCCATACTGAGGAGAGCCTCGAGTGTGTGCATCTTGAGGTTTAGACTTCTGGCATTGAGTAGCATTACCTTTAGTTTTTTTATCCTTGGGTTGTTTATGGAGGTGGGTTTGTCCTTTGAGCCTTGCCTAAAAAAGGCACTACGGGGGTGGCAAGAGCCTTGGCCAGTATGCAAAAGCCTAAGGGTGATAGGTGCAAGCCGTCCCTAGCGAAGCAACGTGGCTTGTCGAGCATGTCATCCCAGGCTGACAGACACTGGATCCCCTTTGAATGACACCAATACTTTAGCCAGTTGTTGAAACTGATCATTTTGTCTTTATACTGTGGCATCATTCTTGGTGAGGGCAAGATGCTACTCAAGGTCAGGGTCATACCAGCCTGGGCTACATGATCAGAGAGCTCCTCTATGTCTCTTTTCATGTAGTCCAGGGAGGTATGTCTCAGGTCATTCACACCAGCATGGACAATGATGGAGTCATACTTGTACATGCTTTGGAGTGACCTGAGTGCTTGCGTTATGTGGCGGATCCTGGCACCCGACAGACAGCTTACAGTGACCTTCTCCTTGTTCAGTCTGGTGAGCGGGACGTCAGTGTGCCGGACAATAGAGTCCCCTATAACAAGTGTATTTGGTGTGTTGTTTGACCTTAAGGGCTGTGACTGTGAGGCACACTGATTTTGTGAGATATGTGATTCATGATATTGTGATCCTAAGTGGTAGTAGTAGACGGTTGTCTGTGTACATGAGGCAGTTGCTGCATTGTCTCAGGATGTCCATATCAACCAGACTGGCAGGAGAAAATGTAGGAAATTGTCCATCCATATTTGTCAGAAACTGAAAGAGCTAAGAGGGTAAAGGGAGGAAGGTGTACGAGTAGTACTACTAGATGATAATACAAGTGCTACTAAGGGAAAACTTGTAGCTGGAATACCTCAAAAAGGGTTAAAAAATGTGCAGCTGAAGCTCTGGTACAGCAGACCTGTATCCTGACTATGCTACTCAATTTTAAGGTTAAGAACAACTCAGTAAGAAAAAACTTACAATGAAGCACAGATTAATCACTTATAGTCAAAAGAACAGAACTCGCAGTATAAAAAATACAGTTAAACAGCAACAAAATGCAGTAAAATGCAGTTAAACAGTAATGAATTGCCGCAGATAGCTATGAAATATAGTTAATCAGTAGATTGCTTTGAAGCAGTAACTCACAAATCACAACAGTAACAGACAGCACAAATAAAGCAGCGATTCAGTAAAATACTGTCATCAATTTAGTGAGGCTGCCCTTGGGCAGATAGCCTAGTACCTCCCTATGAACCTATAATTAATCAATGGGGCAGCGAAAGCTGACACACTCTGGCTAGACTTATAAATGCCCTTGGGCAGATAGTCTAGTACCTACCTATGAACCTATGAACAAGCAGTGATTAAATGCAGTTGAACTCCTAAGCACAAGCAATAAAATGAAGTAGAAAGAGGTACATTCTTTTTAGTAGGTGAAGAGACAGAAGATAATGAAATAATTCAAGGTTCAGAAGCTAAAGGGGTGGGCCTTTACTAAGTTCTCACTATAAACAGTAGAATGAGCAGATGTAATGTGACTGGGAGAGTGTCCAGTACCAACTTTATACTTGAGGTGGGCAACTCAAAGCCACCAAGACTTAAGCCCACCATAACATCTGGGCGAGTGGGTGGGACAAAAAGCAGTTGCACAGATCACACAGATATGCAGTAAAACAGAAGTGCAGAAAACAGTTGAAAATAAGCACTTATCTTTTTCCATTATCACAGCAGAGCAAATGGCAGAAGGCCTCTCACTGAAGCTTTGAACAGCTTGAGCAAATAAGTACAACTGGTTTAAAACATTGGCTATTAAAAGCAGAGAAACAGAAACAAGCCCAATTATCCAATCAAAAATAAGTGTTGCAGGAATGTGTTTAACTAGATCAAACTAGACTGATTCTTTCTGCCAGAAAGAAAACAGCTAGACCTCTCTAGACAAAAGATTTCACTGCAAGCTCAAAAGGTGAGTAACAGATATTCAGCTCT
The DNA here is from genome assembly GCF_019279795.1 of Protopterus annectens. Lineage (NCBI taxonomy): Eukaryota > Metazoa > Chordata > Ceratodontiformes > Protopteridae > Protopterus > Protopterus annectens. The sequence continues at coordinate 1,029,930,672 of NC_056745.1, read as the reverse complement.
AACAGACAAAAAAGGAGACTAAAAACAGTTACACAGATTACACAGATATACAGTAAAACAGAAGTGCAGAAAACAGTTGAAAATGATCACTTACCATTTTTCAATATCACAGCAGAGCAAATGGCAGAAGGCCTCTCACTGCAGCATTGAACAGCTTGAGCAAATAAGAACAATTCGAAGACTCAAGCTAGTTTTTCAAGCACTCCTTGGTGAACATTGCTTGAGAGGAATGGGCCTATGTAGGAATACATTACTGCATACCCTGTCTTGAGATTCCAGCTGCCCTGGCATTGGTGACCCCAGTACAGTGCTGCACTGTCATATCATATTCCTGCAACCCTAGGCTCCACCATAGTAACTTGGGATTTTGATGGCTGGCTTGCTATAGCCATAGATACTCCTCAGACTCTTCTACTGCAAATACTTAGCACCAGGGCCTCCCTATCATGGTAAGGTCTTATGGTTTTAACATGGTACATTTTGTGCAGCTGCCGCATGCCTACCAGTTCTACCACATAGTAAACATCACTGACCTTCCTTACCACTTTGAAGGGTCCCTTCCCAAGTTGCTTGCAGCTTATTGTGTCTGACAGGAATGAGAGCCATAACCTGCTGCCCCACAGCATACTCTCTGACTCAAGCATTCCTATAATACCAGACCTTTTCTGTTGTTGAGCTTCTGCCAGGTTCTCCTGGGCCAAGCCCATGAGTTCCCCGAGCTTTGTCCTGAGGTTTAGGACATATGTCACAACAGACTCCTTGTGAGATTCACACTCACCCTCCCACTCATCATGAATCACATCTAGAGGTCCTCTCAGCTGATGCCCATACAGCAACTCAAAGGGTGAAAAAACTGTGGATTCCTGTGCTATCTCTCTGTGTGCAAACAGTAGATGGGGCAAATATTTGTCCCACTCTCTCTTGAACTGGTCTGAAAATGCCCATAGCATAGTCTTTAGTGGAAAGTTTAGCCTCTCCACAAGACCATTAGTCTGAAGATGGTAGAGGGTGGTCTTTAGGTGCTTCACCCCACAGCACACCCGCAGACAAGCTAGCAGGTCGGACATGAAATTGGCACCTCTGTCAGTCAGTATTTCTCTTGGAAACCTACCTTGCTGAAAATCTCTAACAAAGCATTTGCCACCTTTTCTGCCTCAATGGAGGACAGGGTCAACACCTCATGGTGTCTGGTAGCATAATCTACTATGACTAGGATATACTTCTTCACTGTGGAACTTGGTGTACTCAGAGGCCCCACAATATACATAGCTACCCCCTAAAACAGCTCCTCAATCACAGGCAAAGGCATCAAAGGAGCTTTGACCTTGTCTCCTGCTTTGCCTACTTTTTGGCACTGCTCATAGGTCCTGCAATACCCTGTTACATCCCTTGAAATCCCAGACCAATAAAAGTTTTGCATAATATGTCTCTTGGTATGCTTTATGCCCATATGACTTGCAAAGGGAATGTCATGGGCTATGGCTAGAAGTGTCAGATGGTAGGCTCTGGGCACTACCAACCGCTGTATTCTCTCACACTTTAGCCCTCCCTCAGGAATCCATTCTCTATACAGTAACCCTTTGTTCCAGTATATGGAATCCCCTTTTCCTTGAGAATCAGGTGCCTCTCTAGCTACCTCCCTCAAGCCTTGTAATGTAGGATCTGAGAGCTGAGCCTGTCTCAACTCTGTGTTTGTAACCCTTCCCAGCTCCCCTTCCACAGGACGTCTGGTATACTCTGACAGTGGTGCCTCACTGTCAGCCTGGGTACTACTACTCACCTCTGGTCTTGCATTCACTCTATCCAAGGAAACATCAGAACTCACCTGCAGCTGTGGCCCACCTTCAGTCTCACTGCTACAGAGCTGCTCTCTCCCTGAAGTAGCCACCTCACCAGTCCTGGCTTCAAGTGTATATTTTGTTGGGGTCCCCCCAGGCTACTAGACCCACATGCCTGTCTCCAAGCCTGACTGCATGTCACTGTATGCACACAAGGTACTGCACTATCAAAAGAATACCCTATAAGGACATCTGCAGGGATATCCTCAAACATGCCTACTTGCTTGCTTCTTTTTCCACCCTCCCAGTGTTGTGGTCAGGTTACTAAATTCTGTGGTTAATACAGTATTAGAGATGACACAAGTGACCAAGGCTCAAACTTCAGCAATTTTATTGTTAGCGTTTAACAATTAAGGTTTGTAACAAAAAAGCAATTGACTAGTCAATATGCAAAAAAAACCTATCACATTAATATGCAAAACCTAACCTATGACCTATCACATTAACAATTATAAAAACTGTTAAATCATGTACCTATGCAAAACCTAACCTATGACCTATCACATTAACAATTATAAAAACTGTTAAATCATGTACTTACAAGCATATGCAAAAAGAAAATCATCTTTGCCACTGATAGGGGGACTCCAAACCTATTCAGTACAGCTATCTGTTCAGTCAAGACAGGGCCAACACTGGCAGGCAATGCTGTATGCTCAGTTCAGGCTCTTGCTTCAATCAAATCCGGATGATGATGAGTTCCAATCTATTACCAACCTCTGAGCCTTTTATAGGTTTGAGCATGGCATAGGGTCAATAGGTTCAATTGATTACACCTAGGCCATTAGGTAATCATTCAGCTGATGATATTTAGATCACCAGTTTATTCATGAGCTAATGAACTGTTTTTAAAACATTACAAATCATTTCCTGAGTTGTCAACAAGCCCCGTAATGTCTAGTTTTATACATTACTTCCTCCTTTTAGAAAGCCGTTTGCCCACACACCTGTGGTATAGTTCCTCTTTGAAATCCCCCTCTGTCTGGTAAACAACTTTTAAACTGGCAAACAACTCCAAAGGTTAACTAAAGTTCAGTTATACCAGACAGTGTGCAAGGCTTGCCTTTAAAGCATAATTCTTTTAGGTTTCATGTATGTATATAACATCAAGCAGCATATCATGTATTTATTCAATTAACAGCATATCAATCTAACATCAAGCACACCTACAAACACACAGCAGTTCAATGGCTTAGGGCATCAAAAATCAGGTAAACTGTGTGGATCCGTCACAGGCCACCCCTTGCACTAAGCAATGATCGCTGTGTGCTTCTAATAATGTGCAAAATTGACAGCATCTTATTGTATTTTTCATAACCTTACAATAAATGCAGCAGGAAATTAAGCAGAACAACACTGAAACTATTGTGGTCAGCAATAAAGGGTGTAAAAGCAAGTTAAACCAGGCAGAAGCCTTTGGTGACCACATAAAAATATCATACCAATGTGAAACAGACATGTCTTGAATTTCATTTGCAATTTGAAGAATGGTACCTTTGTCTTTAATCATTTTAATTACAGTTTGATGCGCATCATGTAAAGTCTTATTCAGCAGGAGCAGTACAGCTTGCCCTTCCTGCTTAATTTGTTTAAAGTCCGGTGGACTAGAGATGGCCATCTAAAAGTGTGCAATGGTTCTATGCTAGCATTTAATGTGATGTCCATCCATCTAGTCAATCTGATCAATTCCCCAGTACAAAAATCAATGATTGCATGTACATTACTTTTACAATGTGCTCCACTGTCTGTGATTGTTCCATCACTCCAAGCCAGCTTACAGGAGGATACTACACAAGCTGTGGTATCATTGAGTTGATAAATGTCTGTCCCATTCACTATATATCTATGCCAAGCACATTCTCCAGTCCCATTATGTAAACATGGATGAGGCTTTCTTTTAATTAGCATGCACACCCACCCCTGGGGCCAGGTCTCACATCCTGCTAAATCAATGGGCATATCATTATAATCAATGAGATTAGATTCTATCTGAGGCACCCACCAATTACTTCCGAATTGCAGAGGCAATGCTACAAATGGACAAACTTGTTTTGTTCCCTTTTTACTAGCAAGATAATCAAAGATCAATATGCAAGAGTCATTTTCACATGTGAAATCTAATGGTTTTAACCAATTATACAATCGCAATTCATTTTGCCAATGGCTTGGTCGTTTTGCCCCCCACACCTGAATGAACTGCAGGTACTGCTGATTGGCAGCCAATTGGGATAAAATACAAAAGCTCTGATTTAATTCTGTAGTAAGGTTGTTCAAAACCTGTTCTGTATACATATTAGCATGATCTATCCATCTCCACATGACAGTTTGAGTTATAACACTATCTACTGTTCTTTGACCAAGCTCGGGATCATGATCAGCTAATAGCTTAAAAGCCATGTTTAGATCTCCACCTAAACGGCTTAATTTACTTCTCAAGGTGTCAATGTCTATGCTATTCAGAAATCCTGTACCTGTCCCAACTGCTCCTAAAGCAGTTCCCATTATTCCTGTGACATCACGTTTGTTCTTTTTATCGGTAACGCTTATGTTTCAAGCGTAGGAGTTAATTGGCCATAAGTTGGTGGATTTGCATTGTGAATGTCTAGTAGTGATATCTACTGCGGTCATATTAATTATCATTTTAATATGCTGAACAATTCTAGCACTACTTACAGTTTTGCATCCTCTTGTATATCTTACTATATGTCCTAAACCATCAAATACAGTTGAACTGTTGTCCATAGCATATATCTCCAAATTTGGAGATCTGGTTTCTGCAGTGCTGTTTTCCCTTTGAAATTCGGCTATGCAGGAAGAATCTAATGGAGACTCAGCCAGAGAAAATCCTGATTCATTCAGTCTCTGATATAAGCCCCAGCAGGATTGGCAGTGCATTTCTCTGGATGTCTGTCACAGTTTAATCTACAAACAGTTCTGATGTATTCTGTGCTGGTCAAATTCCATGTCAAGGTGGGTTTGGTAGTCACTGCAAACAACGCTCTTCCCAGCTTCCAGTAGAAGTCATCAGAGTATTGTCTCGTAACCACCCCTGGATTGGGTAGTCTACTTTCACTGTCACCGTCTGTTGTTTGGTCAGCCCTCTACATGAATCAAGGCAGTATATACAGCCAGTACATGCTGTTCAAGAGGGCTGTATCTAGTCTGTGCTCGGTCAGGATTTAGACCAAAATCCCAGTGGTCTTTTCTTTCCCACATCATTCTTTTGCCACAATCCCCAGGACATGACATTATTAGCAACAGTCACTTCCAAAATAAAGGTTGCTGTGGGTCTATTGGACCCAGTCCCACACTTTGTTGCAAGGCTTTTTCGCTTCCTCGAAGGCCATCTGCTGTTTAGGACCCCACTGAAAGTCACATTTCTTTTAGTCACATAGTGAATAGGTCGTAAAACTTGCCCAAGGTGTGGTACAAATGCTCTCAAAAGCCCATTGCTCCCAAAAAGGCTTGTGCCTGCTGTTTTGTTTTGGGACTGCAATCTTTGGATACTTTCTAAGGCCGATGCAGGTATTTCTCTTTTGCTCCATTCCATATCATACCCAGGAATTTCACTGATGTTCCCTGCTGTGTTTTATCCTCATTTATTGCCCACCCTCGGCTCTGAAGGTGTTCAATCACTGTTTTCAATGCAATGTCCACATCCGGCTTTTCTCCTGTAATCAGGATGTCATCAATGTAATGGAATACAGTCACTTTATTTAACTGCAACTTAGCCAGATCTCTGGCCACCAGCCCATGGCAAAGGGTTGGGCTGTGTAGATATCCTTGTGGAAGTACCTGGAAGGTATATTGCCTCCCTCCCAGGTAAATGCAAATTGAGCCCTACTCTCTTCTCCTATAGGTATGGAGAAGAAAGCATTTGCTAAGTCCAAAACTGCATGGTAGCGCCCAGCAGAAGAAGAAAGTCTCTCTACAATGGTAACAATGTCCGGCACTGCTGCAGTTAAAGGTGGAGCCACCTTATTCAAGCCCGATAATCTACCGTCATACCAGGAACCATCAGGTTTTTTGACAGGCCACACCGGGCTATTGAATGGGCTCACAGTTGGTTCGAGTATGCCAACACGAAGTAATTCCTGGATTGTTTCAGTAATTTCTGAATGGCCCCCTGGAACACGATATTGTTTGATGTTGGTCACCACTTTTGGTGTGGGAATATGCAAAGGTTCCCACTTGGCATCACCTCGAACAACAGCCTTGACTGCATTGACTGAACAGTGCCGTACTCCAAATCTAAATGGCCCTACTGTAGTTTCTAAGGTCCTACCCTTTAGAACATCTATTCCTAAAATGTGTTCTGGTACAGGAGCTATCACTGCTGCAATGGCACTAGGAATACCATCCCCAAAGGCTATTCTTACTTTGGTTTTGACACCTATCGTCTTTGCCCCCCCATATCCATCAATCTCCACAGACTGTCCACGGAATTTACGGGGTTGCCTGCAAAATAGTTATTTCTGATCCAGTATCTACTAAAGCCATTACGTGTTGTGGTCCTCCCTCCAAAAATGGTAAGAGGCACGTAGGGGCGTCGGTCCCCAGGTGTAATGGCTCTAACTGTGCCTCTAGCTACTGGGGACCCGCCTTCTAGTCAATTTGCTTCCATTTTTTCCATTGGGGTTTTCCACTCCTTCTCTCCCCAATCTCTTTCATCAGTAAACTCTCCCCTCTGCCATTGTGCTAGCTCCTCATCAGTGGGGATGTCAGGATACAACTGATTCCACCCTTTCTTCCCTTCAGTGGTACTTCTGTTTGGGCTTTTGCAGGGGTTTGTTTTCCTGAAAGATCTGATTCTCTTTCTTTCTGCTTCAGCTGGGGGTGAAATACTAAACAAGCACACTGGTGCATCTCTTCATCACTCAGTGACACCGCCTCTCCCCCTGTATCCCAGACCCAAAGAAACCAAGCCAAGAGGGACTCCTGTATTGCTTCAAAGAACAGCCATCCAGCTGCTCCCACTCCCTCTTTCACCTTCTTTCCCTTATCCTCCAATTTTAAACCTGATAAGGCCTTTGCCAGCTCCTCAGGGTCTACTGGGTTTACTGGTGAGGACTTAGGGGAAGGTGGAGGTGAAACCTGACTCAATGCCCTAGCAAGGGGGTCCCATTTCCCAAACAATGCTGGAAATTCAACATTTGCCCCTCCCTTACTTTTGGCATTTACAGAATGTTTCTTATTTAACCCTACACCTAGGTGCTTAAATGGAAAAAACATTGGCTGTTGTGACATATCCACTGCAAACCACAGATCCTGCCGACTACGCCAGCTGTTGTGGTCAGGTTACTAAATTCTGTGGTTAATACAGTATTAGAGATGACACAAGTGACCAAGGCTCAAACTTCAGCAATTTTATTGTTAGCGTTTAACAATTAAGGTTTGTAACAAAAAAGCAATTGACTAGTCAATATGCAAAAAAAACCTATCACATTAATATGCAAAACCTAACCTATGACCTATCACATTAACAATTATAAAAACTGTTAAATCATGTACCTATGCAAAACCTAACCTATGACCTATCACATTAACAATTATAAAAACTGTTAAATCATGTACTTACAAGCATATGCAAAAAGAAAATCATCTTTGCCACTGATAGGGGGACTCCAAACCTATTCAGTACAGCTATCTGTTCAGTCAAGACAGGGCCGACACTGGCAGGCAATGCTGTATGCTCAGTTCAGGCTCTTGCTTCAATCAAATCCGGATGATGATGAGTTCCAATCTATTACCAACCTCTGAGCCTTTTATAGGTTTGAGCATGGCATAGGGTCAATAGGTTCAATTGATTACACCTAGGCCATTAGGTAATCATTCAGCTGATGATATTTAGATCACCAGTTTATTCATGAGCTAATGAACTGTTTTTAAAACATTACAAATCATTTCCTGAGTTGTCAACAAGCCCGTAATGTCTAGTTTTATACATTACTTCCTCCTTTTAGAAAGCCGTTTGCCCACACACCTGTGGTATAGTTCCTCTTTGAAATCCCCCTCTGTCTGGTAAACAACTTTTAAACTGGCAAACAACTCCAAAGGTTAACTAAAGTTCAGTTATACCAGACAGTGTGCAAGGCTTGCCTTTAAAGCATAATTCTTTTAGGTTTCATGTATGTATATAACATCAAGCAGCATATCATGTATTTATTCAATTAACAGCATATCAATCTAACATCAAGCACACCTACAAACACACAGCAGTTCAATGGCTTAGGGCATCAAAAATCAGGTAAACTGTGTGGATCCGTCACACCCAGTCAAGGTGAACTCTAGCCAAAGATATTTGGAATGGGTCCCTTCTAAAGCTCAGAGTGGAGTAGACTGCCCAAACAAGTAGTTCTCCTATTTAACCATTGCAGGCTTCACATTAGTTAGGTCAGAGGCTGTGTCTCTCTTATCAGTGGCCTGTTTCCCATCTACTAAGTCAGGATATAACCTCTTGTGGTAGTTTGGTACCTATGTTGTCTCCAGACAACTTACCAATGGCATTCTGTTATTCCCACTTGCTTGCTTGCCCACCTTTTGGTCCACACCTTGCCTCTGTGGACATCTATATGCTGCATGGCTCCAATGGTTACATTTAAAACATTTAACCCTTGATCCTGTCTGTGTACCTGAAGTAGTGGCTTCTCTTGTTACTGATTGACTCTGTTGGGGTGGCTTAGGCTTCCCACCATAGGTTCCCTTATATCCATGTACAGTACTGAGTATCCCTTTCCTGTGCAATGATGCCATGCTTGCTAAGTAGAGATCCCTTTTTCCCCCAGCTCATCTGAGGTGTTGCATACCCTATTTGCCAACCAGATTCTCATGTCATCAGGCAAAGTGCTAAGTGCTTGTTCCCTCACCAAAGGGTCTGCTAGCCCTTAACAAAAGTGGTGCCCTGACACCCAGTCACACACCTATGAAAATAATTGCTTAACTCAGCAATATAATCACACACTTTCATCTGACTTGCATCTATGCTCACAAAACTTTTTTTTTTTTTATAAGCTTCAGATGTTAACTTAAAGCATTCCAGTAAACAATTTTAACTGTATTATAATTTAAACAATCAGTATCAGACAATTTAGAAACAGTAGTTACAACTTTACCATCGACTAAGGGGGTGAGGAACTGTACCCAGGGCCCTCAGTCAACATTATATTGTTTGCTTACTCTTTCAAACATATGAATTGAACTATCAAAATTATCACCTTCTTGGAACTGAGTAAGAAGTTTACTGACCTTTATTGCTTCTGGGGTATGGTTACACTCTTCCCCATTACCTCTATGACCCTGGCGAAGAGTCAGCATTTATTTTTTTTGTTGCCTCTGCCTCTCATTTTCTTCATCTTCCAGATGTCTCAGTCTCTGTTCTTCTTCAGCCTTCAAATGCCGCATTCACTCTGATGATTTTAGTACCATCTGTTTCTCCTTTTCTTCAGCCTCCAAACACAGCAGACTCCCTGCTGATTTTAGTTCAAAATGTTTGGTCTCCAGTTCAAGTCTTTTTAACTCCAGATGGATTTTTAAGTCCTCTGAGGAAAAGTTAAACTGTCCATTTTCTGAGAGCTGTACATCCCTAAGGCCAGTCTGGCTGTCTTCCTGGTTGTTGGTCTGTGATACAGCTGCGATTAAAGCTGCAATGATTTTCCCTTTAGTCAGGTTGGCATGCACCAGTCCTCTGGCTTGGCACATCTCAGCCAACTGGCTCTTTGTCAGCTTGCCATAATCCTTGGCTGACATCCTTGACTGCTCTCCCTGACTAACTAAGCTAAAAAAATAAATAAAACTATTGTGATATGAAACTCTGAATGACTACCATGTGGCTGCTTGAGAGTACAATCACCTTATTTAGTGACCACTGCTTACAGGCTACAGGAGATCAATATCCACACCACTGTTCAACAATATGTGATGTGGTGATCCCACCACTGCAAACCAATATGTGATGTGGGTATTCCACCACTGCCAACCAATATGTGATGACCTTTTACCTCTGGGTCAGTAATCAAGGAGCCTCAATCCTCACCAGTGGGGGATGTCCACTATCAGGATAACAGGTACACATACAGTATCTCCAGATGCAACTGCATCAAGCACATTTTCCCTTAAGAGCACACAGGGAACACAGTGAGTCCAGGGCTGGTTCCTCTCTCTATCTCCAGATCCCCAATAAGACTCCACACTGGCACAGGTATAGAGTTGAGTCCTTAGCCAGGGATTCAAGCCAAGTCCTCCAACACTCTTACTGTCCAACCAGTGCTTCGTGTCCCTGACCAAGTAGCAGGTATGCACATACTCTTTGAGATTTGATTTGTATATATATATATATATATATATATATATATATATATATATATACACACACACACACACACACACACACACACACACCTAGGAAAGGCTGGCACAGGTTTACTAGCTATGCCCCCTTCTGCCCAGACTGTAAGGTAGTTATCACTTCCACCACAACCCCTCACCAGCTACCTTAAGGCCCTTACAAGTGCACCAATATACTGAGCGAAATTAATACTAATGGTAGTTTGACCAAGAGCAAGGCTATTAGGTGTGGCCTACAGAGTGTCACCAAATAAATAAATATTCAAATACTCTCAAAACTTAAATCTCTCTAGAAAGATCAGCCCCAATGAAAGGTTTAAATATATTTAATAATAAATAATAAAATAATAAGAAAATGCTAAGTACATATTCACAGTGACATCAGAGTTCAAATTACAGGAAATATTTAAAATGACATTGAAGGACAGTCTCAGACAAATAAAGAAAAACAATATCTAATCTAAGCTTCACTATATTCCTGACTGTATCTAAGAGGATGACAATCCCCTACTTACTTAATAGAGCAACACAGGTGATGTACTGAATTGTCCTTCTTATCATCAGGCCCAAGACAGAATACAGAATGTTCTGTTTCATTAAGAGACTTCTCAAATTAAAATCTAAAATATTACCTCTTGTATAGCTTGCAGAATAACATCACTTCTGGTCATCTGACTTCTAGTTCCCATGTAAACCCCCATTGCTGGAAGCTGACAGGACTTAGAACCTACCTTTAAAAATACACCCACAAGGGTTTTTGCTCAGATCTGTAACAGGTGCTAGAAGTCATAAAACAATTGCATACCTCCACACTTCCAGAGTAATAATTAGTTCACTCCAAAGACAATACAGAGAGTTTCCTAGTACATATGTTGTGTCTCTGACTGCACTGAAACCTGTGAGATAGCATCTTTATGGCCTAGCCTATAAAGTAATTTAATTTCACATATATTTTAAAGTTTGCTGGACTGAGGTTAACCTCCTAATTTCCAGTTTCCTCTATTAAAACATATACATTTAAACAGTTGCAATAGAGCATTTACATTTCTGTTCTCTCCAGTAGGGCTCACTGTGGATACATTTGAAACACAAGCACTTTACAAATACATTTTCAACACAAATGTCTGTATAAATCAGTTGATATACACATGGCATACAATTCTAATACATTTGTAACACCAGCATCTTGTATAAATAGGTTTGATATTTACAAATCACATATAATTATTTACAAAATTCCAGCTAGTTGTGCTGGCAGTACCTCCTATTGTCAGAATTCCACTGTACAACTCATGATAGTACATATTGCTACTATAATCACTTCCATGTGGAGGATAACATGTGCCTCCCTTATCCTGTCCTACAGTGCTGTCTGCAGTGAGAACAGGTAGCTAAGTTGAGAGACTTTCATAGGGGACACATATTGGTCTTGCAGGTCTAAGGATCCATGACTCCTTCTCCTTCCCACACTGTGGGTGCCAGTAATTGCAAGATTTCGGGGACAGGACACTGTCACAGTTGTGTCTGTACATGTTCTATTTCTGCAGCAGCACAACTTACTGGTTACAGAAGACCTGTCCTCATACTGCATCAGGCTAGTGTTATGGCTCCCGATTATGATTGCATAGTATCAACCCCTCCCAGTAATGGTACAATAGTGCGGGTCTATATTATATGTTCAAAGTCTGAAAACTTTGAATTCCATATGATCGACTCCATATGAGTGAAGTTTTCAAACATCGAACATAAAATATAAATAAACTAAAAATAAAACAACCTACCTGAATACACCCCCCACACCACCCAGTACTTAAATATACCAACTCCAAGATCGCACTACATTGAAGTGAAGGGAAATATTCCCTACGGCGATCTCCGTTGAAATGTTCAATGTTTGAAAACTTCACTCATATGATGTCGATCATATGAGATTCGAAGTTTTCAAACTTACAATATAGACCCCAATAGTGCTACCCCTTCTCTTTCATTAAAGGACAATGTCAAGGACATGTCTGGCTCCTTGTCACAAGACCCACGTTCCCTCAATTGTCATGCACCCTACCAGGATTGTGATGTCAACCATACACTTTCCTTGTCATCTCTGCTTCTCACAGGGACTGTACTTAACAGCTAGATTGAATTTTCCTATACAGAAAGTGACAATATAACTAGTATGTATGCCATATATGGGAATCATGGGAAAAGCCAGTGTGCTGTGCTGGCACACTGGAAACAACTCCTGTGCATTTCACATTAATTGACAGGTGATGGAAAAGTAACTCTACCTATTCTCCTCCTACCGTATATCTATACATGCAAAGGGGGATCTTTATTGACTCATTTGTACAATTTGTAACATCTAGTACATTAGGGAGATGGGAAATGTCATATAAGCCATTTATGGTAGCTGTCCTCACCCCTTACTGTGTTGGGGATCAAATATGCTCATCCACAAGTGCAAATATCATATAGACAAACATACTGAATGCTCTATCTCCCAACACGTGATGTATTAAACATTTCCACTGTTTGTATTTGGAAGGCCCCTGTAGCATGTATTGCAAGAGCTACACTTACCTTAGGGCCCATCAGTGTGGGAGGTCCAGGTATTCCTCCTGATGATGAGTATGAGTGAGCCATGCTAATCACTGCTAATGTGGTCTTTTTGTCCTCATGAAAACAGTTTATTAGCTGCAGTTTGATTAGCTGGTAACTATGTAATCCATTAATGGCACCATTTTCATTCATGTCACTTACCACAGCATCACATTACAATGTGTGAGGTGCTACTGCTGCTCCAGCCATGCTTTTTTGTTGCAAATCCAAATGTTTCCACATGCTGTTTGCTCTTTTAGTGACACAAGAGTTCCTGTGGTTATAATCCACTGTAAGACTATGAATAGTAACTTGCATTCAAAGGTGCACACTTGCACAATAATTATGCATTTAGTAGACTGTGGAGTTTCATTTTCATGTCATGATAATCATTCGTATGCACCATCTCCTACTCTGTTTTCCTCACTGCTCCATAGCACTGCCTCCTAGCTGCAGCCTACCTGTTTATGACCATATCTCATACAATACCCTGCTGCATACTATGCAAACTGACTATGAATAACACCCCTGTATTTTTACTGAGTGAATTTCAAGACTATGGTGAAATAGGGTCTATAGTGCCGTCAGTGTTTTTCTATGACGTTAGAGACATTAATCCCACTATATGTGTGCGATTCAGTTGTCGTAGAGTGAAAGCAATGTGAACTCATCTGAAAATGAAACCACAAATGGTTAGGAAGACTGTTGGGGGGGGGGGTGACTCATTGAATTATTTAGCATATTTGTATAAACTACCTGCACTCATCGCTCATTGTGAAGTGTTTACAGATTTTATTTATTTTTTTATAGAGAATGTGCAGTACTTCTATCACATGTGAAGACGTAATATTTCAGTGTGGTTGGATATTCACTTTTAAAAGTTGAGAGAGGCTATACACTGTGTAAGACAGTGAGGGTATTTGTGTGCATGAAATTTGTGTATTCATATATACCCTTCCTGAAAATGTTCCTTGAAGATGTTTACATAAATAGCTATGGCAGTATAGAAGAATAATTTCTTTTTAAATCAGTGGCATATTTAATTTTGTGTTACAGTATTTTAATCTGCCTCAGTGCTTTACAATTTAACTGTACTACCAGTTCTGCAAAGCTGTAGCACCCACTCATTTATTACAGACAGTTTATAAGTGTAGTAAGAAAAGATACTGTGTATTGTGATACAACATTAGATGCTGTAAACTTGCCTGCAGAAGCATAAAGCTAATAATGTAATGAAGGAAAATATTGTTTTTCATTTTAGTGAATGCAGACGTTGCTTTGTAAGATTTGTGATGCCCATAGGACAATATTCAGAATGCTGTAGTTAACTGTAGTCCTGGCAATGCAGCTGGTGTCATATAACTTGTTTATATTGATTTGAAAGGGTTCCTGGAGTTGAAATAAGGCAAAAAGAGAAATCTTGTGAAGTAAACTGCTGCCTAAAATAGTCTAAAACCCAAGGGTGAATGCTAGACACTATCTTACTGCTGTAATATCAACAACCCTCCCACACACATATGCAGATCATATGTGTTACTTTATACTGTCATTGTACTGAGCTTTATAAGTAATGTATGTCTTATTATACTTAATAGATAGGATTTATCATTAGAAATTTTACATTTTAGAAATGTATAAAACTTAGATAATAGCAATGTTGTACAAATTTTGCTATGTGGTATTTTATAGAAGGTGAAGTTTTAGATAGGATCATAGGCGATTACTAAGCATTCGACCCAGAGGTCGTTTTAAGCCGAGCCATTTCAACCCAATGTAATACTGTAGAGGTACTAGTCAATACCCAAGATTGCATTTAGTGGTGAATGCCCATGTCCAGAAGGGTTGTGGGTGCTATCCCTGGTAAGAATTTACAGTGCCCCATACACTCATCCAGGTTCTTCTTGAACAGCGTCATAGAGGAGCACTGTTTTACATGAATTGGTAGCCTGTTCCAAAGACGTGGCAGGCTCTGGGAGACATATCTGCCCCTCCAGCATGTCCTATTTAAGTCACAGGCCATATTTAAGTCCCTGGAATGGGTAGCCCTAGAGACATTTGATTATAAATATGCAGTAAGTTCCTTAGGTTTGGGTCTTGGGTTGCTCTGTAGGCCAGACATAAGTCTCGCCTAAGAAGTCTATATGATATGGAGTATAGTGACAGGGATTTTAGTCAGTCCATGTAAGGCACATGCTGGAGGCCCTTGATTTTCTTTGTTAGGAACCTCTGAGGTGTCTCCAATTGCTGTAGCTGCTTAGTACGGTGCATACCGAATGGGGCATTATACTCAATTATGAGCTGGATAAGTGCTGAGTATAGGGGAATTATAACTTCTTTTGCTCTCAAGATGATGCCTTTACTAATCAAGTGTGCTATGTGGAAAGCTTTCTCTACAATGGTAGACATGTGGTAGTTGAAGTTAAGGTCAAGGTCAACCTGTGATCCCAGGTCCCTTACCACTTCATGGGTACTAAGGGTATTGTTATTGATTTGATAGAGTGAAGGGACATTGTTTGTGCCAAAGGGAATAACGATGCATTTCTTTGTATTCAGTTTGAGACCATGACCAATACACCAGTCATTGGTCTGTGTGAGACCATCCAGGAGAATACTGACATTATTTGGGGATTCAATGATTGCACCTAGTTCGCAGTCATCTGAAAACTCAGTCAGCCACAACCCTTTAGTTTTGACCTGAACTTCTGATAAATATATATCGAACAGTAGGGGGCCCAGCAATGACCCCTGTGGCACCCCACTTGTAACAGGTCTGCTGGTGGATGTGGAGTCACCCACTTTGATAGTGTGTGTCTGGTTTGTGAGCCATTTGGCAGTCCATCTTACAATGAAGGGGTTTACATTCAGTTTGCTAAGTTTATCAGTAATGCCTGAATGTGGTATTGTTTCAAATGCCTTTGCCAAGTCAAGGTATGCTGTGTGCACAGATCTGTCCTCATCAATGGCCTTGGTCACAATTTCAAAGAAATCCACAGACTTAACAGGCAGGTTCTTCCCTTCACAAAGCTGAATTGGGTAGGATCCCAGGTTTGGAGGTCACCTATGTCTTTATTTATGAGGTCCATAATGATACATTCCATGGCCTTACAGATGAGGCTGGTCAGACTTATGGGTCTGTAATTACCCTGGTCTGTTGCAAGGCCACCTTTGTAGAGGGGAATAACTGTAGCTGTTCTCCATTCCAGAGGAACAAAGCCTGTGGTTAGGATATGATTGAAAAGAGTACTTAGTGATGATGCTAGTTCATGTTTTAGCCTGTTTAGAAGACAGCCTGGGATGTCATCTGGTCCCATAGAGGCTGCGTTCTTTGCCTTGGAAAGGGTTTGAGGACCTGCTCTTCAGATATGTAAGGTGGGGTTAAGTTTGGGGAAGAGTTTGTTGTAAGTTAGGAGGGGATAAGGGAGTGAAATTTTCACCAAACCTATCCACTAGCAGGTTCGCTATCTCTGTGGGGTCAGTGTGTGTGATACCATTGGCCACCAGTCCTGCCCATGCCTGGGTCTGACCCTTTAGGTTATACCTTATGGTTATCCTTGGCAGTACTTGCTAGGTTTCCCTCAAAGGATCTCTTGGAGGATTTGACAAATTGTCTTATTTGCTTGTTAAGGCTGAGCAGGATGCTTTTCCGTTGTTGGGTGCTTGTGTTTGTTTTCTTGGACAGCAACTTTTTGCATTTATTGTAGTGTTTGTTATAGCCATATTGTTTAGTTATGTTGGTGACAGTGTTTTATATTCTGCTGTCATTACTCTTGAACATAAATAGATAAAGAAAACAAGTTATTCTGAGCTACATTGCATTATAAACCACCAAGTATAGAATGGAAATAGCAATACTGTACATATGCAGACTGATAGTAAAATTGCACTTGCTGTAGTTACAGACAGAAGACAAATTCATATTCAAGGGGATTACATTTTATATGCATTTGTACATAGGTTTATATACGTGTGTTTATGTGTGTGTGAATGCACACATATGCATGCAAACATGTGTGTGCGTGTGTGTGTGTGTGTGTGTGTGTGTGTGTGTGTGTGTGTGTGTGTGTGTGTGTGTGTGTGTGTGTGTGTGTGTGTGTGTGTGTGTGTGTGTGTGTGTGTGTGCTGCACTTTATACTTCACACCAAAGTCTACAAATTGCATTATAGAAGTTTATTTAGGAGTGGGCATATGGCTTCCCATAAACCTTCATAGCAGGGGATGCAGTATATGTCCCGAATATATCCTCACTGAAATGCCATTACTTCAGAACAAAAATCATTGCATTTGTCATGAATAGTAAAGTTTTCATGCCTATGCACTTGAAACCATTCTACACCACAGTTTAGACCTATATGCAGGGACACACATTATATGATAATAAAGTTGTGGATTCATCTTTTTGTATGAATTCATCAACTATATGCATTCTGTGTCCAAGAGTAGCTGTATATTCTTAAGAAAATTTTTAGAATGCTTGAAATATATTTACAGCTATGGCATTGTACTGTTAGATGACACAAGCACGTCTATATAGCCTTTTGTGTACTCCCTTTTTAATTACGTAGAGATTACCCACAGTTACATAACATAATCATAAATTATACCTGATAACAGTTGTGATTAAAA